>NC_086320.1:28298906-28631406 GCF_036172605.1 Pelobates fuscus
CAGCAATAACACTCCCAGTAATGTGTATGAGTGTATAACAGAGCTCCACATCTATAATACTCCCAGTAATGTGTCTGAGCATATAACAGAGCTCCACAGCAATTATACTCCCAGTAATGTGTCTGAGTGTATAACAGAGCTCCACAGCAATAATACTCCCAGTAATGTTTCTGAGTGTATAACAAATCTCCACAGCAATAATACTCCCAGTTATGTGTATGAGTGTATTTCAGAGCTCCACAGCAATAATACTCCCAGTAATGTGTCTGAGTGTAGAACAGAGCTCCACAGCAATAATACTCCCAGTAATGTTTCTGAGTGTATTACAGAGCTCCACAGCAATAATACTACCAGTAATGTGTCTGAGTTTATATCGGAGCTCCACAGCAATAATACTCCCAGTAATGTGTCTGAGTGTATAATGGAGCTACACAGCAATAATACTCCCAGTAATGTGTCTGAGTGTATAACAGAGCTCCACAGCAATAATACTCCCAGTAATGTGTCTGAGTGTATCACAGAGCTCCACAGCAATAATACTCCCAATAATGTGAGTGTATAACAGAGCTCCACAGCAATACTACTCCCAGTAATTTGTCGGAGTGTATAACAGAGCTCCACAGCAATAATACTCCCAGTAATGTGTCTGAGTGTATATCAGAGCTCCACAGCAATAATACTCCCAGTAATGTGTCTGAGTGTATAACAGAGCTCCACAGTAATAATACTCCCAGTAATGTGTCTGAGTGTATAACGGAGCTCAACAGCAATAATACTCCCAGTAATGTGTCTGAGTGTATAACAGAGCTCCACAGCAATAATACTCCCAGTAATGTGTCTGAGTGTATCACAGAGCTTGGCAGCTATAATACTCAAAGTAATGTGTCTGCGTGTATAACAGAGCTCCTCAGCAATAATACTCCCAGTAATGTGTCTGAGTGTATAACAGAGCTCCACAGCGATAATACTCCCAGTACTGTGTCTGAGTGTATAACAGAGCTCCACAGCAATAATACTCACAGTAATGTGTCTGAGTGTATAACAGAGCTCCACAGTAATAATACTCCCAGTAATGTGTCTGAGTGTATAACAGAGCTCCACAGCAATAATACTCCCAGTAATGTGTCTGAGTGTATAACATAGCTGCACAGCAATAATACTCCCAGTAATGTGTCTGAGTGTATAACAAAGCTCAGCAGCAATAATACTCCCAGTAATGTGTCTGAGTGTGTAACAGAGCTCCACAGCAATAATACTCCCAGTAATGTGTCTGAGTGTATAACATAGCTGCACAGCAATAATACTCCCAGTAATGTGTCTGAGTGTATAACAGAGCTCCGCAGCAATAATACTCCCAGTAATGTGTCTGAGTGTGTAACAGAGCTCCACAGCAATAATACTCCCAGTAATGTGTCTGAGTGTATAACAGATCTCCACAGCAATAATGCACCCAGTAATGTGTCTGAGTGAATAACAGAGCTCCACAGCAATAATGCACCCAGTAATGTGCCTGAGTGTATGACAGAGCTCCACAGCAATAATACTCCCAGTAATGTGTCTGAGTGTATAACATAGCTGCACAGCAATAATACTCCCAGTAATGTGTCTGAGTGTATAACAGAGCTCCACAGTAATAATGCACCCAGTAATGTGTCTCAGTGTGTAACAGAGCTCCACAGCAATAATACTCCCAGTAATGTGTCTGAGTGTATAACAGAGCTCCGCAGCAATAATACTCCCAGTAATGTGTCTGAGTGTGTAACAGAGCTCCACAGCAATACTACTCCCAGTAATGTGTCTGATTGTATAACATAGCTGCGCAGAAAAATACTCCCAGTAATGTGTCTGAGTGTATAACAGAGCTCCGCAGAAATAATACTCCCAGTAATGTGTCTGAGTGTGTAACAGAGCTCCACAGCAATAATACTCCCAGTAATGTGTATGAGTGTATAACAGAGCTCCACAGCAATAATGCACCCAGTAATGTGTCTGAGTGTATAACAGAGCTCCACAGCAATAATGGACCCAGTAATGTGCCTGAGTGTATGACAGAGCTCCACAGCAATAATACTCCCAGTAATGTGTCTGAGTGTGTAACAGAGCTCCACAGCAATAATACTCCCAGTAATGTATCTGAGTGTATAACAGAGCTCCACAGCAATAATACTCCCAGTAATGTGTCTGAGTGTATAACAGAGCTCCACAGCAATAATACTCCCAGTAATGTGTCTGAGTGTATAACAGAGCTCTTCAGCAATAATACTCCCAGTAATGTGTCTCAGTGTATAACAGAGCTCCACAGTAATAATACTCCCAGTAGTATAGGAGATATGGTATACACACAGTATGTGTTTTGAAAAGCCATCCTGTCACTGTTATTGGACTGCCTATACTATCACTCCCAGCTTTGACTGGACTGGTAATTTTAGATTTATAAAAAAAAACCTTGTTGTTGGGATAGCTCTGACATGAAATTTGTTCTAAAGGAGTTTAAACAAATGTATTATGCGTTTTGAACCACCTGCCAGCATTGTGCATCTAGTAGATTGAAACCACGGGTTAATAAACCACTTTACATTCTAGGATGGTATGTCATGAAAAAGACAAATGGGTGCATTGGGTGCTATGTGCAATATACATTACTTATTGAATGCCCTCTCATTCTATTTCCATCAAGCGCAATAATTCTGGGAAACACTGGCACAAATACAAAGCTTGTATTCAAGGTCAGGATCACATCAAAAACCAGCTGTAATGAATTAGAGTAAGTATCGAAGGCAGATACTGTGAAAATCATGGCGTACGGTCCAGCCGTATCATTACAAGACATGGCCAATATTAATATTGCATTCTGCAATGTCAGCATGGAGTGGTTAAGGGCAAACCTTCACTTTTACTAGCTGATTGTATCACTACCAATATATGTATCAGTCATACCTTGATTTAGGTTACCCATTATTCCATGTGACAGAGGCTGTGATGGTCGAACGAAATGCATTGACTGATGGAGTAATTAATGTAGGAGCCCAGGGGAGATATTGGCATACTACTAGTTGAGGAACATTTCAAACAAAGTAATTTGGGAGTCTAATGCTATTCCGTGCAGACCCATCTGTATACGCTGAGGACAATGGTTCGGGGAAATCATTCATTAACTCTTATATATCAAAATAGTACAATGTAAAAGTGGCAGTGATGGTGAAAGTAACATTACTTAAACATTAGAAAACCAATATTTTGTCAGTAAGTCACGGTGTATCAGCAGAAAAGATTCAGAGCAGTTTCTCACATGAGTTAAAACACAGAATGCCACGGCCAGCCTTTGCTGGATTTTTTTCCCTCTGCCCAAGAAAACATCAACATTTATTTAGATTTATTTATTTTTTAATTCCACATTCTGGCAAACTGTATTTATAGCTCTGCTCATGACTCTTTCAGTGAGTCGCTCCAAGGAGCTTTTAGGTTACTGGCAAACTTTGTCCTATTTCACGTGAAACAATGGTGTTATTATAACAAGCAGCAAAAGCGTTCAAATTCAGGTTGCAAGGTCACAATATCACTTATAAAAAGATCAGCTAATAAACAATAATATTAGTTTTATAATATTTTTTATAACACATACCATTGTGTGATTTAAAAGCAGAATGAGTTGGTGGATGGTCTACAATACATTTAACTTTATAGTTATTTTTGTAAACTTAATTAACCATACCTCGCTTTCTACCTACAACTAACTCTTTCCTCAATCAATGCGTAGTTACTTCTTACCTGCACAAAACCTTTTTATAAATCCTAGCTTTGGTATCATGAATAAATAGATTTAACTAGACATTTACATGAACCTACCATTCGATTATGTCAACATTTTTGCAGTTTCTGGATGTGTTTGACTATCCACAAGTGGTTAATTACTCCATATCCTAACATTGCTTTTAATTAACATTATGTCATACTTTTCAATCTCTTCTGTCACGTCGGAGTGACATATTGCTTGGTTCTCAAGTAAAACATTAATTAATTCAGTTTTGATCTTTAGAATATTGAACTTTAGAATATTCAGTTTTGTCCCATTATTAAAACATTTATATGCTCAACCTTCCATAGATAGCCACTGCACAAGAGCAGTTTCCAGGTTTTCAGTTCCCCTGTCAGTAAAACCAAAGTTCACTCATTAAATAAGGAAATATGGAAGGAATTTGAAAAATTTTGGCTAAATTAGTCAAGCAAAAAAATGTCACCAATTCTCCATAATGTCCTGTTTGTTGCATATCAACCATTCTTTCTTCTCTCGTGGTGGAAGGACAGAAGCGATATTTTTGTACTTCTACACAACTTATTTTTCTTTAAAACATAGAGGCAGATAACATGTTATTTTTGTAAGATAGCAATACAATTACATTTTATAGCTTTAAGGGAATACCTATCTTACAAAAAAAAAAAAACACTAGTTAACTAATTTCCTTTTTTTATTAGAAAATCGTAGTGGTCTTTTATGTTTGTCCATTCTATCATAGAAAATGTGTAAGAGCTTAATTTTCTCCAGGAGCGGATGAATCCAATTGAGCAGAAAATAGCTGTGATAATTGTTAGACATCTTGTGATATGTGAGATATTAAAGAACAGCTAAATCACCTATTAATACTAATTGAAAAACTACTGACAGATCCTGGCTCTGATAGCTCATCAATTAGGTTCATAAAACTGAAGGTACAAGTTTAATATGTAAAAAGATATTCAAGTGACCATAACTACCAGTTTACTCCTTGCATTGATAACTATGAACCCTTCCTGGTCTATTTTTAATTTGTATTTTTGCTGCGGCAATTTGCAAATCTGTTACTTTTCTACACGCTAGAGAGGCCATGTATACTTTGAAAGTGTTAAGAGCAGATACAAATGACATCATTACACTTAGTGACATCATATGGGGAAGCTAAGCAATTAATTTCATTTCTTCATGGTGGCATGGTGGCTTGCAGAGTTCCCCATGAAGGAGATGTCTGATTTCTTTCTTGTAAAATTGCAAACAATATAGATAGCCCCTGACATTCTTGGCACACAGGACACGCAGTGACTGCTCCAATCCTCCAACCATGTTTCTCTTGTTTCATGCTGGCTCTCTGCATGTCCTATCTAATGGGGAACCATTGCAATGTATGAGCTTCAGGAAGGGCAGTTGGTCTTTTTCACCCACAGTTCGTCCCTGAATAACCAAATTCAAATTTGTTGATGTTTTTTCTTTCTTCTTTTTGAAATTAGAACCAGATTCATAGCTTAGTGAATAACCTCAGAAACTCAAGTCAAGTAAGGTTTCTAGGAATCAATTTGAGCTGTCGATGATTTTGCTTATTATTATTTTCTCATCCGTCATTGCTCCAGCCCTCCCTTGCTGTCAATAGGAGTGAATTGTATTGCTGTGGAACTCAGATACAGCTGCAAATGATTGCAGGTTTTGTTATCGTGTATCTACTCGAACATGTCTACGGAGCTCTGTCATATACTCAGTGTCACGGTACCTCGATGCAGCATGTTCCACCGAGGTCCATGGTAACACCTCCAGGTATCATTTACCTCAGCAACAGCCACATCTAGAAGAATGCTAGAACCTTTTATGGCTCCATAGGTGCCTAATATGACGCTTGCGAACGTGAAGGCGTTGTCATGTTAAGATCGGGTCATACGTTCCAACTTCAGGTGGCCAAATATGTCAAATTAGAGACATTCTTTCGGTATTTAAATACAGTTTTTCTCAGTGTTTGGTGTTCCCAGAGCATGTGATTTCTATTGATTATTGTGTATTATGACCTTGCCTTGTTCTTTGACTATTCTGATCTCTGTGTCCCTTTGGCTTGTCTAACCGTTTGCGTACCTTCTACTTCCCTTACCTCGGCATGTCCTGTACTTTTCCATTTCAATGTTGAATCCAGCCATTCTAAGGTCCAGAAATACATTTTAAGGATTCTGATTTATTTATATATTAATTCACTTAAGTTCTGCGTGTTGGATATTAGACAATCCTGACAATCAGATGTTGGCTATTGAATTAACAAGTTTATTTACTATAGTAAGTATTGCCACAAATTCAATGTGAATTTCAGAATTTGTGCCAGAATAGTCAAATTACAAACATTTAAAAATTCAATTCTGTGTGCAGCTTTACTATTAACCCCTTAAAGCATTGATGATGCAGAGTTCTCATGCTCACCACATTTTATAATTGGCAGTCCATCTTTAAATTAATTTAATATTCAGCCCTCTATGGAAGACGAGGAACAGAGATATTCACTAATCACTGAAAATGTGGCTGACTGAATTTTCACACTTTGGGGAAAACCTTGGAAACTGTTGGATATTGACATTTGACCTGAAATATCTGAGCAAACACAAGAAAGATTCTACTAGTCAGCCATTTTCTCAATGAGATTATTTTAAACTACATTTTGTAGTTCGTTTTTATAGACCACGATATAAATGTCAGGATCAATGAAAAAGTCGGTATCTAGGAAATAATTCAGCAACATGCATTTATGTTTCCTATTTGAAATTGAGTGCTGCTTATATTTACAAAACCACCATTAATTGTCTGTTATCTATCTTTATGTCCGCCTGCTTGTCTGTCTGTCTGTCTATTTAATAGACTATCAGTATAACTCTATCCATTTAGATCTCTGGCTGAATGTGTGGTGGTTCTTTGCATTGGCCGTTGGGTGCGAGAGTAAGAGTAAATTACAACAGGATACGTGAACAGGCATCTTAAAGGTAATAAAACTTTAAAGAGACATTGAAGATACTCTAAGCATTTTATCTAATTGAATTGGTTATGGTGCTATGAGCCCTTTGGTACTGCCCCTCCATTCAGTGTTAAACCATTTCTGAGGAGTTTTAAAGTGAATAAGTATACCTCTACTCGAGCTATGGCTAAGGCAGAGATTAGATACTTCCTTCTAACCAGGTCATACCAGTAATACACACTATGACACTCTCAGCCAATTACACACTACCCATTGCTGCTCAAGCTAATACTTCCTTAATAATCTAAGCAGCACAGAGTAGAAGGGCTCCTGGGGACACTTAGTTTCCGTAAAAACATTAAAAATGGTTTAACCCTGAATGGAAGGAGGAGGCCCGGAACTTCAGGTACTGTAACCACTACAATAAGATGACGCACTTACAGTGCCTACAGTGTCCCTTTAAGTACTGCTAATTGTTTTGTGCACTCCTGCCAGTCAACGTAATGATTCCTATCACCAAAACACCTGTGACTCACGCAAAGGAATTCTCCAGCAACAATGTTGTTGTGATGCTGGGCAGTTGTGCAGTTGTGTTTTAGCTTTCTTCGAAAGTCTTGTAATCCTCAGAGCTTTGAGGTCTATGCGGTGTTCCATCTCTTCACCCACTGTCCAGCCATAAACTTCTTTCTCACCAAGCCAGTTAGTTTGATGATGGCAGGGCAAGTCGAGGAAAGCTGCCCAACGTTACTTTCATGTGTTAAATAAGGTAAAAGTACAGCAAAGAAATTTAAGACAAATTTTATCACTCTCTTAACTATTGATGATCTTCTCTGCAATCACTATATCAGGACTGTCTAACCAATCCTGCCAGGTCTCAGCGTCCTGACAGATTTAAGGGTATTTTAATTAAGATGTAACAAATCAACAAACTTTTCGTTGCATACCATTAAGCTTAAATTAATTATCTATTAAACACGTCCTAAGATTTGTTAGGCAGCTCTTGTCAGATTAATTGGACAACCCTGCATTTTATAGCAAGCGGAGATTAAATAGATAGACCAGGAGGAGGGATTATTCTCTAAACAGTGAGCAATGGTAAGTTACAGAGTTTAGGCAATAACAACCAAACTGAAAAACAATATGCTGTTTCTATCGTTCAGGGCTTGAGGTTAGGTTCTGGGTACCACAACAAGTTGTATATTATTGCTTATCCTAAAACCAGCTGAGGTCTAGAGAGAGCCTGGCTTACTGGAACTGACCAGATACAGCTGAAAGAGAAAAGAGAACAGAAAGGAATGAAGTTTGCAACTGATGTTAGGAAGCAAGGCTATCTGAAGTGTCAGAGCTAACAGTTGCACAAAGAGGTATAAGATAGTTAGAACCAGCCATGGGTCAGGGCAGGTTTCAAGATACATTGTTAAAGGAGGAAGCCAGGGACAAGTTACCTGCTAGTAGAAGATCCAGATAGGCTGGTAGAATAACAGAGATAAAGAAAGGGTTCAAAATGAAGCCTGCCAGAAATTTATAGAGGGGATCTAGGATATGGCAAAGAATATTTCCAGTTCAGGCTGTTTAAAACTTTTATTTGCAATTTACTTTGAAATAATTTTGAATTTTCACTTTAGAGAATAACCCTTCTTGCGTGACCTCACACTGGGGCCCTGTAAAGTCTTGTCTAGCGGGGAACACTGCTGAACCAATCACAGGGCAGACATTTCTTGCAAACAAATTTCTTGCAAACAATTTTAAAGGATTTCTCCAACCTTTTTTTAATGTAATTAGAACAATGCTCTATTGGCCCAAAAGAAAATAACTCAAAGAGCTTTTGAAAAAGGTGCTGCTCGACGTTCCCCTATCTGATATCACAGGGTTATCGCTGAGGTCCAAGAAATGGAGGGATGGAAAAGAGGAGGACAAGAGAGGTGGAAAGAAGAGGAGGGAGGGTAGAAAAAATCTATTACCGGAAAGAAGAGGGAGTCGGGTAGGGCTAAATTCAGAGAGATGGGGATGGCAGACAAGAGCTTCTCTTTCCAGGCTCTGACAAGGCTCTGCAAGTGAGCAGCAGTTACGTCTGCTGGCACTGTGCGCTGATTGCAGACGTAAAATATGCACAGAAATTACATCAGCAGCAAGGAAGTCATGTAGGCTTGGGGGTGGAGTTCGCTCCCAGCACACATTTGCCAATATCTTTGGATCTGCAGTATTTCAAACTGAAGCACTGCAGATCCTGGCTCCTACCACCATGACCACTTCAAAAAGCTGAAGTGGTCATAGTAGATAGAGTAATCCTTTAATAACATGCTTTTTTGCACGCAAAAAAAGACACAAAAAGGATAGTAGGTCTTGAAACGCAAATCCTGAATAAGCCACTGTATCCAAGATGGGGTATCTCCATGTATATAAATAATTCCAGAACACAGACCTGTAGAAGCACACATGTACAGTTGCTAGCTTGTCGAAGATTGTAGTTGTAGAAAAAAAAAAAACAGCAGCTTGAGGTCTGGAACGTCTAGAACACAACAGACAGACAGAGATTTATTGCCGGTTGGGAAATACAGATAAATCAAAAACGTGCTCATTATCTAAATTCAAACTGAAATTAATGGAGCGTTTTTATCGTACTAGTATGCGCTGCTAGTTTGGATTTTGAAAAGCAGAGTATTTTGCCAGGTGGAATCCATGCATGGCTGCATTTTATAAAACCTCTTCAAGTGTATCAGTAAAGCACATAAGCAGGGTGAATTATATTGAGCATGTTCTCGAGAATAAGTACTTTCCATAGCAATGTCGTAATCTGTCTTCAGCGCTTGATGTGCAAATAACTGCCTAAAAAGCAAAGTGATTTGAAAAAAAGTTTGCTAGTTTCTCTTTTTTTTTTTTTTTTTAAACAAATTTAACATATTTTTTTTCATTGGGGGAAATCACAAATTCATATATATTTAGCATGGAAAGTTTACAGGCATTTTCGTCAGTTCCCTAACTCACGGGGTTATATTATGGGTTAATATAAAAATCACTTTAATTAGATATAGGGTGTTGTTGTTCATTCGTCAAATTGTGCATTTTCAATTAACATTCCAAATAAACAATAATAAATATATCTAATAGTTTGTTTTTTAACTTGGAATGTTCTTTAACGTGTTTAGATTTCTACCCTTCCCCTTTTCAGCATTGAAAGGGTTACAACCAACTGAACTCACTTTTATTCTCACACCTGAAGAATATCCTTGCTGCAGCTCTGATCTTTCTCACTGAGAATTTGTGTCCAGTTAGATGGTACTCACAGAAAACTTTGGGACAGGTTATGCATGAATACCAATAACTGTGATCCACCAATAATGCTTCTCCTATTGACACACTGAAACCAATATTTCTCTGTGCGAGGTACTCGTTCCAATTTGCACTCCAGAGGCACTTTTATACATTAAGTTTAGAAGGGCGGAGCTCTTCTTCCATATCTTGTCCAATCCCAGCAGCCACCACAAGTGATGGTTGTGGTATTCAGGCATTGTCTTGAGGAATCCTCCATAGACTTCAGAGTTGTACTATCATGCACAACTGCGACTGGTAGATGGAGTGTAAGAAACTGAAGATGGGAACCAGGGTAAAGATGGCAAAGGCCTAAGGGACAGGTAAGTAAGACCTACTTTTGAATGTACATCACAGTCACCAGACCTAAAAAAGAGATGCCACATTTGGAGGTCTCTACAAAAATGTCAAAGATGCCTGGTAGTGACAGATCCACTTTAACAAGCTGAATTGCTTTATTTATTTGAAGGGTTCCCGATACATTTTTGTGTTTTTCAAATTCAAGAATTTATGGCAGCAGTATAGGTACTACTAAAGTCAGACATGTGTTCATAATTGACTAGGACAAACTGAGTCCTGCTTCATACCACAAAAGTGGTCCTTTACTCGTCTGTGGAGAAAAAAAAACATCTCCTATCCTGGACCTTTGTGCTAGGATGTCTAAAACATAACACGATCCCTGTCTGCTGTTGCCATATTTCCTCCCTATTGTGCATTCCACACCGGATCTTGCCCCTGCTTACGGCCTGTGATTGTTGCTTTTAACCCCAAGTGCTATCACTACACTACCTCAACACAGGGACACAAAATCATTCTGGGAAACCTGTCATTGTGTCATATGAGCTCCTTAGGATGCTGCTAATGAAGCCAAAACAGTAAAGCAGTGATGAATTATCAAGTCAAGTTAAAGATATTTGGGCACACATGATGGACATTGTTCATTTTTAATCATCAGCCTTATGGACCCTATACTTACTTCTCCAGAATTGTATCTTTCTGCTTCCACCCCAACCTTGTATAAGAAACCACCGCACATCCTGCTAGATGGCAAGCTCCCATAAGTCCCCCAGTTAAATCTGCTATAACTATATTGTTTTACATTACAGTGTCCCCTAATATTTTAAAATTGAAGTCCATCTGTCTTTCTGAGCTCAAATCCCTTTAAGATTTGTGCCTCGATCATTGAAGATATACATGTAGCAGTAAAAGCGCTTTGCTACTATGAACCACCAAAGTAAGTAAAGTGTGATGTATATGTTTTTACAATGAAGCTTATAATTGTGTCAATATGTTGTGACATTTCACAGACGCAGTGTTCATTTGACAGTCGTGTGAACGTTCATGTGTATGTCTTTAATGACAGTTTAATGACAATTTGATGACAGTTTGACACACTCAAAGCATGAAAACAAACCCAGCTATAATACATGCAATGTACTATCTTTGTTAACGAAAAAGAAATCAATAGTCCATCCCTAGAACTTATAGTTAAAGGGACACTCAAGTACCCTATTATTATTATTTTATTATTTCTATAGCACCAGCAAATTCCCAAGCGCTGTACAATGGGTGGACTAACAGACACTAAATCTCTTCACTTTGCTAAAGTTATATCTATGAAGAGTTGTGTCCTCTTTTTTTCTATTTTACAACAAGTGCAGATTTCAATAGGAATTGGCACTTTTATAAATTAAATGGACACTATAGGCCCCCAGACCACGCCATGCCAACTGAATCTCCCCGTTTTAACCCAGCAAGGGAAAACAGTACCGTTCTGTAAAGTTCATCGTTTTTTCAGAGATAGTTTAAATGCCACTAGAGGTGCTTTCATCTAAATGACTGAGTATTTCTCTGCTATTTCAATCAGATGGTCTTGTACCTGAAATGGGAAAGCCAAGGAGGTAGGACAGCAATGTGGAGACAAAAACTGGTGGTAAAAGACCTTTGTTAATCTTTAGAGCTAGGGTAAGGGGCCTAAATGGCTACCAGGCAATACAACGTTAGTAATAAACATTTGTATTAATAATGCTTTTGGGGTCCTTTAAATATTATTCATATGTTTTCCTTAAAATACACAATTTCAAACTTTATCTAAGTTTTTTACCACTCGTGCCCACCACAAAAGCCTATTAATAGATATGGTTAGGTATAACAAAACCAATTATAGTTCAGTAGATGAAAGTAAAATAAAATAATCACTTCTCATGGGAGATTCCACAACAATCACCTACATTTTAACAAATGTAGTTTCATTTTTTTCTTTTTGCCTCCTGCAGGATATCCTGTAAATTAGGAACTGGAATTCTCTCGAGCTACTTCTGGTAGACAGCCAATATAGGAGGACTTAAACCTGCAAGGTAATTATTGAAGTTTATAACCACTGCAATAATGACATGCTCAGGGTTAAGAGTGATGGGGGTTTGCACCCAGACCACTTCAATGAGCTCAAGTGGTCTGGGTACCTACAGTGTCCCTTTAAAGCAAAAACATTCATGTTATGACTTGAAAAATGTTCTGTTATCTGCATCATCGAACATTAATCTCTGGTCTTTGGCAGTGCATTAATTAGCTAAAATCAAGCAAGTGTGTCAAGCTTGTGAATAAAGTGTGAATTTTACTTATTTAAAAAGCAAAAAAACATTAATTAAAATAAATTTTGTTATATGTATACCTCCAAGCTTTTATAGAACTTGTCAGGCAGTTTAGCATATTCCAGAAGGAGAAGGGTGTTTTTATTAGATTTTATTTTATTTTATTTTTTGGGAGGAGGGAGGGACAGGACAAAAATGATCCCAAAGGAAAGAAGACGAACAGACATGTGTTGCAGTTTGAGTAAAAATAGATGGAATTATGCATAGATGAAGTGGGTGACACATTTGCATAGGCAGACATCCAATATAACACTTCTGTTCGGCTGCCAGTATTCTCTGATGGGTGCTATCTGTGATGGCAGCCTATCGTGTCGAGCTGATTAATTTAACCTCAATAAAGTTACATTTTAGTGTAGAAAGAAAGAAAAAAAATCTGTGAGTGGTGTGTCGTACAATGCAAAGGGAAATTCAATAATACAATATGCAAGCTGGGTCATAATCTAATGTTAGGACGTGAAATACCACTGCATGTCATTAGGCAGCTACTTTTAAAGAAAAAAGAAAATGTGCAATTTACTTTTATATTTGCCCATTTTTTTACCACCCCTCATACACATAAACACACATATTGTGTGAAATTGTAAAAGTATTTTGCAGAAAATCTGATTTAATTTAAAGCAATATACATAAATAATATAATAAAAATACTACAGGATTGGAATGTTTCAGTGTTGTCCTGTATGTATATAAAAAACACTCAACTGTACCCCATAAACACTCACATTGCTGACGAGGGGAACTCCTGAATAGCTGTACAAACTATCTCAGCCGGGATATGATAGCATTATGCAAATATATTCAAGGCCAATACAAATCATTGTCTGGAAACCTATTCAGAAACAAAACTATACATAGGACACAAGGCCATGCAATTAGACTGGAAGAAAGGAGATTTAATCTATTGCAAAGGAAAGGTTTTTATTTTTTGCAGTAAGAACAATACGGATGTGGAATACTCTACCTGAAGAGGTCAACCACTGCAGGCAGAGTATTCCACATCCTTATTGTTCTTACTGTAAAAAAAAAAAAACCTTTTTCTATCAGAATCTGTACAGATTTTTAAACAGCAACTAGATTAGAACTTGCAAAAGCATAATATTCATGGATATCATTCTTAATGTGTGGGGTAATAGCTTCTTGAACCAAGAAGAGATCTGACTGCCATACTGGGGTCAAGAAGGATTTTTTTTCCTAGCTGGTTGCAAAATTGTAAAGCGCTTAATACTTTTTTTTTTTTTTTGCCTAGTTTTGGATCAACAGCAAAAACAGATGTGAGAAAAGCAGAACTTGATGGACACATGTCTCTTTTCAACTATGTAACTATGTAGCTATGTTAGTACGGAAGTATCACTGTTAAGTCATTAGTAGAGAACCGTTACTAACATATCACCTTATTATTAGGTAACTGATGAATTGTGCGACCAGCAAAATTAAGATTAACACGTAACTTATTTCAGTTTTCTTATTAATTCAACTAATTAACATTTTGGAAACAATAGATCTTGTTGCACTTAGATTATGGTTAGTAAATATAATGCCCTACTTCCCCCAACCATCCCCGAAGCGGCCAAAACATTTGAGAATCACTCTGACGGCTAGTTAATCTAGCCAATACTTAACCAAAGTAGGAATCTATATTCATTATCCTAATTTCTGTTTATGGGACATCTTTGGTTAGATAAAATAATTTTTTGCAGGACCTTTGCTCAGCGTCTCTACTCTCTGCATGGAGACGTTGAACGCTGCCCGTAGAGATGCACTGATTCAGGAGATGAGGGGATGCAGAGCAGCATTTAAAGCGCATGCACAATAGCCTCCCTGTGACTGTGATAATTAAGTTTGATTGCAGCCATGGCGGGAGGGAGCAACCATGCTCGAGACCAGCACTACAATGGAGAAAAGATAAGTAAACAATCTTTAACCTGCAATCTGATGGTGGCCGGACACCTACCCATGTACTCTAGCACGATAGTGTAAGAATACATTTTGTGTTCCTAACACTATAGTGTACATTTAAAATGCCAAGGAAGCATTCTTAAATAGGAGTCAGCAGTCAGCAGGAAAAAAAAAACATGCTAAAGGTGCGGAGACAACATTTACTGCGAGCTAAGAAACAATATTTTATCACAATGCAGGAATGTTTGGAGCATTATAGTTACATAATATTAATTGACAATTTAAAGCTGCAATATGAATGTTATGGTAAGCAGATTGTATACAAGAAATTCAAGCCACCCAAAAATGAATCTTCGCTAGAAAAAAATAATAATATGTGGAAAGCATTAAGGAAATGGTGCTATTTAAAAGTAGACGTAGAAATGAAATAAACGCTATCATTAAGAGCAATTAGCTACATAATTATTTTTCCTCTGTGCACAGTACTTTGCAAAGGCAGTGGTTAGCAAACAATAAGCACATCCAGGAATAAAATAGCCTGTCAGATTCTAAGAAATGACAGCAAACAGTTATTGACTCAGATAATACGCAGTAGCTAGGAACAACTTGGCATTACTTAATGACCCCTTTGGAATCTATTAGAACTAAACAATCTAAAGTTTGTTCCAATAAAAGTGCGTGTGTGTAGCATGTATTACGAGACATAATGCAAGGTAATTAAGCCAAGATCAGATGACTTTACAAGTAAACAATCACTAAATGTATGTTTATAAAGAAAAGGAATATAAACGGATGAAAGAGCACATCTTGCGTGTCAATCAATACAAAATGACATTCAATAGGGAGGGCACAAAAGGTGATACTTGAGATGTTGAGGTGTTCGTTCAAGATGGGTGTTTGAGAGTCAGTACTGAAACAACCGAGATTGTGACAATGTCTACTGTCACTACAATAGCAGACCGGCGCACAGGAGCGAAATTTGGTTGGGCCAATCAAATTTGGCCAAGTAAAATTCATTTTTGTTCCAGGTGCATTGGGATTTGTCCATGTGGCTGTTTGGAATTTTGTCCATGCCTTCGATTTAGGAAAAACTATTTGGAAAAAAACAAAATGGTGCAAAAATTGGCGTTTCACGCCATTTGGTTGACGTGAGAAGTGAAGTGAAGAATACAATGAAGGGGAAAAGAAGATGAGTAGTAAAAATAATGTTGCTTATGATGAGAGAATTTTTTTTTATTTTGTTGACCTGTGTAATTTAATCAATTAAAGCAAGTATGCCCTAATAAAGTGAAAATGAATAGGCAATGATTAAAAATTACCGCTTTTTCACATTTACTGCTAACACTTATTTACTAAACAAATAGCCAGTTTTGAGTAAGATTCATAAGAATATTGATATAACAGATCTATTTTAGCACATTGATGACTACACGTTAAAAACATTGTAATGTGTTCTTTTGACGCTTTATTTTATACAAGAGATTTTTATCACACGCGTTGTATTCCGTATTTATCACAACAGTGAAATGATATCTGATATACTGATTTAACGCACAAATATTTGATGAAAATTTGATAGAACATTCATTATGGTAACATTCTTTCACATTGTGGTTGGTTTGTGCAGGCTTCTCTTTGTCTTTCATCAAATCATCACCGTGCTGAGTCAAAATTCAAATATCAACCTTCCCGGACCTTTATTGCCCAGCCGTAGTAAACCACGATATATGTTCACTTCAGTCCATGCTCATTTTGAATTATTAGGATCATGGATTAAAGGGAATTTGAACTGTTCTCGTTGGGATAAAATGTAAGATTTTGGCAATGTCTAAGAACGTCTCTTACAAATTAAGAGAATGCTGGTCCTTCTAAAGACAGGTCAATCTTTCAGGATTTCAGTAATGTGTGGTCTTGGATTACCCTGGCGTCATACAGGCAGGTTGCAGCGATGCGTGTCCCTTGAAGCCAGAACCGGATAATATCCACACCCTAAACCAGGGGTAAGCAACATTTGGCCCTCTAGATGTGCTAGACTACATCTCGAAGGATGCTTTGCCAGCATTATGGTAGTAAGAGCATTATGGGAGATGCAGTCCTCAACATTTGGAGTGCTGATGTGTCACCTGCCCCTGCCCTAAATTGTTGTCGGTCTTTCCTAAGAACTGTCTTAGAAATTCATAGAATGTTAATTCTCTGTGAGATAGTTTCAGCCATAGACTCGGGGGGAAAAAAAGAAAAAAGTGAAAGAAAGAAGAATATTTTTTTCAGATGAACGTATGCATATCAAGTTAACCACTTATTTCTACATTAGCAGACAAAGCTTATTTTCCCCTATAAGGCATTTACTCTGTAGAGCTAACGTTGGCTGTAATTAATACAGCCCTTTATAAAACAGTGAGATGCAAATATTAGGCTTTTTACAAAACGAATGTGATTGGCTGAATGTATCTGCCGGCGCATGCCATTGGGGATACGCTTGATGTTGGACAGGGACATAAAGATTTGCGCCTTCAGGAAATCATCAATTTCAGGAAGCCAGCCCTAAATATATGAAATAATTGCAGCTTTGTGCGCTCAGATGACTTGTTCTGCTTGCATTCCAATTCCCAACACAGAATGTCAAGTACAACATTTGTTATAATAGCAGTGACTATGTAACAAAGTGAGCACAATGTAGCTTTCTTTAACAGAAATAAAAGGCTGTTCAAAACAATCCACCAGGGATAAAGAGGCACATATTACTATATTATTGTTTTATCCCTTACATAAAGGTTTAAGATAAACCCCCATCAAAAAACAATGTCATTGCAACAAAGGATTTTGTTTAATTATCAGAAGCTCAGTCGCTGGATGCCTCCTTGGTGCCCTGTCATTCATATATATTAATCAAGGCTAACAAAGGTCCATCCAGATCAACCACTTACACGTTTTTGCAGTTGATCCAAAATAATGCCAAAAAAACCTGTTTAACCCCTTAAGGACCAAACTTCTGGAATAAAAGGGAATTATGACATGTCACACATGACATGTGTCCTTAAAGGGACACTCCAGGCACCCAGACCACTTCTGCTCATTGGAGTGGTCTGGGTGCCAACTCCCACTACCCTTAACCCTGCAAGTGTAATTATTGCAGTTTTTCATAAACTGCAATATTTACATTGCAGGGTTAACTCCACCTCTAGTGGCTGTCTATTAGACAGCCACTAGAGGTCACTTCCTGGGTTCTAGCACAGGTTTCCTGTGCTAGAGCGTCGCTGGACGTCCTCACGCTGTGTGAGGACCTCCAGCGTCGCTCAAAACCCCATAGGAAAGCATTGAAATGATTTTTCAATGCTTTCCTATGGGGAGACGTAATGCGCATGCGCGGAATTTCCGCGCATGCGCATTAGGTCACCTCGGCCGGTGAGCGAGATTAGTCTCGCGCACCGGCCGACGTAATCACTAGGAGGAGCGTCGCGGAGGCGGAGACAGCGGCGAGGGACATCACCGCTGTCCCAGGTAAGTGACTGAAGGGGTTTTCACCCCTTCAGTAACCGGGGATTGGTGGGTGGGAGGGAGAGGGACCCTCCAGTGCCAGAAAAACGGATCGTTTTTCTGGCACTGGAGTTTCCCTTTAAGGGGTTAAAGACTTTTTACAAACTGATTTTTTTTCCCCTATGACTTCAAAATGGCAGTAAGATATGTCCATGCTGTTACCACCTACACTGATTATCATACCCTGTATTACTCTGTAATATCCTGTAATATAATTATCCTTCCATTTTATTTCCCCTCCATCCAGAGTCTCTCCCGCAGGATAGCACACCCTGCTGAATTATTCATTGTTTTAATGCTGGGTAGTTGCATTTTAAACATGTTAGCCTGCCCCATCCCTGATTGGTGACATATATGAATGCTATCTTTGGCCAGTGTTTGTGACTAAGTGGCTACTAAAAAAGACTGGACATGCCCCATTTGTAATGCCCCTGGTTGTCTTCTTTTGCAAATGGTATGCCATCATGGGGGTCATTCTCATTCCTGGGCTATCATACAGTATCAAGGCACCATAACCAGTCGTACAAATTTCAATGTGTATAAATTGAAAAATGTGACGTGCTATATTTGACCCTTTAACTTTCCAAAACACCATAAAACCTGTTAATGGGGGGTACTGCAATGGCCGCACGCGTGCATTAGACCTCCCCATAGTAAATCATTATTCAATGCTTTCCTATGGGGATTTCGAAGATGCTGGAGGTCCTCATGCAGAGCGTGAGGATGTCCAGCGCCGTTTAAAACACGTTTCGTGTTTTAAGAACCCGGAAGTCCCTCTAGTGGATGTTCTATAGACAGCCACTAGAGGAGGACTTAACTCTGCAAGGTAATTATTGCAGTTTATCAAAACTGCAATAATTAAATTTTCAGGGTTAAGGGTTTTGGGAGTTGGCACCCAGACCACTTCAATGGGCAGAAGTGGTCTGGGTGCCTGGAGTGTTCCTTTAAGAATAAAAGGGAATGAAGATAAAAATAAATTGCTGATTTTTTTTTTATCTGATTTGGTAAATATTGGTCAGGTAATTCTTTCGGCAGTAAATACATGGGAAACTTGAGTACATGGGGGATAAATCAGACAGGGAGTAATTGCAAGGAGATGTTGTTTGCATTTTATATTACAGGCCTTTTGTTTATTCCAAGCTTATTGAGAAACAAAGAAACAAATACATACATTTGTGCTCTCCTCTTTACATTTAACAGAAAATACCAATCAAAATCATTCATTCGTGTGAGAAAACATAAAAGAAATATTGATTTCTTAGAAAACAATAGGCTGTGTATAGTTGACATTGAAAATGATATATACTAGTAACTACTAATAAAGACCCTTTAGTGGGGTAGTAGTGGGTTTGATAAAGTCTGGTACAAGGCTCCTGTAATCCTGTACACAGCATTCACACCCTGCATCCAGCACTCATACCTTAGATAAAGCAGTCACATCCCGCAACCTGCATCATATCTTACATGAAGAATTCACAACCTGCATCTTCCATGCAGTATTCATACACTTCATTTATCATTCACACCGTGCACGCATGCCTTACATACAGCATCCATGCACTTTGTATTAACTCCATGCACCCAACAGTCATACACATCATTCACATCCCACACCCTGTACAAGTATACACAAACTTCAAACCCTGCATACACCATTTACCCCCTACCAACCACATTCACACCCTGCCTGATGCACATGTACTGTGCATACCACGTTCAAACCCTGCATACATCAATCACATTTTGCTCTTAACCTTCCGACTCTACCCCCAACATTCAGACCATGCACCCTGCGGCCATACCATGCTTACAGAAATTAAACCCTGCATACCACATTCGCACCCTGTATTCATACCTTGCATACAGCATTCACACCATGCACTCAACAACCAGACCTACCCACAGCATTCACACCCTGCGGCCATAACTTCCTTACAGAATTTAAGCCCTACATACCACATTCACACCCTGTATTCATACCTTGCATAGATCATTCACACCATGCACTCAACAGCCAGACTTACCCACAGCATTCACACTCTGTATCCTGCATTTGTACCTGCATGTAGCATTCAAACGCTACCTGTAGCACTCACAACCTGCACACAACATCTACATCCTGCACACTGCAGTCACACACCCCAATCACATAATATTTACAGCATTCACATGCTGCACATACTGAATTACTTCTTTAGGTTGGGGACAGTTGTATATTATGTGCCTACAGGGATTTAAGGAGTAATCCACCTCTGTCAGCCCTGTATTTTCAAAACAGCTAAGTCAATGTTAGTGAGTGGCAATATGGGTCTTTGCAGGGGAGACTTGTCCATAGGGGCAGTTGGGGCATAGCTCTGCATGTTTTTACTAAAATAACAATTATACCACTAATTATACCACTATTACTGGAAATAGAAAGTCAAGTATTTTAGATTCCTATATTGCACAGTCTGTTTAATCTAGAATGTCTTATTTCCTGCAGGATTAATAACCTTCTAGATACTGCAGGCGCCTCCTGTGTGTGATTAAAGTTCAATTTACAAAGCAGGAGTTATTTTCTGTGTCAGTCACAGCCAGGGGAGATGTAACTAGGGCTGCATAAACAGAAACAAAAGCGACAGAGAATTGAGCAGTGAGACTGCAGAGGCATCATCTATACACCACAACAGCTTCATTAAGCTAAAGTAGCTTGGATGCCTATAGTATCCTTTTAAGGAAAAATAAAATCCATTTTCTACATTGTGATGTTTTAATGGCTTAGTAGATAATTTCTTAATGTGCTTTATTGTTAAAAAGGAAATGGAAATTAAATAATTAGTTTACCGTACGTTTCGGTTTGAAAAGAATTCACAAATCCGGATGCTTCTGAATGACCAAATTTGGCTGAAATTCTATGTGGATCTAAAAGAATTAAAAAATTTGACTAGATTGGCATTGCAACACTTTCAACGTTTTTATCAACAGTGAGAGTGCGAATTCAATGCGAATTCAATGTGAATTCAACGTGAATTTCAAAATTAAGCCTAAATTTATCCCAAACTGGGGAAATTCTCTAAGTCTGCTACACTTCTAGTTTGGCTTCTTTGGCCTTAAATATCAAATTCTCTTTGAATTCCAGATAATTCTTACTTTAGTAGATAGCCCTGTGCATTACCTTAATAATTCTTTAATAATAAAAAGTAATTAAAAAGCGCTATCGATCCCCATTACCAAATCGAATTTGGCACCCCTACAAAAAGCCATCGGAACCTTTTTTGGGCAAAACTAATTACATCTCCTGCAAAATTCTCTATTGCTCAAAAGTAACAGGCGGTCTAGGCCTCCCAAATTTGTTCTATTACTAGTGGCTCAACTTACCCAGGTCGCATTGTAGCGGTCGGCACCAGAGGAGAGAAGATGGGTGGATTTGGAATAATTTATGATGGGCTCTGATCTTCCCCAATTTTATATTTGTTTACCTGAAAAACACAGGGCCTTCATATGCATGGACTTCCCATCCATATCAAACTCTGCTCAGATCTGGGACAGGTACGTATCGAAGTATGGCTTGATACCATGTCTCTCCCACTGACCGGAATAGAGGTTCCCCTCCTAGGACTTTAAAAACTTAGTGTCAGGGCTCCGCGGTCTCATCTTCCCCTACCTGTCAGCGAGCAGCGTCCTCACAGCTTTATGCACTGCTAGCGTCCTTCTCCTCGCCTCCCAGCGGCAGCATGTATAACGCTGCACGCTGGGAGCCCGCGCATTTATGCGAACGCCGGGGTCAGTCACGTGACCCGGCATTAAAGCCACAGTACCATAATCACAGTGGGAGGTGTAAATATCTCCCACGTGTGATTGTTAATTCTGATTGGAAGTTATCCAATCAGAATTAAGCACAGGATTTATATACTTACCTTTCCTGTCTCTCAGTGCCCTGTTGTGGTCTTGTGATACCTGTATTGCGGTTTTCTCGTGTTTCTCTCCGGTTACCGATTATTTGGCTTGTTATTCCGATTTTCCTGTATTCTCCATTCCTTTGACCTCGGCTTGTTTCTCGTTCTCCTGTTTTCTGGCTCCCTTTACTTGGCTTGTCTCCTGACTATTCTTAGTGTGCTTAACCCGGCCATTCTAAGGACCGGTATTGCACCCTTTACTTTCTGTGACCTGTTAGCGTGTTAGGTTCCTGAATCGTGACACTTAGAACATGAAGGGTTTCAAAGAATATGTTACATGGTCAACAGAGATAGTATAGTCACTTTTGACAAATTGACTACTAAGACACACTTACGCATGGAGACTTTTTTAGATATCTTCAACTTAAGGATTTCATAACCCAAGCAAACATCAGAGAAGTCGCAAAATAAAAAATTAAAATGACGCTTTTCGGAAGCATATGCTTTAATGAACTGGTCCATAGAGGCCTAACTTCTTCCATTTACGTACATACACATAGCCTCAAATACGACTGAATGGAGAGGACTGACTTACACAGTGGGAGACGGACTTGGGGAAGAATTTGGACGGAACAGACTATATGGGAAGCAAACTGCACAACATCAATTTGAACTGTGGTTCAAGAACAATTTTACAAAACCTTGTTTAGGTGGTATACAACCCCAGTCCAGCTTTATCACATGCGGAAGACTCCAGATGACCTATGTTGGTGGAGATGTGGAAAAATAACATATCTCCACATGTGGTGGGTGTGCCCGGCGGAAGGGACTCTCTGCTGAAAGGTGGGAGACTTAATAGCTAAAGTATTCCAATGCAGGGTTGAAATAGACCTTTGTGTCTTCCTGGTTTTTATAAAAAAAAACGACTGGCCGAAATATGAATAGCTACTTTGACGTAAAATAGACGAGCCCTTGCATAGACATGATTAAGACCCCTCCCATTATTATAGTCATTTACAAAATTAAAGGCACATGCCTTATGGACAAGCTAACAGCATTAACCCAGGGAACTTCCAGAAAATGTGAGAGGACATGGGAACCTTGGCTGAATAACGAGTTCAACGACTGAGTGGACTGGTGGCAGATCATTCTCCCACCTCGGTCATTTTCTGTTACCACTTTCATTCCAAAAAGAAAATCCTGTTTCGGATGATGCATAACTGAAGTTTCTGTATATCTCATGGATAGAGGTTCCAACTTCTTAAATTAATGTACTGTATATGTAATGTGTTTTCTTTTGAACAGGATGCTACGACACATATTGCTACTGTCTATAACCTCATTCCAGGAACAGTTGATGTTTCACACAGCTTAAACAAAGAATAAAAAAATTAAAAATATATAATTAAAAAGAAATTGCACAACATGTGTACAATGTGCATGATTTGCTCCTTACATATAGGCTTTAAATTTCATTGAGAAATACTGTGAGGAACAAGAAACACTGCGCATCTACTGTGCAACAAAGCAAAATATTAAAGGGACACTATAGTCACCTGAACAACTTTAGCTTAATTAAGCAGTTTTGGTGTATAGAACATGCCCCTGCAATCTCACTGCTCAATCCTCTGCCATTTAGGAGTTAAATCCCTTTGTTTATTAACCCTAGTCACACCTCCCTGCATGTGACTTGCACAGCCTTCCATAAACACTTCCTGTAAAGAGAGCCCTATTTAGGCTTTCTTTATTGCAAGCTCTGTTTAATTAGGATTTTCTTATCCCCTGCTATGTTAATAGCTTGCTAGACCCTGCAAGAGCCTCCTGTATGTGATTAAAGTTCAATTTAGAGATACAATTATTTAAGGTAAATTACATCTGTTTGAAAGTTAAACCAGTTTTTTTTTTTCATTCAGGCTCTGTCAATCATAGCCAGGGGAGGTGTGGCTAGGGCTGCATAAGCAGAAACAAAGTGATTTAACTCCTAAATGACAGTGAATTGAGCAGTGAAATTGCAGGGATCTATACACTAAAACTGCTTTATTTTGCTAAAGTAATTTAGGTGACTATAGTGTTCCTTTAAGGCAACTGTATTTTAAAAAAAAAAAAAAAGTCTGTTCCTGCCATCTTTTAATGCAGGGAAAGTTGCCCATTTAGTGAAAACCTTTACAAATTCATGTGCTAACGCTCTAAAAAAAATATGAGACTACAATTAATATCATCTGCAATATCTTTTTGCAATATACATCACCAGAGAAAAGAATATACAAATATATCCTTTATTCTTAAACATACCATTGTGTAATCAGGGTTTCCCTTTTTGTTTGTTTGTTTGTTTGTGTGTTTGTTTGTTTGTTTGTTTGTTTTTGCTTTGTGTGTGTGTGTGTTTTTTTATTTCAAATAATTCTCATCAAGAAAACAAATCTTGATCTAAAAGAAATTGAATGCGAACAAAAACGTGAGCTTTTATTTCTGCATGAACTGAGACTACAAGACTTTCTTTACGAGTTAGTCACTTATGTTATATTTGTAGTTGATTAGAAACACTGCCATTGGAATGAATCGAACGCATAGCTGGAGCTTGTGATATAAAGTAATCTATAGCATGACAGCCCCAAGGAGCAGAGCAAGGCCTGTATTGGATTATGAAGTCTTGCCAGGGAAGCTCAAGGGAAAGCAAACTTAAACAAGAATCCATTTAGCACAAAATTGAACATTTTCCTTGATCAATATTAACACAAATTGATTGAGAATTGCAGGAGTGAACTAAATGATCTGAGACCAACATGAGAACAAAGCAAGATAATAATAGCCCTTACAAAAAAAAAAAAAAATCCACTCGTTAAATGAAGTTTTTCTGAAAATAGCAGTAATTAGCCACCCGCGGATGTCTTCCGATCTACCTATTATGTGCACTTGTTGCTCATGTCACTGTGAGAATAAAGGATATAGGACAAGCGGAAGATGCAAACTTTATTTATGCTTGTGTGAGTTTGGGTTATTTATAAATGTATGTGTGTGCATGCGTGTGTATATATATATATGATGTAGAATTATTAAAAAAATCTTTATTGTACTTGTATTGAATTATTGCACTAACTCCATTTTAACCTGATGCTGTGACAAATCCTCCATTTTGTCCTCATAACCTGACTTCTCCATATGAAAACTACATTACATGACAGAATTGCTCAGCACATCTAACACAATAGACAAAGACTGTATTTTTCCATAAAGATATGACTAACCCAGGAACTGCTGAATTTCCCCTAACTCGCAACATAGTATAAATTGAAGGCCATGAGAACACTGTAGTAATGAAATGTTCTATTCATAAGAGACCTTGCACCTGACCACGAGATCTGACATCACCGACCGTGTAAAATGACGCTCAAGACCCCCTTGTCCCCACCCGTGTCCAAAATAATACCACCTCTTGGTGGGTGGACACGAAGCTAACCACTTAGTTTTTGATCCAATTAATAATATTGATGGGTGGACACTGATATAGTCACATAACGTTTAATCCAATTAATGATGTTTATTTGTTATTATCTGATATTCAATGATGATGTCATTTTGCTTTTAAAAAGATCTGCACAACTGTTTTCCAACCAGATTGCATTAAATTTTCTGAAGTGCTTTTAACCTGAACTCCATGTGTCAGTGTGAGCTTACTTCTGCGTATACGCAATTTAATCATCTCAGATTTGGACAGGAACAGATAGACATTTAAACATATTTGTTTATTTCTAAATTAATCTACATCAATTTGGCGCTTTCCAACGTGGGGCATCGGGCTATGGCCTCTGGCCGGTGAGCCGTCCTAAGGAAGATGCTGTTGGACGGGGGAATCCTGGGGGTAGGAAAGGAGACTGATCACCTCCAGGTACACGGTAGAGACTTCTGCAGAGCCACCGGTATGTTCCGGCCCCTTTGATTGACCCGTCCACGTGTCTGTGACTGCTTCCCGGGAGGACATCAAAGACAGGTAATATCTTGCCCGGTGTCTCGTTACTCACTTGTTTACCTGCATTTTAGTCTATCTGTTGCCTGGGTGTGTTTGAATTGTTTGCCTGTTTCCCCATTTTGAGATAAAGGGGGGGTGGACCTGCAGGGGATTTGCCTGGGGTTCTGTCTTGCTTGTTTTCCCCTTTTTGGGATAAAGGGGGGTGGACCTGAGGGGACTTGCCTGGGTCTTCAGTATATCTGTCTATCTGTTTGTATTTTACCCCTTTTTGGGATAAAGGGGGGTGGACCTGAGGGGATTCGCCTGGGTCTTCTGTTGCCTGTTTTACCCCTTTTAGGAACCACGGTGCTGTGGTTGTAGGGAAAAAGGGGGGTTGACCTGTGGATGTGTTCCTGGGGGTCATCTTTTCCTGTTTAACTCTTTTAGGAGCCTCGTGGCTGGGGCTGTAGGGAAAAAGAGGTGTGTTGGATCTGTGGAGATTGTGTAGACTCATAGTTTCCTGGGGATCCTTCTTGTGTCACTTTGATAGCCTAGCTAGCTTCTCTGTGCACGTTACTCTGCTTGCAGAGTGGTGGTACCCTCCAGCTTTGAGCGCTGAGCTGGAGCCATTCCAATTTTTTATTTGTGGTGGATGAATTCGGGCAGGCATTGCTGTTTTCATCGCCACGGAGTAGTGAGACTTATAAAGTGGGTTTTTATAGGGGCACTACAAGGGTGAGGGTAGCGCAGACACTATTAGTGGGCTGCTGTGTCGAGGGAGGCTGGCGGAACTCGGACCGGTGTCAGTTGTTTTCCGCGGCCGCAGGTAGTGGAGACACTACGGGATTGAGGGAGGTGACTTTGGAGTAAGCACACGAGTAAAGGAAAGGAATTACTGTTGATTTCATTTGAACTGTGATGCATGCACTGTATTTCAATTGTACTGTTATTTTGTTTGTGTAATTAGGAGTTATTTAAACTCCTGTGTCTGTCTCTAAGGATTTTTCCTTGCCTTTTCCCTTTTCTATACTTCCTATATTATTATTCTATCCTCTCCTATTTCTATTGTGAGAGAAGTGACTGGTCACACACTTCTCACCTCGCTCCAATTAGTGACTAGTCTACGTTTTGGGAAGACGCACTTGGGGGGGACCCACCCCTCTCGGGGGGGACCCACCCCTCTCGAGTGTCAGTCCACCATTGTAGACACTGTTTAAAACCTTTTTCCCCTATATCTGGGACGCCTGTATAGGAGGGGAATGGAACAGGGTTAGAAAAGCCCAATAAGGGCTGGCTAGCGCGTGTGATCTAGTTGAAGATAGAGATTGCTAAAGTGTGTAAAATTGCTGTGCCTTCATGTGGTAGATTACTGACAGAGAAGAAAGTAAGCTTACTGGTACAGAGTAACAATGCTATTCAGCAGGAAGGTTGGGCTGAGGAAGAACTAGATCACAAAGGGTTAAGAATATATGTATATTATAATTGTTTTTGTATTTTGTGTTAGCCGTTACCCTGGTAGAGGGTGGGGGTTTTGTATTGAGTTTCACTGAGGGTATTATTAAATGTTGTGTTTTTGTGTCTCTTTGCTTTTGCAATAATTGTAACGTAACTGTCTTTCCAGCACTGACATGGTTAAAATGTCATGCTTGCAGCCCCCCCACCTCTTGTTTCTCTCCCTCTCTCCCCCCCCCCCCTCCTCCCTCCCTCTCTTGCTTCTGGTCTCTGTGTGCGGAGGTTCGGGGGGGAGGAGGGAGGGGGGTGGCATGCTTGCGATTCAGGTCTGTCTCTTCAGTGTTACGTAGAGTTGTTCAGAAGCTACTGTTAAGACTCTAGAAAATATTCTAATTGTGTATTTTGCTACTTACATAGGAGTGAGGTTTCTAGGGTTTGTGTGTTGTTGCTGCTGCCATTTGTGCGACGCCAGCAGGTTCCGTGGCGTTGTATATGTATTTGGACGTGTTGAGTGATTAATAGCTGGTGAATGATGGGGGAGGTTGGTTGCATCCCGTGAGTTTATTTTTTTTTGCACCATGTTATTTCAAAGCTTCACGGGCTGTTAAATGTATAATGCTTTCATTTGTCAGCTGAAATGCCCTAAAAGAAAATGGCCCCTAGAACAAAAGAAGGTTGTCCTTAGTACCCACGCCTCCTCCTGCCCTCACTCTGCCCTTACCATATCAGTGAGGTCATATCCGCCCGTGTATTGTGTCATGCTCATCCTATCTTAAAGACATGCTGTCTTCCTTAATTCCCATATATTATGAACAAAAAAGTTACAATTACTAAAATTATCCTACTATTAGTTTCCCTATATCAGGAAAGTGTCTGTGACAAGTAATGGTTAATATGTAGATAGAATATATATGTCTATCGTTTCACGTATAAGTAACAAATGTGTTTTAGCTTTGTGTACAAAGATTGATAACATGCTGAAAGAAGGGTTATCTTAAAGAACATTTACTAAAAGAAAGTTCTAATAAACCAAGATTTCTTGAACAAATGAATAAGCCAAGTTTAAAGACTGACTAACATAATTTTTGTTGTAAGCCCAGATATTTTATTATTGCATATGCATAGGAATTGAGACTTTGGGCATTATAGTATATTAATTCTAGATCTGTTACTAGCAGCAAGTGCTTAGCCTTATGCCTATCCCACGCATGCTTAAACACTTCTACTGAGTTAACCTCTACCACTACAGTTGGAAGGCTATTCCATGTATCCACTACCCTCTCAGTAATGTAATGCTTCCTGATATCATTTTTAAAACTTTGTCCCTCTATTTTTGAGACTATGTCCTCTTGTTATGGTAGTTTTCCTTCTTTTAAATATAGTCTCCACTTTTACTGTGTTGTTTCCCTTTATGTATTTAAAATGCTTTTATCATCTTTTCACCAAGCTATACCTGTCAAGATCCTTTCACCTTTCCTGGTGAATTTTACCCTGCAATCCATGAACCAGTTTAATAGCCCTTCTTTGAACTCTCTCTAAGGTATCCATATCCTTCTGAAGATATGGTCTCCAGTACTGTATCCAGTACTCTGCACTTCCCTCTTCCTACTGCTAATACCTCTCCCTATGCAACCAAGCATTCTGCTAGCATTCCCTGCTGCTCTATTACATTGTACATTGTCATTAACAGCCAGAAACTGGAGAACAAGAAATGTGAATTAATGTATAGCCATTTATAAGCTTAACAAAATCTCCATTATCTTTTCCATTTATTTTCCAGAAGACAATGTTATTTGTCTATTTCGTATGTTTTAAAGATACATTATCAGTGAAGAGTAGAATAAATTTTATCCCATTTGCGAGACATAAAAATTGTGATAATGTATATTTGTGATATAAGTAGGAATTACATTTTGAGATGTTAGATATAAATTATTAAATTAAGAACAAGAGTCAGGGATAGCGTCTGTCTCCGCGGGCACAAGACCCCGTGTGGAGAAGTGGTGGGCAAGCCATCATGGGCCACCCATGGGAGTGAAACGTTCGAGGCTTGTGGAGACAAGATGAGCATGTTAGCCTTTTATTATTTTTCTCTAGGGAAAGCTTAGGGCCAGTTAATAGTTGTTGTACATGGGCTATTTGCAGCCTCCATTGCATTTCTACCTAGTCTTGATTTCTGATGTCTCCTCCATTGCTACATCACCTGTCTGCTCCCTTACCTGCCCACCCCCGCTTATTCCTCCCACCGATCCCTCCCCTTCATCTGCAGTCCCCCACTTTCCCCTACTGCCCCTCCCTCTACTCCACCTTCTCCTCCTCCTACTCCTTCTTCCTGCTCTTACTCCTCCCTCCTCTTCCTACTCCTCCCTCTACTCCACTTTCTCCTCCTACTCCTTCCTCTACTCCACCTTCTCCTCTCTCCTCCTACTTCTCCTCTTCTCCTCCTCCTACTCCTCCCTCTACTCCACCTTCTCCTCTCTCCTCCTACTTCTCCTCTACTCCTCCTCCTACTCCTCCCTCTACTCCACCTTCTCCTCTCTCCTCCTACTTCTCCTCTACTCCTCCTCCTACTCCTCCCTCTACTCCACTTTCTCCTCCTCCTACTCCTTCTTCCTGCTCTTACTCCTCCTTCTTCTTCCTACTCCTCCCTCTACTCCACTTTCTCCTCCTACTCCTCCCTCTACTCCACCTTCTCCTCTCTCCTCCTACTTCCCCTCTACTCCTCCTCCTACTCCTCCCTCTACTCCACTTTCTCCTTCCACTCCACCTTCTCCTCTCTCCTCCTACTTCTCCTCTATTCCTCCTCCTCCTCCTCCTACTCCTTCCTCTACTCCACCTTCTCCTTCTCCTACTCCACCTTCTTCCCTCTCACTCTATCCACTACTCATTCTTCCATCTCCCCACCACCATATCTATATCCCTTATATGCTTCCTCCCTTCTTATTCCTTACCAATTTCCTCCACCCATAGACAACTCTGCCTCTACCTGACAACATTATATTTTTGAAGGAAAGTTGCTCTGGCCACTCTTCCGCCACTTCCCAAGGGGGAATCCCACACTAACGAAAAATTATTCAGACATGAAAGAACTGTTTTGGGCACTCTCAAGGAAATAGTGCGGTCCTGACCCAGATTCCCATGGAAGTAAGACACCTGTAAGGGAGGTGGCTGTCCCTCATGTTTTTTCTTCACTAAGCCCCCAGAAATCTCATGAAAGGAACACATGAAACACTAACAACCAAATTGCAACTCTCTACAGAGGGGGGTCAGCAAGAGAACTGTAAATAGAAAGACAAATACCCCCCAATCTCACACAGAAATAGGTGAGGAAAAACCTCTTCTACTGCTCCTCATGGTTGCTTTGAACAGATGAAAGAAGAAACAAGACACCTTTCAACAGAGCATGCAGTAGCTTTACCAGACCCTGACTCCACTCTGTTTGCGGATAAAGAGGGAAGGTACCATACTGGATTTGCTGTTGCTACAGAAGATCAGGTACGTCAAGCATCTTCACTTTCCTCACTCACATCTGCTCAAGACGCTGAATTGACAGCCTTCTCAGTGGCATACAAAATGCCTGAAGGAAGACATGCCAATACCTACACTGACTCAAGACATGCCCTGGGTGCAGCACATTATTTTGGATGAATCTGGAAGATAAGAAGCACCACTCAGCTGACTAAAAGCTGCCAACCAAGCCACAAGTGCACCAAGGGAAGTGGACAGAATGGTGTCCGCTAAAGAAACTTCTATACTCACCATGTAGATCCTACCTACAGATCTCAAGCTTCTAAAAGAATGACAAAGCAGCTGCTGACCCTGAAGAAATACAAAGCTGGAAAAACAGAAAGGGGCAACCCTTGAAGACGGGCTGTACTCCAACATTCTCAAGCTCTGTTTACCCAAAAACATGTACTGGGCAGTGAGCCCATGGAACTTTATACCTATCCAAGACCCTCATGAACTCTTTGATCTCTAAATACTCTAAAGCACCTAGAATTACTTCTCTAATCACCAGTCACTGCCGATCCTGTGTTATTTGTGCCAAGGACAGCTCAGGCAGAAGAGGAGGAGAATCCTAAGCACCTAGCTAACTCTCAATATCCCTTTCAAGAATCCAGGTGACAAAGAGCTACTGGGTCAAATATGCACTAGTTATAATAGACATTTTGTCAGGATGGCCAGAAGCCTAGCCGGTCATCAATGTGACAACCAAGACCATATACCCAATAGTGCATTGTGAAAGTTGCAGAGATCACTCAGTGGATTCATTGTTCCAGATTCAAGACTCTCTCTCTCTCTGCAACATGAGAAGTAACATTTGTTGATTTTGACACACTTTTGACTCTAAAGAAAAAAAAGATACCAACAAGTAGGTGTTTGATGGCCATAATAATGCCTGACCACTTGCCATCGATGGAAAGCCGAGGACCCCAAAAGGAGACCTCGTGAAGCTAAAGCGATCCAAACGCCAAGCTCCCTCAGGATTATTTGCCCATCCTGAGTTTGTGGTGATATTAATATTGACTAAATGATCCGAGTCCACCTACGCTGATGTAGCGTGGGACAGGTTTAATACTACACCCTAGCCAAGGTTATTATGTCAATACACATAATACATGACAAGGTACTCTTGACACACCACATTCATGCTTCAGAACATAAAAAGGAGCACCCCTCTAAAGGGAAAGTTTGATATATATATATATATATATTGATACCATAGGTGTGCCAAGGGGAGTACCAGATGATTTTGCAGTAAAGGGAAAGTTTGTGTCCATTTTCCCAACCGTCACTGCTAATAATTATAATAATATTTTGATTTGCATTTACTATATCTATTGCAACCAACAACGTTTACCTGTCACCATGACTTGTTGTGCCTATATTCCAGATAACACAGGTCCATATGGTAATGTAAGCTTGTCTATTTATGATGTCCCTCTGAAGAACTAAGAAGATTTTAAGAACCGTTACTTCATAGGGTTTTGTGCCTTTGGGCTAACCTGTCCTCTGAAACTAACCAATAAAGTTTTTATCTCTTAGAATTTAACATTTCATAGGGGGGACTGATGTAGAATTATTAAAAAAATCTTTATTGTACTTGTATTGAATTATTGTACTAACTCCATTTTAACCTGATGCTGTGACAAATCCTCCATTTTGTCCTCATAACCTGACTTCTCCATATGAAAACTACATTATATGACAGAATTGCTCAGCACATCTAACACAATAGACAAAGACTGTATTTTTCCATAAAGATATGACTAACCCAGGAACTGCTGAATTTCCCCTAACTCGCAACATAGTATAAATTGAAGGCCATGAGAACACTGTAGTAATGAAATGTTCTATTCATAAGAGACCTTGCACCTGACCACGAGATCTGACATCACCGACCGTGTAAAATGACGCTCAAGACCCCCTTGTCCCCACCCGTGTCCAAAATAATACCACCTCTTGGTGGGTGGACACGAAGCTAACCACTTAGTTTTTGATCCAATTAATAATATTGATGGGTGGACACTGATATAGTCACATAACGTTTAATCCAATTAATGATGTTTATTTGTTATTATCTGATATTCAATGATGATGTCATTTTGCTTTTAAAAAGATCTGCACAACTGTTTTCCAACCAGATTGCATTAAATTTTCTGAAGTGCTTTTAACCTGAACTCCATGTGTCAGTGTGAGCTTACTTCTGCGTATACGCAATTTAATCATCTCAGATTTGGACAGGAACAGATAGACATTTAAACATATTTGTTTATTTCTAAATTAATCTACATCATATATATATATATATATATATATATATATATATATATATATATATGCTATTCTGTGTTTGTGTATTTATGCATTAGTGGTAGATAGGCATGTGTGTATATTTAAACATTTATGTATGTGTTTAAGCGTTTATGCATGTGTGTGTGTGTGTGTGTGTGTGCATGTATATTTGTATATGTGTTTGTGCATGTGAGCACGTGTGCAATGTGTGTAAAGTTGTCTTTCACGTGCACACAGGAAAGTCAGGAATTAGACTGGTGTAAAAGGATTAGATTCTCATTATTTCATTTTTATTTTTTGAAGATACATAAACCATTTAAATTACAAGATAGGTGTATTCAATAGAAAAGAAGTCTAGGCTTTGCTTTTATTTAAATTCATACTTGTTGATGTTTATTAACTTGTTGATGTTTATTTCCTGAACAGCGAATTGTGGTGATTTAAAAACAAATGTACTAAATTAAACCCATTATTTTAGTAAAATTCTCAATATATGCTTTATCCCATCTTGTCCATTTCTATCTCAATAGTGCAAAAGCAAATTCCAATCTACAAAGTTTTGCTATTTTGTGAATTAACTCCATTATATCTGATACAGCCACGTAAAAACAACAACAACAGTTCCTGATGCAGAATTTTACCAGAATCAGAATATTAACCTAGAGGAACACTCTAGGCAACATCACAACTTAAATACATGCGACAGCTTTTTGGTTTAATATTCATGCTGTGTATTTCTCCATATTTAAGTCTCTTGTGCTACAATAAAAAAATATTAATAATTATATTTATATATATTGCTACTTTCTGCAGTGTAATTCTACATTCTTAGCCATGCCAACCCGTGTAAGAGTTCTCTTTACAAAATACAAAGAAATGGATAAGGACCAGCGCTTGTTCACTAGTAATCTAATACACCAACGTTTGTGAAATGCTTATTGAACAAATTAGCTGCTATACATTCATGTAGTACCTTCTAATGTCACAAACATAATATACAAAAAAAAAAAAGGAATGTAGCACTTTTATATTGAGTAAAATAATTTATCACCTTGGAGAAATTGAGGAGTATTCTTTTTGGTGTCAGAATGTGCTGATATCTATAAAAAGACAATCAAAACATAGTGCAGATCGTATATAACTGGATAATATCCAAAATTGTAATAGATTATATAAACTCACAAACAGAGAGCTATAGACCTAGCTCTGGTATGAATCACTTCTGGGTCCGTTTAGGCGACCCACCCCTATTTTTTGAAGAAAATTTCTTGTCCTATAGGGGGGAGTAAAAGCACAAACGATTGCGCAATATTGTTGGTACTGTTCTTAATATATGAGACAAATTCCCAAGTGGGTACTTACAAGCCTGGAGTCAATACAAATGACTCCGTTTCAAAGTATTGTGCAGGTTTGGGACTGCACTCCCATCTGTGAAGGATGAATCCGGGAACCAGAATAGGATGAAAAAAATAAAAACTAAATTTTTTATAATATACAATAAAATAAAAAGGCAACAATGTCCTTAAAAACCGGAACGCGTTTCACCACTTCCACCGTGGCTTTTTCAACCGGATAAATGAATTCAAAGTTCCCTGGTTCCTAGTTCATGTTTAAATACCACTAAAATCAGCGGGTGAAGGGTCAGTGCATGTGTACCGCACACGTTGTTACCACCCACAGGTAAGACGTGTGCGGTCCATGCCTCCTTCTCACCCCATAGCCGAGAGCAGTCAATTTTATCCCCGTTTGAGATGGCATCGGCTGGATCTGTTCTATATCGTATTCGTTTAGAACATGCTTTCTGTTCTTTCAAGTCCAAATTTCTTTACATAAAGTTCCATATTCCAATTCCTCATTAAAAAGATTGTCTCAAAACTTCATTTTGGATAATAGAATCAAAGTCCGTGTGAAACACATTAACCCATTGGTTGCCGTAGGCCATATTTGTTAATTTATACATGAAACAAAAGAAGGGGAGAAAATAAAAATATTCAACGTTTGTTTCTGTTCTTTATGGAGATCTCTATATACCTAGATTCATCACACTATCATGTATCATTTCTTTCTTAGATTTTAACATTATTTTATATACCATATGGCAAAATAACAAAAAATAGATACAATTAACATTTAATTTGCAACCATTTCCTTTTATAGTTAGTTTACATACAGTGATGTCCCGAACTGTTCACCGGGAACCGTTCGCCGGCGAACATAGCTTGTTCGTGGCGAACGCGGCAGGCGAACATATGCGATGGTCGGTCTTCCCCCTATTCGTCATGGAGGTGGGAGGGTCTGGGAGGGAGGGTCTGCTGCTGATTGGCTGGAATGTGTCTGCTGACTGTGAGGTACAGGGTCAAAGTTTACTCAATGATGACGAATAGGGGGCAGACCGACCATAGCATATGTTCGCCCGCCGCATTCGCCACGAACAAGCTATGTTCGCCAGCGAACGGTTCCTGGCGAACAGTTCGGGACATCACTATTTACAAATCTTTTCATGTTACTATAGTGAATATTTTGTTCGTGTATATATTCTGTACATTAGTCATGCAGATCGAAAATCATAAAGGATTCCGTTAAGGAAAAATATCTAGGGTTACTTTTTTAATTTCAGTAGATTGCAGAACCTATAGATATATGCGTACATAATATTTACCCTCTTATTGTGTGCTTATTCATACATAAGTTTTAGCTTCTTATTATGTACTTATCAAAATTGATCTCGTACTTTTTTACCTAGTTAGATGGAGATTGTTAACTTGCCTAAGTGTATTCTGTATACTAAGTATATCTCTCGTGTTAATACCACTTATGTCCGTTCTATTAATGTTCTTATTCCTATTTTTAGGTTTAGATTAGCAATCCCAATAAGTCTCAAGGTGCCTATTTTTAATTATTAACTTGTCTTTCCAATATTTCAAACCTTCTTGCAAAGTAAAAGTGTATTAAAAATATTGAAACAAATAATATGATTATAAAAAATATATATTAAAATCTCAAGAATAGACAAATAGGTGTATAAACACAAAGATGGACCTCCTAGATATATAAAAAAGAGGGGAATAAAAATGAAAAATAAAATAAACGAACGGACAAATAGAGGACAATAGAATGAACAGGCAAATAGAGGGCAATTTACTAAAAGGTTCTAAGATTATAAAAAATGACAAAGTTTGAAGTCAGCATTCAGGCCACAGGGGATTAAAGTGTTCAATTTATATATCCATTCCATTTCAGACCTCCCCAGTTCCTTAATTAAGTCACCCCCTCTCCAATTTTTATCCAACTTATTTATCCCCATAAACGTTAGACCTTCCAGTTTTTGATTATGGAATTTTTTTAAATGACAGGAAACGCTATGTTGTTCGAATCCCGTTTGAATCTTGTATATATGTTCCCTAATTCTTACATGTAGAGGTCTCGTAGTTCACCCTACATATTTCAGCCCACATGGGCACATTAAAAGATAAACCAGATTTTTTGTGTAACATGTCATAAATTGTTTAATAGGAATTTTAACATCTTTATTGAGAGCTATTTCTTTAATCACCCTCCGAGTGCATCCTGACTTTTTGCAGGCTGTACATAAGCCACACCCATAAAAACCTCTCTCATTTTAAAATAAAGTTGATGAATGGTTATTCTCTTTAAGGGAACTCCGTACTAATGTACTTTTAAGATTTCTCACGCCTCTAAAAATCATCCTTGGTTTAGTGGGAAGGATTTGTTTTCGAGCTGGGTCCTGTAATAAAATTGGCCAATATTTGTGGATACTCTTACGTACTTGGTAGTTGTTTGTGTTATAGTTACAGATAAAGGGGTATCTTGTGTATTTGCATTAGTTTTAGTTTTATAAGTTAACAATTCCTTTCTGTCCCTATTTTTTACCTCCAATCTAGAATTCTCTAATTTCACTGCATCATATCCTTTAGTTAAAAAATCTGTCTTAATTCGTAGTGACTGATTCTCATAATTTGTTAAGTCACTACAGTTCCGGCGGATTCTGAGAAATTGTCCCTTCGGGGCATTCTCCAGCCAGGGTGAATGGTGGCAGCTTATACTTTCGATAAAACTATTGCAATCTACCTTTTTAAAATGGTTCTTAGTTTTAATTTCACTGCCTTCAATTTAAATGTCTAAATCTAAGAAAGTGACCTGTTGCTTACTCCATGTGCTCGTTAACTTTATACCCCAATCCTTATCATTTAAAAATTCCAAGAACGTTTTTAGGATGCTCTCTTCTCCCTTCCATATTAATAAAATATCATCAATATAGCGGCCACAAAGGACCAAGTTCTCCCCCCTAGTCATGTCTCTTTCCAAAATAAGTCGTGAGTTGAAAGTGATATGACTCCACAGCCAATCACAATCCTCGTATTATCTATATAAAAAGGAGCAGATAATAAGAGGATGATGATTGGCCAAGAGGTGGATCCGTGTGAATCCCGCTCAGTACACAATGATCTCTCATTAGTTTAGATGAATGTCATCACGTCTCCTCTCAGTGTGAGCATGTTGGTTCAATGCGCAGAGCCCTCGCATGAGAAAACGGTCATGTATTTGTTATGCTTGTGACTTGTCTCTGGTTTCTCCATAAGTGGAGGACAAAAGGGCCTGGGAGGAATATTGTGCATGGGTTTGGAGCCTGCTTGTGGGTTTACGTGCATGTAGAGTCAGTTGATTGTGGTGTGGTGTTTTGTGTAAATAGGTCAGCTTCAGTCGTGTTGTGTTTGTGGTGTAATGTGTGGCTTGAGGTTGTAAAGAGTGAGAGAGTGTGAGTGTATAGGGGCATAGTGTGTATAGAGGATGTAGTGTGTATGGTTGTAAAGTGTGTGTGTTTAGGGAATGTAGTGTGTCTTTGCTTGCAGGGGATCTAGTTTGTGCATGGAGGATCAGAGTGTGTATGTAATGAATGTAGTGTGTGTAGGTGAAGCAGTGTGTATAGAGGATCTATTGTGTGTGTACAGGACCCAGAGTGTGTATAGGAGATTGTGTGTGTGTGTGTGTGTGTGTGCGTGTGTGTGTGTGTAGAGAGAGATTTCAGAGCATGTCTAGGGGTTCTAGTTTGAGTATGTGTGTGTGTAGAGGATCCAGAATTGTGTAGGGGATCTACAGTAGTGTGTGTGTCTGGAATATAAAGCGTGTGTGGATGTGCAGTGTGTGTGAGTGGTTCAGAGTTTGTGTGGGGGTGAGGGGCACAGTGTGTGTGTGTGTTAGGCACAGCATGTGTGGGGGTACAATATGTGTGTGAGAGACACAGTGTATGTGTGGGGGGCACAGTGTGTGTGTAATGGGGCATAGTGTGTATGTGGGGCAGTGTGTGTGGGAGGGCACAGTGTGTGTGGGGGGCAGCATGTGTGTGTTGGGAGGATAGAGTGTGTGCATGTGGAGTGCAGTGTGTGGGGGCGAACAGTGTGTGTCGGGTGCAGTGTGTGTGGGGTATTGTGTGTGGGGGACAGATTAAAACAGATAGATAAATAGACAGGTTTTGTTTTTTGTAAGATAAAAAATATACTTTATATGCCCCCTTCCTTCTTACCTTTGCTCATGGGGGGGAGACATAGCTTGTAATCTCTGGTGGTCCTGGTGGTCCAAGTGGTGAATGAACAACTCACTCTCATTCACTGTTGCGAGATTGGAGAATTACCATGGTAACCAATGCTCCAGGCTTGCGAAGGAAAGAATCCAGCAGCACTGCTGGCTAAAGCCACCAGGGTTCTCTCCCATCTCCCTCCTCTGCAAGGTGCCAGTGAGCCAGTCAGCCTTTGGTCATCGCAGACCACTGGGCATTTGCCTGCTTTGCCCAATGGACAGTCCGGACCTGCTTGCAACCAAGAATAAGTCTTGTAAAAGGGGAGTTCTCACAAAGGGGCAAGATTCTGCTTCCAAAAACTATAATGCGATATTTTTTAGCAAAACTAAAAATATTCAAATATGGAGGGAAAACAAAATTGCATTGGTGTCAAACATGTACCCGGCTTCACTACAGCAATGTGAATAAACAACCTATGAATAGGTTGGGTTTGTCTAAGTCTAGATTAGGGACACTATAGTCACTAGAACAACTACAGCGTATTGTATTTGTTCTGGTGAGTAGAATCATTTCCTTCAGGTTTTTTTCTGTAAACACTGTCTTTTCAGAGAAAATGCCGTTTTTGCATTACATCCTTTTGATAATTCCACTGGCCATTCCTCATATGGTTACTAGAGGTGATTCCTTGGGCTGTGCTGCAGAGTAAGCCACACTGCCAATTAGTGTATCCACCCTCTGCATGCAGGCACTGAACTTTCCTCATAGAGATTCATTGATTCAAAGCATCTCTATGAGGAGGTGCTGATTGGCCCAGGCTGTGTTTGACTTGTGTTGGCTCTGCCCCTGATCTGCCTCCTTGACAGTCTCAGCCAATCCTATGGGGAAGCATTGTGATTGGCTCAGACCACCACTTCTGATGACATCAGTCAAGCAGGCAGATCAGGGGCAGAGCCAGCAGCTGCAGACCTGAATACAAGAAAGTTATTACTATATTTAGGGAGGCAAGAGTAGGTCCGGGGGACTAAATGGTGGTTTTAACACTATAGGGTCAGGAATATGTTTGTGTGTATAAGTAACATTGGCGATTTGATATTTATTAATAAGCTCTTTAAATGATTTAATATTTTTGGATACATTTTTACAATTATTTTTGTCCAAAAAATAAAAATGTAAAAAAATATGTTTTTAAAAAAAAATAGCAACATAATAAATTATTAAGCTATTTTTGAAAATAATTAGATCTTTTTAAAGATTTATGCAAAAATATTACATTGGGATCATTGATATACACAAATTGAGGCATTCTCTACAAAAATAAATCACCTTCTTTGTTAAAATGACGTTATTTAAAAAAAAAAATTCAATCTTGTTGACCTCATCTTCGATGGTAACCTTTACCAATATGTAAAGGAAATCGCAGACACTCAGAAGCAACTGTGTTGCAAAGTGGTGACTATAGTCAGTCTGACAATACCAACATTTAAGCCTTCCTTAAGTCACTCAACCAAAGTCATGGGAGGATTGAGATCTGCACTGGAGTTTTTTGTTACATTGTATCTATTACTATTTAGCTCCAATAGAAACAAAGAATGTGACGGCAGATAAGAACCAATAGGCCAATCTAGTCTGCCCAATTTTCTAAATACTTTCATTAGTCCCTGGCCTTATCTTATAATTAGGATAGCCTTATGCCTATCCCACGCATGCTTAAACTCCCTCATTGTGTTAACCTCTACCCCTTCAGCTGGAAGGCTATTTCATGCATCCACTACCCTCTCAGTAAAGTAATACTTCCGGATATTATTTTTAAACCTTTGCCTCTCTAATTTAAGACTATGTCCTCTTGTTGTGGTAGTTTTTCTTCTTTTAACCTCCCTGGCGGTATGATTATGTCAGGAATTTTGTACCAAAAGCGGTACCATTTTTTTGCATTTGAATTACCCGCCCAGTTCCGCCCCCATGTCAGGCATGTCAATCAAATTTTAATTAATCAAATCACATAATTACGTTAAAAGATTATTTAAATATACATGTAGAATTTTAATATATATGCATTTATAGGTATTTAAATTCTAAGTGTATACTAATGTAATCTTTTATGTAATTATATGTATTTATCTATATATATATATTTGCGGTTATTTGTATTTTATATATATATAGATATATAGAATGTCATTCTAAGTGTATTTTGTTACCGATATATATATATTAATAACAAAATACAGTTAGAATGAAATTACATATGCATATATAATTTATATAAAATTTTGTTTCAATATTTTATTTATTTATTTTATTATTTTATTTATTTATTATTTTAATTATACGTATTTATATATAATATATATATGTACATCTATTATATATATAATATATATATACATATTATATATATGTAACGTCATTCTAAGTGTATTTTAATATTAATATATATACTTATATTAATATTAAAATACACTTTGTATGACGTTACATATATATATAATATGTATATATATTATATATATAATATATATACATATTATATATATATATATATAAAAATATATTTAATTTATTTTTACACTTGTCTTTTTTTATTTTTTTTATACTTCCCACCAGCAGGGGGACTGTCTGATATTTCAAACAGTCCCCCTGCTGGCAGATCCACAGCCAGCTATAGAGGGCCATGTGATCGCTCTTTGAGAGCGATCATATGGCCCCCGGGGGCCTGATTTGCCGTGGGAGGGCTGCCTGGGCTGTGAGGCAGTCCTCCCGAAGCGGATCGCGGCGGAGGTAAGTAAATCTTCCCTCCGGGGGCTCTGTTATCTACCCTGAGCGTGACTCGGGGTTACCGCTTCTGGCAGTGAAAATTAACCCCGAGTCACGCTCGGGAATACCGCCAGGGAGGTTAAATATAGTCTCCTCTTGTACTGTGTTGATTCCCTTTATATATGTAAATGTTTCTATCATATCCCGCCTGTCACGTGTTTCCTCTAAGCTATACATGTTAAGATCCTTTAACCTTTCTTGGTAAGTTTTATCCTGCAATCCATGAACCAGTTTAATAGCCCTTCTCTGAACTCTCTCTAAGGTATCAATATCCTTCTGAAGATACGGTCTCCAGAACTGCGTACAATACTTCAAGTGAGGGCACACCAGTATTCTGTACAATGGCATGAGCAAGTCCCTCTTTCTACTGCTAATACCTCTCCCTATACAACCAAGCATTCTGCTAGCATTTCCTGCTGCTCTATTACATTGTCTGCCTACCTTTAAGTCATCTGCAATAATCACCCCTAAATCCCTTTCTCAGATGTTGAGGTTAGAACTCAACTATTCTGTTCTCTGCGCTTGGGTTTTTTACGTCCAAGATGCATTATCTTGCACTTATCCAAATTAAATGTCAGCTACCACAACTCTGACTATTTTTCTAGTTTACCTTAATCATTTGCCATTATCCCTTCTGAAACATCAACCCTGTTACATATCTTAGTATCATCAGCAAAAAGACATACCTTACCATCAAGACCTTCTGCAATATCACTAATAAAAATATGAAAGAGAATGGGTCCAAGTACAGATTCCTAAGGTACCCCGCTGGTGACAAGACCATGCTTCAAATATACTCCATTGACTACAATCCTCTGCTGCTTGTCACTCAGGCACTGCCCTACCAGTTCAACATGTTTGGAATCCAAACTTAAAGATTGCAGTTTATTGATAAGCCTTCTATGTGCATCAGTGTCAAAAGCCTTACTGAAATCTAGGTAAGCAATGTCTACTGCATCACCCTGATCTCAATATTTTAGTTAGCCAATCAAAAAAATCAATTAGATTAGTCTGGCTGATCTCCCTGAAGTAAACCCATGTTGTCTCTGATCTTGAAATCCATGTCATTTTAGATGTTCAACAATCCTATCCTTTAACATGGTTTCCATTACTTCCCCCACTACTGAAGTAAGGCTTACTGGCCTATAGTTGTCCAACTCCTCCCTACTGCCTTTCTTATGAATGGGCACAACATTCGCCAACTTCCAATCTTCTGGGACTACTCCTGTTAACAATGATTAGTTAAATAAATCTGTTAATGGTTTTGCTAGTACAACACTAAGCTCTTTTAATAGCTTTGGGTGTATTCCATCAGGTCCCATTGACTTATTTGTCTTTACTTTTGACAGTTGAAATAGAACCTCTTCCTCTGTAAACTGACATGTAACAAATGACTCATTTGTCCTTTTTCCTAACTGAGGTCCCTTTCCTTCATTTTCATTTGTAAATACTCAACAAAAATATTCATTGAGGCAGTCAGCTAGACCTTTATCCTCTACTACATACCTTCCTTCTTTTGTTTTTAATCTAACTAATCCTTGTTTTACTCTCCTTTTCTCATTTCTGTATCTAAAAAAATACTTTGACCCCTTTTTTACTGACTGTGCTATTTTCCCTTTTTTGTGTGCTTTGGAGGCTCTTATAACTTGCTTAGCCTCTTTCTGCCTAATCTTCTAGGTCATTCTGTCTTCCTCACTCTGTTTTTTTTTTTTTAATTACTAAACGCTTTTAACTTTTAGTGTTTTACTATTTTGGCCACATCTGCGGAGTACCACAGTGGTTTCTTGAATTTTTTGCTTTTACTGACAAGCCTTATGCAATTTTCTGTTGCCTTCAGCAGTGCAACTTTTAAATAATCTCATTTCTCTTGGACTCCATTTAAACTGTTCCAGTCTGAAAGTGACTTCTTTACACATATTCTAATTTTAGAAAAGTCTGTTTTTTTTAGAGTCTAAAACTTTTTGGTTTTGTGTGGTGTGACTCAGTCACTGTTCTTATATTAAGCCACACTGACTGATGATCACTGAATCCTAAATGTGCACCTACAGTAATATCTGATACCAAATCTCCATTTGTTAACACTTAATCTATGTGGTATTCTTACATACTTGTTACCAGCTGGAAACACCATTTGATGTGATATTTACTCCCTAGTTTTCCGTTTAACCTTTTCCAAGCAGCTGTTCTATGAAATTTGCTATGAACTCACATTGATGAGTTTTCAAAAGTGAACTTTCTTTTCAGGTCAAAAGAATCTGTCAAGTTTTAATTATGTGATAATTTAACGAAATAAAATGTACAAATTGAACTGGTCTAGAAAAGGCTAACACCTCTCTGAGAAATTGGAAAGACAATTTTATGTTTAAAGTCATAAAAGTGCAAACTACAGATAAGACTTTAATAATGTTGAGTTATATGGAACAGCACAAACTTAACGTGAAATAATTATATATTTACAAATAGTTGGTGAAAGACAAATACACACAAAGAGCAAGTGGGGTTTCATCTATTCCTAACTAGGTACAAATTAAAATAATAGTGTAACATTGTAATAATGCACACAAAATAATTATATATACGAACAGTTGGCCAATGACAAATGACAAAACAGAATACACACAAAAAAAGCTGAAAGTGGGGTTTCAGCTATTCCTAAATAGTGTGATATTGTAACAATTCAGATCACTATATGGATATTGATTACACTCAAAAGATGTACGTAAATATTGTGCAACAACTCATTCAGGTTAACTCTGTACAGGAATACTCAGGAACATCAAGAATTTTAAAAGCAAGATGGGGGGGGGCGAGGCCTGACAGCCAAGATTGCCAGACGTGTCCTTCTGTAGCTCTGGACACATAGAGCTAATATTAACCCCTTAAGGACTGGACTTTTTTTGCGATGTTGTACATTTGCGACCAGGCATCTTTTTACACTTTTGTGGTGTTTGTGTTTAGCTGTAATTTTCCGCTCTCTCATTTACTGTTCATATACAAATTATATATTGTTTTTTTCAGGACAAAAGGGGCTTTCTTTACATACCATTATTTATATAATCTCATGTAATTTAATTTTTAAAAAATGAAAAAATATGATGAAAAATTGAAAAAAATACATGTTTTTTGACTTTTATGTGAAAAATCTTTTATTCATCTACAAAAGTGAATGAAAAAAACTGCTAAATAGATTCAAAATTTTGTCCTGAGTTTAAAAATACCCAGTGTTTACATGCTTTTTGCTATTTTTTTGCATGTTATAGGGCTATAAGTACAAGTAGGATATTGCGGTTTCAAAACATATATTTTTAAAATGTATCAATAGTGACATTGTAACACTATTATCTGTCATAAATCGCTGAATAACACCCCACATGTACATATTTTTTTTAAAGTAGACAACCCAGGGTATTCAATATGGGGTATGTCCAGACTTTTTTAGTAGCCACTTAGTTGCAAACACTGGCCAAAGTTAGCGTTCATATTTGTTTGTGTGTGAAAAAAGTAAAAAACTAAATTGAACGCTAATTTTGGCCAGTGTTTGTGACCAAGTGGTTACTAAAAAAGACTGGTCATACCCCATTTGCAATACCTTGGGTTGTCTTCTTTCGCAAATGGTATGCCATCATGGGGGTAATTCTCAATCCTGGGCTACCATACGCTCTCAAAGGCAACGTAACCAACCTGGCCATTTTCAATGTAAAAATATTTGACCCATATATTTGACCCTGTAACTTTCAAAAACGCTATAAAACCTGTACATGGGGGTACTGTTATACTCAGGAGACTTTGCTGAACACAAATATTAGTGTTTCAAAACTGGAAAATGTATCACAACAATTATATCATCAGTAAACGTGCTGTTTATGTGTGAAAAATGCAAAAAAAGTCACTTTCACTGACAATATCATCGCTGTGATATGTTTTACTGTTTTGAATCACTAATATTTGTGTTCAGCAAAGTCTCCCGAGTAAAACAGTACCCCCCATGTACAGGTTTTAGGGTGTCGTAGAACGTTACAGGGTAAAATACAGTGCTAGCAAATTAAATTCTCTAGACTTTTGGCCTGGGTTGGCAGGCAGGTCCCTTAAATTGCAATCAATAAAATAACTTAATTATGTAAAAATATTACATAAATACGCACGTAGAATTTTAATATATATGCATATTTATATATTTGAAGTCTACGTGTATATTTATATAATTATTTATGTCATTTTGTATATGGACATATGAATAGTTCGTATTCTTTTTATTTATTTATATATACATAGATATATATACAATTTCATTCTAAGTGTATTTTGATATAAATATATATATATATATATATTAATATCAAAATACAGTTAGAATAACATTTCGTATAGATATATAATTTTTTTTTAATTTTTATTATTATTTTTAATTTTTTTAATTTAATTTAAATGATTTATTATTCGTATTTTATAATAATATATATATACAATATATATATAGTTATTATATATATTATATATATACGTGTGTAAATTAATTATAAGTGTATTTTTATATTAATATATGTACATATTAATATAAAAATACACTTAGCATGACATTATATATATGATATATAGACATATATTATATAGGTATAATATATGTCTATATATCATATATATATACACATATATAATAATATTTTTTTTTTATTACCTTTCACTTTAAATTTTTTTATGATTTTACAGTAGCAGGGAGACTGCCTGTCAGCACAGACAGTCCCCCTGCAGGCAGAGACTAGGACACCTATTGTGACCATGTGGTCGCCCTGATGGGCGATCACATGGCCCCAGGGGTCCTAATCCGCCATGGGGAGACTGTCTGGGCTGCAGGCAGTCTCCCCACAACGGGAGCAACGCCGATCGCCGCCGGGGGAACGACGGCGATCGGGTAAGTACATTTTAAATTTAGGACGGTTCAGGACCGTCGTCGGTCGGCAACGCAAAAATGCCGATGACGGTCCTGAACCGTCTTGCGTCCTTAAGGGGTTAAAGGGACACTATAATCACCTGAACAACTTTAGCTTAATGAAGCAGTTTTGATGTATAGAACATGCCCCTGCATCCTCACTGCTCAATCCTCTGCCATTTAAGGTTAAATCCCTTTGTTTATGAACCCTAGTCACACCTCCCTAAACTTGCACAGGCTTCCATAAACACTTCCTGTACAGAGAGCCCTATTTAGGCTTTCTTTATTGCAAGTTCTGTTTACTTAAGATTTTCTTATCCCCTGCTATGTTATGAGCTTGCTAGATCCTGCAAGAGCCTCCTGTATGTGATTAAAGTTCAATTTAGAGATTGAGATACAATTATTTAAGGTAAATTACATCTGTTTGAAAGTGAAACCAGTTTTTTTTCATGCAGGCTCTGTCAATCATAGCCAGGGGAGGTGTGGCTAGGGCTGCATAAACAGAAACAAAGTGATTTAACTCCTAAATGACAATGAATTGAGCAGTGAAATTGCAGGGGAATGATCTATACACTAAACTGCTTTATTTAGCTAAAGTAATTTAGGTGACTATAGTGTTCCTTTAACCCCTTAAGGACACATGACATGTGTGACATGTCATGATTCCCTTTTATTCCACAAGTTTGGTCCTTAAGGGGTTAAGCCTCTCAACTCACTATTTTGGCTACCGATGGCCTTAATCTACCAGAGGTTTGATATTATTGGCTAGTGTAACTTTTTCTGCCCTGACCGGACCATATACCCAAGCGGTGAAACCCTCCAACCCTGAGACCTGTTTGGTCTGCTGTGCCCGTGAAATGGAGAGGAGGCTGATCTACCAACGCTGAGCATGCACCATGCAGCCACCTCTCCTTGAGACCGGTGGGGGATATCCCGGTCCCCACTGGAGCATAAAGCATCTGAGGCCAAGATTTCCCCGTCAGCTACCTCGAACTCTGTGTAGCGCAACCAAGATGGCTACCGCATCTGTTCCTCAGCCCAGCCTATGATGGCCTGGAGTAGAATGAGTCATTCAATGCCAGATATAATGCTATTTGCCAGGAGTTCTGGCACAGGCTCAGCATCAGACACCTCGTACTCACCACTCCAGCCACTCCGCTGTACCCAACAGCTGACCATGCCATCCATTTTCTCTCCTTGGCTAGAGTTCCGCCTGGTGCAGCAGCAGGACTCTGGCAGCCATCCATACACCTATGGGGGAAACTGAGCGCAGGAGACCCTGTGGGCATGTCAACTGGAGATGGAGGGTATATGCAGGGCCGGCCTTAGGCATTTAGACGCCCTGTGCGAAAAATCTTCACAGCGCCCCCCCCCCCCCCGTCATCCATGTATGCTGTAATGTTTGTGTATGTGATAGTAGGTGTGATGACGGTGTGTGATATGTATGCTATGTGTGATATTTGTAATGGGTGTATTAACAGTGTGTGATATGCGTGTATTGGTTGTATGTGACACACACACACACACACACAGAGTCAGACGGCCATACACACACACAGGAAGACAGTCATACACACACACACAGACACACAAAGGCAGACAGTCTCACACACACACACAGGCAGACAGTCAGTCATACACACAGACACAGACAGTAATACACACACACAGAGGCAGACAGTCATACACACACACACACACGCAGACAGTCATACACACAGACAAACACGCAGACAGTCATACACACAGACACACACAGGCAGACAGTCATACACACAGACACACACAGGCAGACAGCCATACACACATAGGCAGACAGCCATACACACAGAGGCAGTCATACACACAGAAGCAGTCATACACACAATCACACACACAGAGGCAGACAGTAATACACACAGACACACACACAGAGGCAGACAGTAATACACACAGACACACAGTGGCAGTCATACACACACACAGACACACACAGGCAGACAGTCAGTCATACACACAGACACAGACAGTAATACACACAGACACACACAGAGGCAGACAGTAATACACACAGACACACACAGTCATACACACAGACACACACAGAGGCAGACAGTCATACACACACACACAGACACACACAGAGGCAGACAGTCATACACACACACACAGACACACACAGGCAGACAGTCATACACACACACACAGGCAGACAGTCATACACACACACACAGGCAGACAGTCATACACACACACACACACAGGCAGACAGTCATACACACACAGACAGTAATAAACACAGGCAGAGAGTCACACTCACCTGACAATCACACAGTTACCTGTGGAGTTCATTGTTGAGGCAGTGCAGCTCCTGGTGACTGTTTGGTGGGGAAGCAGGGACTCCTTCCTGCTTCCCCTGCAGCAGTTTTCCGGCGCTTTTAGCTCCACCCCCGCCGCACGGTAAGCTCCGCCCCCGCTGCAAATTTGAAAAAAAAAAAAATTTTTTTTTTAAATCCCGGCCGGCTGTGCGGCCGCACGGCGCCCCCTGCCACATGGCGCCCTGTGCGGCCGCACAGCTCGCACACCCCTAAGGCCGGCCCTGGGTATATGGACTTGGGGCTCTAGCCCCCTACAGGGCCTGGAGCTGCAGTAGCTGGAATGCATGGCCTGGTGGAAAGCCCTGCCTTACACAGCGTGATATCCAGCAGCACCTTCACAGTCCTGCGATGGCAGAGGGGAATGCCAGTTCTTATGGGGAACTGTACCAATGGCAGTGGCCTGCGTGTGGCATGGGGTGGCCAAGCTTGGGAGCTTTTTACCATGCAGAGGGGTTTCAGGATCTCTAGTTCTTATCAACCTCATGTTATGTTATTTTCTTTTCTTTATATGTTGCTTAATTACACCCAGTGGTACTAAGCAATCTGATTTCTCATATATAAGTTAGAGCATCTGAATCCATTATCTGTGCTTTAGCTTTACCCTCCTACAATAGCCCAGTGTAACTCATGCTGTATCTTATGCTCAAGTTATTTCCTTTCACGACATAGCCTGAATTTATAACATCAAAATGAGGCAGAATTAGTTAGGAGTGCATATCATGCAATACGATATCTCTGACACACTTAGATACTGATCCAAGCTAAGATATTACATGCATGTGACAGCTTGTTATAACTCTTTAATATACCGTAAGTCATGCTTCTCTTCATTGCCTCAATAAAAAGTGATTGACAAAAAAAGCAAGATAGGTCCTACCTTTTGTCTAAATGCTTTAGACTTCCTCAGGGACAACATAGTAAAAAAAGAACATAAATAAAGTTTAAAAAATGCACAAACCCCTCCCCCAGTGTCCATTTGAATAGTTCTTATCCTGTGTTCCTGTCCGTTCGTGCTGTTTATCCCTTTTCCTTGTAATCCTCCTTGGACTGATTTTCAGCTAATTCCTCTCCATAGACCTTTCACATCTTTTAATCGTCCCTTCTCTCCATATCCTCAAGTGACGATCACCTGACCTGCATTTAGATCATATGTGCATTCCACAATGCGTTTCACGTGTGGCGTCAATCTTACATTTGCGTTGTATCTAAAAGCGTCTTTAAAAGGATATAATGTAGCGATTACCATTCTAAGGTTAAAAGTAAATAAAATGCGATACCGTATATGTAATTAGATACAGCAATGTAAAATTAGGAATATATGCAACAAAACACTAAGTATCATCATACCCCTACTCTTCGTGTTCACCGATGGCTGCTCGTCCATGGGCCTGTGTATAAATATCCATAAATCAAACTTCATTTACAATATATTTACATATAGATTTATAATCAGAGCCATTTTGTACTTGTATGAAAAGGTGTTTTGTTGGCTTTATTTACATCCATGTCACTATTAGGTATTTCAGTGTTTATTTCTCCTTTTGATGTTTTTCCTTTTAATGAGTAAAATTACAGCGTCTACAGGCATGTTATGCCTGCAAACCAGAGATGTTTTCAGTTGCAGAGTTAAGACGACAGGGGCATGGTACCCAGATTACTTCATTGAGATGAAGTTGTATGGGTGCCTAGAATGTCCTTCTAATTGCAGGTGAAATTAGTAGTTCGTTCCAGAAATTGCTGCCCCCGCATTAGTTAAATCCCAGTGAAAGGTGGCAATTTTCACAAATTGGGTGACAAAATATTGAAAATTAGAATTAGAATTATGGCAAGTGAAATGTACTACATGGCCGTATGTAGAAAGGAACATTTAGAATGCGTTCTGACATTTGCTGACGTCAATGACAGAAGGATATCATGTAACTCTTAGAGGAAAACACAAACTTGTACTGAATGAAATGCTGGCTCAGTTTGGGTCTATGAGAAGAATTTGCATCCTGATAGGATGATTTACATTATATGATAATGATTATAACATTTTCACGTCTCATGTTTTTTTGAAAGCCTTTTACATGAAATGTAATGATGTTTTTGATAAATTACGTATATAGATTTGTTTGAGAAAAAAAATGCTGTCTCTGACCCTCCTCTGCAACACCCAACTTGCTCTTCAAGCCCTGGATTAATATGAGAGAATTATTAGCTAGAGTTTGGTAGAAAGGATAAACTTATTGAGAACATTTTTGCAGGGTAAAAATGTCCTAGTTACGTAGCTAAAACATCCTATAGATACAATTACTTGTATATTAGTGGAGCTCTGATACGTTATGCTGGACATTGTCCCTTTAAGGGTTTTACGTGAATAAAAATGTAACATTGAAATATGAAGTGAGACTTTCTTATGTTTAAATGTTTGTATGATTCCTTCGTACGGGGATAGATCACAGGAGCGTTTGGAATCAATCCATCTCTCAATAAGGCAGATCGATCACCCTGCGCGTGTTTGAAACTAATCATTCATAGTTGAGTGAGAACTGGGATTGAACTGAGGTTCTGCTCACCTAATTTAGGAATATATTTAACATACAAATCCTATTCCCAACTGTTTATTTTAGGATCATGAATTACGTAATGGTCTGTGCAATATGCAATATCTCTCAGCTCTCTCCTGCATCCGTTAAGCATATGAGCCATGTGAAGCAATATATTATGGCTACGCGTGTTTTAATACACAAGTGGTTTTTAATGTTTTTACATATGAGCCATCAATCAATGGCTTTTCTTTCTAGCTGGCTACCCTGGGGTTTTACATTCCGAATCTGCTCAACAATAATTATCTATATGCATCAGAGATAAGGTAATCAGCAAGTTGACCTTTTCTATGTTATTGTTTTAGACCTATTTAGCATTGTTATTTAATGACTATGTCTTCTACGAAGTCTCGAAGCCGGCACAAACACAGTATGTCTTGTCTGTTAATTACGTTAAAATAAAATGTAATGCATGATATAAAAAGCATGTATTTACTTTGCAAGGAATATGTTTTTAGAATATCTGTAAATCTGTCCAAAGCGTTCTCTTAACATTAAACAAGAAAATCTTTCCTTTGCACAACAGTATTAACAAATGCAGGCCACGTCTCCAGTTATAAAGCATGTTAGAGCAGCGGTTTCCAAACTGTGTGCTGTGGCACCATGGGGCACCGCGGCGGGCACACAGGAGAGAGGCAAGGTATTTTCCCGGTGCTATGATCATAGCACCAGGAACTGTGCCCCCATCTCCCCTGCCGGCTCTGCAGGACCGGAGGAAAGATCAGAGATCTCCCTCTCCAGCGCCCACTAGCAGTGTAATGCTGCAGCTGGCAGGGGAGGGAGGGAGAGAGGACATGGGGGAGCTCGGACCTGCAGCTCCGAATTTCACGAGAGTGAACTCTAGCAGCTCCTGAGACTGCTAGAGTTCCCTGTCACCACAGGTACCACCAGGGCTTCCCCACCGGACCACCAGGGATTAGTACTGTCCCCCCTCCCAGGCAAAGGTAAGCAGGGAGGGGGATATTAAAATAATATATATTTTTTTAATTAAAGTAAAACACTTTTAATAATTAAAAGAAAAAAGAAAAAGTATTTATTTATCTGCCCTCCTACCCCAACAGACCCACAATAACTCCCCCTATACACACAATTACCCCCCATACACACACACTGCCCCTCTGTACACACAAACAGTACCCCTCACACATACTGTACCCCTCATGCACTGCCCCAAAACACACATTGCCCCCCCACACACACTGTACCCCCTCACACAACCGGTCCCCCCATAAACACATATTACCCCCCCATACACAGACGCACACACACACTGCCCTTCCATACACACAAACAGTACTCCTCATATACTGCCCCCACACACAACTTGCCCTCATACACACACATTACCCCCCTACACACACAAACTACCCCTCCATAAACACAAGCAGTACCCCTCACACACACTGTACCCCTCATACTCTGCCCCCCACACACACACTGCCCCCCAAACAACCTGCCCCCACTCTCACACACATACTGTGACCCTCATGGATATGCGCTTGAACGGCAAGCATTTCTGCCAAACAGGGTCCCAGCAGCATATGCTGCTGTGCTGTACATATATACAACCTAGGAAAGGGGTAGGCAACCTTCGGCACTCCAGATGTTGTGGACTACATCTCCCATAATGCTCTTTCACCCATAATGCTGGCAAAGGATCATGGGAGGTTTAGTCCAAAACATCTGGAGTGCCGAAGTTTGCCTATGCCTGAAATTATTTTAACTTGGAGCACCTTGGAAAAATATTGAAATATTAAGGGCGCCTTGAATTTAAAAAGTTTGTGAACCACTGGGTTAGAGAAATCAAGAAGGCAGTTCAGACTTAAAGAACCACTACACAGTTAAAATATTTTTTTTTAAATCACAAATTAGTAGCATTTTTTTTAAGGCATGTATTCATTGGTGGTATATTGTAAAAGCTTGAGAAAGCTGAAGTTCTTATGAACTGCAGCTTTGCAAACCATCCCCTTTTTTCCCAGAAAAGGCTTTCAACAGTTTGATTGACAGCCAGGGTGGTGTTCCAATATTTAAATAAAAAAGGGCAAATTCCTAATAGAAATAAAGTACATTTTAAATTAGACACTCCACATCCATAAAGATTTTTTTTTCCCTATGTCCTTTGTAACTGTGGTGAAACTCCGATACTTGACCAGTATCTTCGTCAAAGCCTCTCTCCTTTTCCCACAGAGCATTCAGTGATATATAGCAGCCCACCTAAAAATAAATCGAAACTTGATGAAGGCTAAACACAGTACTTTATTGGGTTCAAATACACATATTTATACACAGACCGCCGGTAGTAGGACGTTAACTAGAACAATATAGATCCCACCTCGGCACCTCTGTGTCTGGGAGATAACTAGATCAAAAACCGCTAATCTAATAAACTGAATATCCCCAAAAACGTACCACATATATGATACCCCTTGATAGTTTATCCTCAAGTGCCCTAACTGGTAAAATGGTGCCCTGATACCATGTATGTTGTAGTATCGCCATCCGTTTAAGTGTTTGAGGCCACGGCTGAGCTTTCGATCCAAAAAAATAATACCACGCGGCCGGCCTGAGTTGACAGGTTTCCTCGGAGCATATGCCCTGCACAAATGGGCGACCGGATGGTTAGATTGGTCTGGTAGTGTCTGCGAATAGAAGGAAAGAGCCATAGAAGGGTGATTATCAGTTCTATTTATTTTTATTGCCTTTTCTACTGGACTCCTCCATTGTGTTCTCCTCTGTCCATAGAGTCCGCAGTTTGCGATTCTGTAGTTATAGCGTGAAGCTCTGTTTCTGTCAATAAAATAAAACATTGTCTCTGTCAGTTTCCCCACAACTTGCACGAAATATCTTCGTGGAGGTGGAGACAGTCTACGGCCAGTAGAGCAGAAAGAGAAACAAAGTTTCTTTTTCACTTTTTCCAATACCAAATGTGCCCTGACCGTGCCAGGAGAAGACTGGATTATGGTACCAATTGCTAAATTTGTGACTTATATTTAAAAGAAAACAGAAGACAACACATGAAAAAGGTTAACACAACATATAGGTGATTTTCAATGTTTTATTGAATTTTCAGTGATGGTTCTCTTTTAGAGCTGGTAAAATATCGGTCCATTTTTATTGTTCCACGGCACAGTAATCCTCTCTTTTCTGCTCATTATTTTGTGGGTAAGATATTTGTTTTCTGGATATTATATAACTATCTGAGTGACGCAGTTATGGTTGTGATTGATACAAAGGTTTAACCTCATTATGAGTCACGCTTCAGAAAATATTCATATTTATTATTTTTCATCAAAGTTCTGTAGCTCTGCGCAATGTAATTGGGCATCACCCTAAGTGGTACACAGAGAACTTTGAATGAAATAAAGGATAATAATGTGGAATACTTGTGAAACCTAATGGTATGATTTCAGCAAACCAGCAAGATGATTGCACTATTATTTTAGTCATTTATTTTATTTTTGTTAGAAAATCACAAGTGTGTTTATCAAAATAAATGGTAGAATGGAAAACTATTCATGTGGTTACAGTAAACTGACTTTTTTAGGCTACTAAAATAGTATTTGAGACAAACAATGCAATAATGTATCTGCAAGGAATGCGTGACTTTGCCTGTTGTAGGATCAATTTAATTACAATGTCACAATCTAGGCCTTAAAGGGACATCGTAGGCACTAAAGCAACTTTAGTTTAATAAATCTGTTCTGGTGTATAGATCATGCCCCTGCAGTCTCACTGCTCAATTCTCTGCCATTTAGAAGTTAAATCACTTTGTTTATACAGCCCTAAGGAGATAAAAAATTCTAAAACACGTTAATGTCTGATTGAATATGAAACCATTTTTCCATGCAGGCTGTGCAAGCCACAGCCCGGGGAGGTGTGGCTAGTGCAGTAGAGAATTGAGCAGTGAGACTGTAAGGCATAATCTATACATCTAAACTGCTTCATTAAACTAAAGTTGTTTTGATGCCTATTGTGTTCCTTTCAATGCTGCAGCCAAGAGCAGATCAACCCGTTGCTCTCAGATTGGGCATATAATAACAGAGATCAGAACAGGGGGGTCAATAACCAAAATGAAAAACGTTATGTACCTGTAAAATAAACTTTCTGTACTTACCTGTCAATTTCTTGATTGAAGATCTTCTTTTTTTGGTCTTTACCCAAAACTAGCGAAAACAAAATTCCATTAAACAGAGATTTGACTTATAATAAAAAAAAAAATACTGAAATTGCACTAACCTGATGGAAAAAAATATAACAGAGATGAAATGTTTTTTAAATGTTCTGTAATTCCAATTCATTCCAAATAGTTTGAGGACTCTGTGCAGACTGAGCATTCAGGACAGGAGATACCTTTGTAAAGACCACCCCTTACCGTGAATTCTCAGTTAGAGCACTGTTATTGGTTGGTTTGAAAGCAGGTGCTCTAATGGGTAAGTCTCACTTCTTGTGAAATATACCCATTAATGTGTATAGATGTACATATTGATACTTACTAGCTCAATCCTTTCTCTCCCAGCCTCTAGCATTCACTAGCCAACCATTCAAAGAAACAATATATAAATAACAATATGTGGATCCCCAATGTGCGGAGCCCCATGGTTACATCTGTGCAAAATGGTTTCAATCCCGAAGGTAAGATGGTACCCCGGCACTCCTGTACCAATAAAAACTTCACTGAACTTAAGTTTCTCTGGATGTGAAAGTGTTCCTTCAAGAAACAGAAGACCACAAAGAAGGGGATAGAGATATATAGAGAGAGTAATTAGTAGATAATACTAAGAGAAAATAAAATAAGAGAAAATATAATTAAATAGTGGAAAATTATGAGGTTAGAGACAGCAAGTGAAAACAAAAATGGAAGGGATAGAAGTAAAGACAGAGAAGAAGAGACACAGATAATGAGACAGAGAGGAAGACACCAATAAATACAAAGGAGAAGAGACACAAGAAAAAACAGAAAGGAGGAGACCGATAAAGATAAAAAAGAAGATATACAGAAGAGGAGACAGAGACAGAGGCAAATATAGAGAAAAGGTGACGGAAAGGGAAAAACAAAAACAGAGAGTGAGCGAGTAAGCGAGTGAGAAGAAGGTAAAATGAGTGGACAATGGGAAATTTCAAGAGACCAAAATGCAAAAAAAGGAAAAAAGGAAAAGGGAGAGACAAGGCTAAATCAGTTTAAGAAGGAGACAGATACATGGTATGAGAGGGCAAATAAAATAGAGTAACAGCAATACGTGAGCAAGAAAAAGAGAGGGATTGTTTAGCTATTAAAACTATTTACCAAAAATAAACATGGAATGTCAACCTATAAAATCGCAATAAATTATACCTTCAAAACAAACAAAACACGTTTTATTCACCTTTTCATTTGTATGATTTATAAATCTTTATTTGACTGGACAGACAAACAACCTGGATAGATAGACAGCCAGACAGACAGGTAAGGATTTGGTGGACTCTTTAGTAGTCACGCATAGACAGAGAGTGCTCGTGTTTATAATACAGCCAGACATGTATGTAAATACATCAGCGTTTTCCCATTGTCCACTAAGCTCATGATCCATACGAGGCAATATATTTCGGTTAACAGAGCTGTAATACTCAAGTGCCTGTTTAATGTGTTTGCATATGAGCCATCAATCAATGGTTTTCATACCTATCTGGCTCCCCATGGATTTAATGTTGTCAATGGTTTCGAGGGTATAAGATAACGAGCAAATTGACATTTTAGAAAAAACAGATCGTTCTATAGAGTCTGGTGTATAATTTACCTTCCAAATCCCTACCAGACATTTCATAATGAAATACCTTGAATATTGTAAGATCTGCCAATATATTCAATTATTGCAAGATTGCCTTAAAATGATCATGTGTAATAAAATTAAAATAAAACGCAATCAACGTCTACACATCTGGCATTTCAATTGTTAACAAGTCTAAAAGATCACGTAGTTTACTATTGCAGTAAAATACAAATATTCCAAATTCCAATAACGGGTGATAATAATTGTATTCTTCATGTGCGCAGCTGACAAATGTATGCGCATTCCTTAAACTCTGACACCGAGGAGGCGATTCAATCGGAGTATTTAAGGCTCTTTTCATCAATTCATAAGATACCTGTTTCCCTGACAACACTGATAGGAAATGAACACTTAAAAAAAAAAATGCGAGAAAATATTCTTGTTATAAAGGAACTGGATAAAATGATCAATCGCGTAATCCTATAAGTGGACAAATTAGATGTATTATCATTGCGAGAAAAAAAAAAGAACTTTGATCGTTTTATTTAATGGGGAAATTCAGCAAGACATTTTCTAGTCTGTATGTAAACATATCATTATTAATAATGTTTTATCACTTATTTGTTTCTGATGCTTAAGTCTAACACAGCGCCCCGCACTGCCACTCGTTGATATTGATTCCTTCTTGTCTAGACTTCCTTTCTTATACACAATATGAGATTTTGACTAAAGTGGGAAATCTAAGCGAATTTTTCATTTAAGACCACAGTAGCCAAACTGAAAGCCTAGCCGACTTCCTGTATTTTACCAATTCAGCTATTTTGACCCTGAATTTGAAGTTCACTTTGATTTCTCACTTTAGTATATAACCAATATCCCACAGTAGAGATACATCCGTAGTTCTGCCATGTTGTCCTTACCTTCTCCCCATTCCGAAGTCGGATAGGGTCCAGATCTTTGCCATTTAATGTCAACTTGAGTGTGTACATGTGTAGATGAGTTCCAGATAAAGACAATCACCAGATTATAGCGTACCTGTGTGTCTATTATGCTGAGCAGCAGTTAGTCAAAAAATTCTGACCCAACATGGCTGCTCAGCTAGATACAAAATGAACACATCCTTTGACTGATATCACATTTTATTGATATATTCCTCATGTATCTTTATAAAAATACAAATAAAATGTAAAAATTAAAATTTCTAAAAAAAAAACCATAGAAACAGAGAATGTGAGAACCATTCGGTCCATCTAGTCTGCCCAATTTTCTAAATGCTTTCATTATTCCCTGGCCCTATCTTATAGCTATGATAGCCTTATGCCTATCCCACGCATGCTTAAACTCCTTTACTGTGTTAACATCTACCACTTCAGCTGGAAGGCTATTCCATGCATCCATTACCCTCTCAGTAAAGTAATACTTCCTGATATTATTTTTAAACCTTTGCCCCTCTAATTTAAGACAATGTCCTCTAGTTGTGGTTTTTTAAATATAGTCTCCTCCTTTACTATGTTGATTCCCTTTATATTTTTTTTGTTTCAATAAATGACACACACTTTAAAAAAAATATGAATTGAAAAAATGATTACAGTTATTCTTTTATGTCATTACCTGCCTTAATTACATATATAATGTATGCATTCATTTTGGAATGGCGATGAAGAGAATAATTAAAGTGTTGCCTGATATTTTACCTGTCAAAGCATTATGAGATTATTTTTTCAATATGGCAAGGCATTATGGGGATTATACTTTCACAGCAGATGGAGAGATACAGCTTTACATAGTTACATAGCTGAAAAGAGACTTGCGTCCATCAAGTTCAGCCTTCCTCACATTTGTTTTTTGCTGTTGATCCAAAAGAAGGCAAAAAAAAAACAGTTTGAAGCACAATTTTGCAACAAGCTAGGAAAAAATTTCCTTCTTGACCCCAGAATGGCAGTCAGATTTATCCTTGGATCAAGCAGTTATTACCCTACATTGAAAGATTATATCCTTGAATATTCTGTTTTTGCAAGTATTTATCCATTTGCTGTTTGAACATCTGTATGGACTCTGATAAAATCACTTCTTCAGGCTGAGAATTCCACATCCGTATTGTTCTTACAGTAAGAAAACCTTTCCTCTGCCTTAGACGAAATCTTCTTTCTTCCAGTCTAAACGCATGGCCTCGCGTCCTATGTAATGTCCGGTTTGTGAATAGATTTCCACACAATGGTTTGTATTGGCCTGGAATATATTTGTATAATGTTATCATATCCCCTCTCAGGCGACGTTTTTCTAAACTAAATAGGTTTAACCTTTCTTCATAGCTGATATGTTCCATTCCTTTTATTAATTTTGTAGCCCGCCTCTGCACTTTTTCTAGTGCCATAATATCCTTCTTTAGAACAGGTGCCCAAAATTGCACAGCATATTCAATATGTGGTCTTACCAGTGATTTATAAAGAGGCACAATGATATTCTCGTCCCGAGAATGAATGCCCTTTTTCATGCATGACAATACCTTACTGGCCTTGACCACTGCTGATTGACATTGCACATTGTTGCATAGTTTGTTGTCTATAACAATTCCCAAGTCCTTTTCATGCGTTGTTATCCCTAGTTCGCTTCCATTAAGGGTATACGTTGTTTGTGTATTCTTTACGCCGAAGTGCATAACTTTGCATTTTTCAACATTAAATTTCATCTGTCATTTGAGTGCCCAGTCTCCCATTCTATCTAAATCCCTCTGCAGTAAAGTCATATCTTGCTCACATTGTATTATTTCACAACGTTTTGTGTCATCTACAAACACTGAAACATGACTTTTAATGCTGTCTTCAAGATCATTTATAAACATGTTAAATAGAAGGGGTCCCAGAACAGACCTCTGAGGGACACCACTTGCCACCTCTGTCCAGCTTGAAAATTTACCATTAATGACAACTCTTTTTTTAAGCCAATGTTCTACCCAAGAACAAGCATTTTCATCTAGACCGATTTCCTTGAGTTTGAACACTAATCTATCGTGTGGAACTGTATCAAATGCCTTGGCAAAATCCAAATAGATCACATCCACTGCAACACCCTGATCTATACTTCTACTTACTTCTTCATAGAACACAATCAAGTTAGTTTGACATGACCTGTGCTTCATAAAACCGTGCTGATTTTTGCTGATAACCACGTTCTTCTAAAGGAATTATTGAATATTATCCCTTAATAACCTTTCAAATATTTTACCAGCCACAGAAGTTAAGCTCACAGGTCTATAATTTCCAGGCAAGGATTTTGAACCCTTTTTGAATACAGGAACCACATCTGCCTTCCTCCAATCCTCCGGAACACTTCCTGAAAGAAAAGAATATTGAAAGATTAAATACAGAGGTTCACTTATTTCTACACTTAGTTCCTTAAGTACACGTGGATGGATACCGTCAGGCCCTGGAGCTTTGTTTATATTAACTTTCTTTAGTTGCTGCAGCACCTTGTCTTGAGTTAACCAATTACAATTATTCTGCAAGTTTTTTTTTTTTTTTTGAATTTTTTATTTTTGCAGTGCATATTATGGACACAAACTGGCTTGAGGTACCCCAAAGGCAATCCTTGAGCTGCTTAGCATAAGTAACAAGTAGGGTAATCGCTAGGCAATGCACAATTTTATATTATATAGTAGCAGTAACGTTGGTGAAACATGAGAGTAGTAAAAGTAGATTAATTAACAAGCATGACATGACATAACATATCCCCTTACTGATAAGAGAGAGGTACTGTGTGTAGATAGACATGGTAAGGTAAGGGATACAGAAGAGTTTACCACCCCAGACAGCCCCAACCCCCCATCAGAATAGGTTGTAGGAATGGCAGCAGAATAGATTGCATTACCCTCTGGACCTGGTAAAGCAAAGAAAGTGTGAGGCACAACTCTAGTAGATTATACAAGTATGGCAAGTATGAAGTCCAGTACTGCCCAGGTACCCCAGACTGGGTAGGCGCTGGGGTCAGAGGCCCATCTTGGTGATCATCCTATCCCTCTTATAGGGAATTTAGTGTCCCAGGGTGCTTGGCTCCTTAGATTGTCAGCCAGGGGAGACTCCTGCATAACGTAAAGCTGCACTTGAATTCTACTCCTCTCCCTGACCCTGTGCTTTTCCTGCTGCATGTTGCTGGGGTTAGGAAGCTTTGCAGTTTGCCAGCCGGCTGATTTTACTGCCTTACGTCGCTTAGGCCGTCGTCGCTGTCTCCGGTATGTCGGGCTCGTGGTGTGTGCAGTAGGACGCTTCGGGGAGTAGCGGGGTGGTTCAGGAGGTGCCTCGGTGGTCTCCTTGGGTTTCAGCCTGCTTTCCAGCTTTCTCCAGAAGGCGTCAAAGATTGCCTCTAGGCGCCAGCATGGATCAGGTATCTCCCCTCCAGGAGTGTGGGGACACGTGTCGTCCGCCATCTTAGATGGTGCTCCGCCATGTTCGCGGGTGTTTGCGGCTCTGGTGCTGCTATTAGATAGGGTTTGGGAGCCATCAGGGTAGGGACCGGGATAACCCCCGCCGGTCCAAAGGGGGGGTAGCAGGGCTCCAGGCGCATATTCCGCACTCCGGTCGCGCCAGTCTGGGAGAGCGGCCGCCTCTCCCCTCCTCAGCGCTCACTAGGCCTCAGTGAAGCTCGGTGTCTGGAGTGCTCGAAGTGACTGGTGGAAGCATTCGCAAGTCGGGTCTTCTTCACATATAGTTAGGGGTAAGTCGCTTGATGCCCGTTTTTGGCTATTTCAGTCAAAATAGGAGATTTCCTTAGTGTGTTCCTGGGAGCTCCCAAGAAACACAACCAGTCGCCATGATTGTCAGGCCCCGCCCCCCATTCTGCAAGTTTTTAGTAGCAATCATTTGCACATCTATTGCCATGGGCTCTTCCTTAATATATACGGAGAAGAAATAGTTATTTAAAATTCCTGCCTTTTCCTGGTCTTCATTAACTAACACCCCCGTTTCAGTTTTTAGTGTACCTACACTTTCATGTTTGGGTTTTTTAGAATTTATGTACTTAAAAAATTCTTTGGGCGGAGCCAAGCTGTTGAGCTGAACGGCCGCACGAGCGACGAGCTCCGGGGTAAAACACCTGAAACCCGGCGATAATCGGCCACTACGACCGCAAAACGGCAACCAAAACACCCCTAACGACCATGGGCAGGAAGTCCAAGAAACTGAAGCCCGAAAAACCCAAACCGGGCGCCAGTATAGGCGATTTGTTCCGCCAAGCTTACGGAACGCATGGTCCCAAGATGGCCTCCGCCATGGGGGATTTCTATGACTCCGAGGAGCTATCCCCAGATGAAGAGGGAGAGGGGCTAATTCAGCCGAGGTCAATCCCACAGAGGTCAACAGCCAATGACCCGGTGACGGCCTCCATGCTGGAGACCATGTTGGGGGCCTTGCAGAAAACTATACAGGCGGATGTGGCCTTACTCCGCACGGACATTACAGGCCTGGTAGGCCGCATAGGCGTGGTGGAGTCCAACACGGAACAATTGACCCAAACGGTGGCCCGACTTCAATTAGAAGTGCAGGCACTTACCAAGCATCGGACGGCAACAGAACTCCGATTTGCCGCGTTAGAGGATTTAAGGCGCCGCAACCATCTGAAAATCCGGGGAATCCCGGAGAATGTACCCACATCTGAGCTCCCACACCTCCTTCGGAGGCTCATGGCTCACCTCCTCGAGCCCAAACAGGCGAGGAACATCACACTCGAGGGGTGCTTCAGAATCCCGAAACCCAACCGAGCACCAGAAAAGGCCTCTAGAGACCTGATTGCCCGTTTCCGCTCTGGGTCCGACAAAGCTCTGGTACAAGCTGCACTAAAGGGGATTACCCCACTAACCTTCGAAAACATGACCCTCTCGTTCTTCTCGGACCTCACCGGGGAGACACTTCACTGGCGCAAAACGATGCAACCCCTCACGGCACTGCTCCGTAGCCACAATGTGGAATATACCTGGAGGTCCCCGCGCACGCTGCGAGTCAAGCACGGAGAAGTGATACACTCCATCTCAGACATCTCCGAGGCACCTGCACTCCTCACTAAACTCTCCATATCGGAGGACTTGCTGCAGTTACCTGGCACCCAAACCACCTTGCCGCCAACCCAACGCTGGAATCCGAAGACCATAGCGCCATTCCACCCAAAAGGGAAAGAACCCACAACCTCGACCGCAACGGAGACCTGAGGACTGTTCCTGCTGTAGTGGATTCACTACATCACATATTTGTGGACTGTCAGTTACCCTGTTGTGATTTGCCACCTTACCCCCCCCCCCCCCCCCCACTAGAGCAATACCACCCTTTACTAATTTTTCATGCCACGACCCCTACAGGGGTGCTTACCCCCCTTCCCCCCCCCCACCTCCCCTGACACCGACAAACGAACCTAGCAAATCTAGAAATCTGGAGGTGTAATCTTAGTACCTAGGTGTACCTGCTACTGAGACCACAATTTTGTGGCCATCTTAGGGTACACCCACACCTAATGAGCAGGAGAAATGCTAGATTAGTAAATCGAATTTATTGAGTTGCTAACCCATTACAGTTAGTTTTTCCTAAGTAGTCCAGCGATTGTTAACCTGAAATAGAGAGACACCTGTGTACGTTCCTTTGACTCATAAACCAACAAAAATGTGCATAAGTCTCACAAGCCGAAGTTTTAATTTCCTTGTTTTTTTTTCTTTTTGTCTCTTTCTTTGCTATCTGTTGAAATGTAACTTGAGGCTCTGCGAGCCGTCTGACCCTTGTTGCACGCAAAAATAAAGAATTTAAAAAAAAAAAAAAAAATTCTTTGGGGTTGGTTTTGCTCTCTTTGGTTATCATTTTTTCATTTTGAAGTTTAGCAAGTCTAATTGCCTTTTTGCACACCTTTATTGCTTCCTTATATTTTTTATAAGATGCATCTGATTTGTCCGATTTAAATGCTTTAAATGCCATTTTCTTATTTTTAATCTCTTGTTTTACTTCTCTACTAAGCCACATTGGTTTTAATTTGTTTCTTTTATATTTATTTCCCAATGGTACATACTGAGAAATGTACCTTTCTAATATTTGTTGGAAGATGATCCATTTATCCTCAGTGTTCTTTTCACTAAAGAGTTTATGCCAGTCAATATATTGTAAAGCTTCCCTTATCTTATTGGAATTGGCCTTTTTAAAATTATATGTTTTAGTATACCCCATGTGCTTTTGTTTTTTTGAGTTTATTTCAAAGGACACTATATTGTGATCACTATTTCCCAAGTGCTCACCTACTTGAATGTTGGTCAAAAGATCAACGTTGTTTGTTAAAACCAGGTCCAGACAAGCGTCCATTCTAGTTGGTGCTTGTACTAGTTGTGACATGAAGGTGTCATTTAACAAGTTTAAAAACCTAATTCCCTTTGCTGAGCTACTAGTCCCTCTGTCCCAATTTATGTCCGGGTAATTAAAATCTCCAATAATTAAAGTGTTACCCAGATTTGCAGCTTTCTCAATTTGCTCAAACAGCTGTTGTTCCTCGTCAATATTACCATTAGGTGGTTTATAACATATCCCAACCAATAGTTGTTTTCCCTTATTTTCCCCTAAGCAGATATTTACCCATAAAGCTTCCACATTTTCCTCATCGCATTCCATTTGCTTAAGATTTGGCTTTAAATCATGGTTGACATACAAACATACCCCACCACCCTTCTTGTTTTTCCTATCCTTCCTAAATAACATGTACCCATTTAAGTTAACTGCCCAGTCATGTGTCTCATCCCACCATATTTCAGTTATGCCTATTATATCATATTGTTTAGTGTATACTAATGCCTCTAGTTCCCCCATTTTGTTATTTAGGCTCCTTGCATTAGTAAGCATACATTTAATATCATGCGTCACTTGTATATTTTGTGAATTATCAACATTACATAGCTTCTCTGTTCTGAGCTTGCCCATCCCCTCATCTCCACCCTCATTATACTGTGCTAAAGCCTGTCTCCTTTCTGTCCTATCTCCATTTTGTAGATTGCTATGACCCTCCCCCCCTACTACTAGTTTAAAATCTCCTCCAACCTTCTAGCCATCCTATCCCCCAGCACTGCAGACCCTCTCCCGTTTAGGTGCAATCCATCACTACTATAAAGGTTGTACCCAATCGCAAAGTCGGCCCAGTGCTCTAAAAACCCCAAACCCTTCTTCCTGCACCAAGACTTAAGCCACGCATTGACCTCTCTAAGCTCTCTAAGCTTTGATCTTCACTATTTTATTATTATACTACAGACAGGCAATGCATCATTTGAGCCATCCTTTGTGGAAAAAAAAAATTACTTGCACACTTTTTTTACTCCCCCTTTCTGACATCCATCTTTGCGTATCCTTGGTCGGATTGTTAGTTATCTGACCAAACGCTCACTATTTTGCAACCGATCGTTGCTTTTAAAATTATCTGTTTTTTCTGCCTGCGGCATTTTTCGTCTGGTGATTTTGAAGAGCAGGGACTGTGGCAAAATAGCGAGAAAAGTGTCAGATGACTAACAATCCGACTGAAGTTGCACAAAGATGGCTGTGATAAAGATAGGCAGGTAATTTCTTTAAACAATCCAATATACATGACTTAAATAAAATCATTGCGATGGTACAGTATACTAGAGTATTACATATACTATACACTAAAGTAAATACAAATATATCCACTATATATAACAAAGTTATACAGGTAACGGGCAATAACAAATTACCCTTTCAAAATAGATTGTAAGAAGACTCCTCTAATCTTCTTTAAAAAACAGAATAGATATACAATCTAAAAAAATAAATAGAAAGAACGCAGATTGTACAGCAGATGGAGTAATTATTGTACTCACAAAGGTACAATTGATAGTAGGCACATAACAAATATCTATATTCCAAAACCTTCTTTCTTTTCCCTCTTGTTCAATATGTGGAAGGAAAAGAGAGAGACAAACACATAGTGTAGCAATATAAATTCAATAAACAATTTAATTATGATTGCACTCACAAGATTAAAAGCCTAGCCAGGCCCATCGATATCTCACTCTGTTTCTGGAGCTGGATTTACTTAGAGATCTTCAGGAATCGTAGTGCAGCAGCAATGTGAAGCAAACTATAAATTCAGTAAAAACAATGTTAAATAAAACCAAACATCCCACACTGAGTCTGTCTCTCAGCCCTACACGTTTCGTCCAATGCAGGACTTCATCAGGGAAATCAGTAGTGTGAAGTGAAGATCAATTCATAGACACTGTATAGGATAACATAAAGATTATATTAAGATATATAAAAAAAAATTATGACAGTGTTCCTTTAACCCCTTAAGGACACATGACGTGTGTGGCATGTCATGATTCCCTTTTATTCCAGAAGTTTGGTCCTTAAGGGGTTAAGGGGGTAAGTACAAAATAACCCTTTTGGACCCGCAGGACTATGTGATTTAATTTGTGCAATATATGTCTAATAAGACCACCCATAGCTTCCTGGTTTAACAGTGCTGAGAACAGATTCACCCATTATGCACTAAAACTAACAGCTAGTATGAAAATAAATTAATTTTAAACTTTAATAAACTCAGAGCTTGTGAGGTCAGAGAACCTGGGGTTCACATAAAAGCTCTCCAAAGCCACGTCATGCCTTTATGCACACAAGAAAGTAACAGCTTTTTATTAAGGCAGAAAAGTGGAAAAAAATAACTTTTTCATACTTCCTAACAGTAAACTAAAAAATAATGGAAATGAAAAAAATAATGTATTCGAAAATATGTACTCCATATATGTTAATACTGCTATGATAACAGTAATTTACGAAGAGCAAGTGGAATAAAATTGTATAGAAAAAGGCTATTGTCGTGTCTGAATAAATCTAATGCATCTATATAACATACTGTTTTTCTCCTGGGAAATGGTATTATCATAAGTCTAAAATATGGCACTTGAGACATAAAGAATAGAGCAAAGGGAGGAGGTCTAATGGAAAAATCTTTGCAGATTTTAATATAAATGCAAGCTAGCTGCCCAGCTGGGCTGTAGGAGAACAATTTTCAATGGATTATTTGATAGAAATGTTGAAACTTTCATGTCAGATGTACTAATGCATAGAACCTCAATTAAAATTGAAAGGAGCAGACACAATTGATCGTTATAATGGCTGATACCCAAGATCTGTGTTAAACATTCAGTATCTATCTGGGAAGGCTAAAATAGTGTTTTTACAAATTTGATAGCTTTTGACAAGTTAAGGTCATCCTTCGTAAACCACTAGTAAAATTCTGGCTATCAACAGTTTGTCCAACTGCAGTGTATGTAACACTTTTCTACGGTTATCTCACTGTTAACCGTTTTTAAACATTGACTATTTCATGATGACAATGAACGCTATAGCTAAAGTATTGGGGTGTTATATTCTCCCCGTAGATGAAAAATAAAAAAAACAGGTCATATAAAATTAATTCTGTAATAGCTGTATCTGGAAAGGGCGTTCAGAGGGGTTACTGGTGACAAAACAATAAAGAAAGTGGTTACGATAAAATACACAACTAATAACATTTAGTACAGTATGGTATAAGGAACTATAATACATTGCGTTGTTCATGATACAACAAGCATACACAATAAAGTACATAAAGTAGCAGGTCAGATTTAAATTCAAATCAATTTAAATGTTGGTATCTGCCAATCTTATTGCATTTACTCAACCCTTAACCCAAAGAGACGTCAAACCCTGTTCAACACTATAAACCTATAAATTCACGTTAACAACCACTTTAAGAGATCTGATTTCATCCACTGATGGTGTTGCCCGAAGACAGCCCTAGAATGTAGGACTATACGCAGGCCTGACTTTTCGAGTGTCCGCGATCTGACAGCCCACAGCCAATGGCTGACAGAAATCATGTTAGCAGCATACCTTAAAGGTCTATGCTCTGAGAATAATGGAATTTCAATTAAAAAAATACACCAACATTTTGAAATGATTAGATTTTTTTTTTTTTTTATTCAATGAAAACCTGCCCCTATGGACCATCCTCCACTATTCAATTAGGAATTGTAAATAATAAACCAAAAGCAAACTGAGTTTTTTTCTCTTACTGCCGAATGAAGGTAACATTGTGCATATAAAACGGTCTCTGAGAGAACTCACATATTTAAGAGCCTGTATATTGGCTCCAATGTATGCTCAGAACAGGTAGCCAGACACCAGAAAAATGTTCCGTAGTTTGTAACTCCAACCCAACAATACATCTACAGATAATCAGGTGTATATAAACAAAACGAGATCTGCAGCTTTTGAAAGCTTTTATGTAGATATACCCCCAATTAAATTACAAAAATACCTCATTAAATGCATACATGTTTTCATTTGCTATATATCTACTAAGCAGTGATTTCTACTTTGGTTTTTGTTTTGTTTTTTGGACAGTGTAGTGTCCCTTTAACACTCAGTAAAGTATATCTGTGAAGAGAAGAACTTAAAAAAGTTTCCCCGAATATATTTAGTATTATTAATTTTGTGGTGAGGACAGAAGACTGCGTCAAGGCATAGGACTGCAGGAGAAGTATGCAGGGCCGGCATTAGGCACCATGTACGTAAATTCTTCACCGCGCCCTCCCCCTCCCCAGTCATACACCTTCATCCATGTATGTGTGTTTGTATAGGGGACTTATTACATTAATAATAATTTAAAAACAAATATTCATTCTCCCTCCCCTGTTACCATGCAGTGAGAGGGGGAATGCTGATCTCTGGTGTTCCAGTGTGCTTGGAATCTTGTCTGCCCCTTCACCGGATGCAGACAATGAGTAACTGCCTCGTTAGCTCAGGCATTTACAGTGTCAGAGCTTTTCTGTGGTAATCCGCAGCAATGCACTGATTGGCCAGAGCTTGGACTTATGGTCTGCCGCCAGCAAAAATGCAGGCCAAAGGTGCCACCCTGCTCAGTTACAGGCAGACAGTCACAGACAGACAATCACAGTCACACACATAGGCAAAGTTACAGTCATACACACACACACACACACAGGCAGACAGTTACACAGGTAGTCACACACACAGGAAAACAGTCACACACAGGCAGACAGTAAAACACACGCAGGAAGACAGTCACACACAGGCAGACAGTCACACAAAAGAAAACCTTGAATAGTGGCCAGTATCACAATTGCCACCAGAAAGACAACAAATAGTAGATATTGATGTCACAAAAGACAAAGATCACAGGAAAAATGTACTGCATTCATTCTAGATGCACCAGGATGTCAATTTCCATAAAAAGCAAATTTATTTTTTATTATACAGTTTGAAATAGTTCACAGTTACTTACATAAATCATACTTAGACCCATTTTATAATATCTTAATCTAGAGTACAGATTGCATGACGACTTCTTTATACAATGTATTCATTTAAACCCTAACTCCGCGGCTCATTTATCTGGGGTCTGTATTTCTTACATATATGTGTGAACGTATTTTACTTTATTAAGATAACGAAAAGAAACACAACAAAAAAAAGGGGTAAATAAAATAATATTTAACTAAATAAATAAATAATAACCCTGACTTGAAAGAGTTAGGTAGGGAGAAGAAAAAAACCAATAATAAGCGGAAACCATCCATTTCAATTCATTCAAATAATTATTACCGGAATACTGCAAGTGGAAGTGCAATTTAGAATTCCTTCGATTTGTATATCTTCGTTGTATTATATCTGTTTTTTATGTAAATAGTTCCACAAGTAGAAGAGTCATAATCCATGGCCAATCATGCTATTGTACCATTGTACAAACCTCAAATATAAATAGCTGTCGGGCCCAGTCTGGTTTATACTAGCTAATTGTAGACAATAATTTATTATACTGTTTTTCCCATTGTTTCCATTCTTTATGCCAGTATTGGTTTATTGTTAGAGTATTTCGAGCCTTACTTTCGTACATTTTCAACTGGTTGATACTTTCTGCACAGGAAATCATTGCATTGTCAGTGAATAGATTTCCAATTCCACCTAATAGCTAATACCGTCGCTGCTGTAATGTGGTAAATTAAATATTTATTTGCATGTGTCACATTTTGCAGGTTATAATGTAGGAGGAAGAATTGCGGTTCATATGGGAGAACAATGTTGGTACATATCTTTTTTAAAATGTATTTCCAAAGTTAACTATATTAGGCCACTTCCACCATATGTGTTCTATTAAGCCTATGTCACCCTTCATCTTTTCAACCTTGTGTTTAAGAGTTTTTATGGGAAGCCCCCACCCAACCTGAGCAGAATCCTCTCCCCGGCTGTTCCCACCTCCTATAACTTCCGATCCAGTACCAGCACTTTATTTAGTCTACCTCAATACAAAAAGAAAGCAGCAGAGCACCGCAAATATGGAACGACCTCCCGCACACTTTCAAATCTTCCCCAAACCTAAAGTCCTTTAAGAGATCCCTCTCTACATACCTCAAAACAGAATGCACGGGTCATGGTTGATTATATATTTCCTACTTGTTCTATGTTAAATTTTGTATATTTTGTGTATTAATATTGTTTTTGTATTTTATTGTACCCTAACTGTAACAATGCAATGATTTGTGGACCCAGGACATACTTGAAAACTAGAGAAATCTCAATGTGTCTTTCCAGGTAAAATATTTTATAAATAAATGAATAAAATTATGACATCTCCAGTTTAAGATGGAAGTGTTCTCTTGTATTAGTGCTAGATGTTTGGGTACTAAATACCATCTATAAAGTCTTTTTCATGATACTTCATTATGCGTAGTGCGTAGTGTAAATGCTTTATGACTTTCTGCTATTTTCTTCCATTCATGGTATGTTAAATTTATTTTCAATTATTATCCTCGTTTTTAATAAAGGGAAGAGTGTTTATGTTATTATGTATATATTTTAGAGTATACTTTTTATATAATTTTTGTATTTTTTTTTATTTTTTTATAAACAGCTAATTCCCAAGTCTATCAGCCTCTGCCCATTTGCATCTTTCGCTAGAGATTTGAAATGTTTATGTATCCAAGATATATTTTGGGTATATGAGTAGTGAAATAGTGATATCAATGCACTCCCGGGGGCCTGTTTTAAGAAGGATGTTATGGAACTAGAAAGAGTACAAATTGGGCTACAAAATATACATGGGGATGGAACATTTGAATAATTTGAATCATGAAGAAAGGCTATAAAACCTGAACTTGTGTACTTTAGAAAAAAGGTCACTCATAGAGTATAGGATATAATCATACAACTATATAAAGGACCAGTAGAATTAGCTCTTTGATAACCTGTATATTGTACAAAGGACAAAGGCTCACCCATTTAGACCTGAATGTATAACAGGAGGATGGAAGTTTATCCTTAGCATTACAAAGAATACCAGAATCTTGTGGTGGGAAGATACTTTGTAGAACTAACGGCTGTGTTCCCACTTACCAATAGAGGTTACTTTCGGTACATAAGACTCCACAATTTTGCTCAATCTGAAGGAATTCAGAAAGCAGCAGAGAACAACCTCACATTCATTGAGAAACTGAGCCTGAGATGAGCATACCAGAAGGACTTAATTACCCTTATCTAACTCAGTATTTATTCCCACATCAGGGAATGGGAGACTTTGCTATATATTAGTTCATGGGAGGAAGAGCTGGGAGGCAAACTGGACGGCACTACATGGGAAGACATGTGGGAGGCAGCAGCTAAGATGATAGTGTGCATTGGTTCTCAGGAACAAATGTTTAAAATATTATTTTGATGGCATGCTATGCCAGTCCAATTGTATAGAATGGGAAGGTCCCCTTTAGACCTCGGTGGTAAAAAGGGATCCTATCTCCATACGTACTGGGACTGCCTTACATTAGTTACATTCTGGAGGGGACTATCTCTGGGGAGGTTTTTCATTGGTCTTTCAACCAAGACCCATGGTTGATGCTGCTCTCACAGCCTGTGTGGGGTTGTCTATAACATTTGCAAAGGTAATTTAATAGGGTTACTCTATCAGCGAGATGATTATTAGTTGCCAAATAGATAGGTGACAGGGCCCCTCAAAGAAAGAAATAGAGGTTATGGTCAAGGAAAACTGTGTAGTGGATTGACTTACTGTCATAATAAGAAACTCTCTGCCCGCCTTTCAAAAAATCTTGGACCCATGGTTGGAATATTATCCAAATTAATAAACCTTGGTGGGCAGTGGCTCTGTATCCGCAGTTGGAGACAAACATTTTCTTTGCTCTTTCTTTCTCTTGTCTGTACTTTTGCTTCTCCTTCTCTATATTGCCTCGAACTGGGCACCACAATTCGATGTTTATTTTCATGAGTCTATGCGCCTTCATCTAACTAGACACAGGATATGTGGTTGTTTGACCTATTTTCTGTTTGTATTGATGGTGGATTGAGACCGAGTGTCCATGGGGAAAATGCACTGTACCTTCTCAATACTATGACACACTATTGTTGTAGAAACTATTGTTCTATTATATTTTTTGTTCGTTTGATTTATTTTACTTGGGCTATTTGCCCTTATATTCTGTTCTTAAAAACTTGCTGCCATGAAAATATGTATTGTATGTGAAAATATATTGCATGTGCAGAATAAAATAAAGAATTTAAAATAAAGAGTAACGGAATCTTTTCTCTCTAATATAAAAGAGCACTAGAACCTTTCTTGGCCTACTGTAAAAAGTGCCCGAACCTTTCCTCCATTCTTTAAAATAGTGCTGGGACATATTTTCCTCTCTATAACAGACAGCCATTGTTATTTTTTGCTAGTGCCAAAACATTTTCTCTTTAGAACAGAGAGGTGGAACCTTTTGTTCCTAGTAAAACAAAGTCAGAATTATTTTACCTTGGATAGCAGAGTCCTGGAATCTTCCTGTTTAGTATAAGAGAGCAGTGAACTCTTTTTCCCTAGTAAGTAAGCAATTTCTCCAGTTTGAAAGAACATTCAGTTCATTGTATATTCGGATATTTAAATGTACTCCGTCTTGCAGAGCTTCCAAAGCCAAAGTGAAGAGTACAGGATTGCTAGAAAAATTACAGTCAAATGCATAAATTAAAACGAGAGAAATGATTTCCATTTATTGACTCTGACTAATTTGTGACATCACTCCATGGCATATTATGCAAATAAATGTTTTGCATAATGTGTTGTTCAAATGTTTCAAAGAGTAGAGAGAGACAAAATAATTCTTCTCTCGTGAGACTGGAATCGGTGTTGGTGCAGTGAGAAAAGCAAGACAAACATATCGTTAGTTTTGAATACATTGTAGACACATTGGTGCTTATTAAAAACACCTTTTTGTTAAACTGATATTGACACTGCACATTGCGCATAGCATATATACAAGATTTGGACATTTATTTCGGATGGAACGGCAGTTTGGAAAAATTTTGGCCAATCAGGTGTTTGACAGAATTCCCGAATTCCGAACCAAAGTATACACAAATTACAAATACAAATAAACAAGTCCTGCGCTCAAACTCCCATCACTCCTGGGCGGAGGCAATGACCAAAGTACACATCAGACCCAATGCATACAGTAAAAAAAAACTAAGAAAAACGTTACCTGCGCTCTTCCCAAATCCCTATGTATATTTAAACAAATGGAGGTTATTTAATTTCTCCAATGGCCATGAGAGAGTTTAGCCCACCTACCACATCAAGGCAAACCTCTCAGGTGGGTCGTACACTAACCTTTCACCTTGCTTCCTTGAGCTTCTGGCAAAGATATCTCTAATGAGACAGAAAGGGGTACTTTTTTATATATACCCCTACATGCTTATTAACCCCTAATAAGGAACACATGGGGTCGGCGGCAGCATTATAACATAGCTGTGTGATACGAAAGAGGTTTGACACATAGATAGATACACAGACAAACAGATACACGGACACAGATACAAAGGCACACATAGAGACACACAGATAGATACGCAGACACACACATAGATACACAGACACAGGTAGAAACACACATGCACGCAAAATTTAACTTTTTTAATCACCTCTTGTTTCATACCTTTTGGGTGCAGGAGGGTGGCTTCACTGGGGTCCAGTCGTCTGGATGAGGCTGTTGGGAGTCTGAGTCTCTCCCACTCCTCTCTACGTCATACTCCTGTATGGGTTTGTGTTTTCTGGGAGGAAGTGACCAGCTGTCACTCCCTCCCAGAGCTGCCAATATGACAGGGGCTCAGTCATGCTGTTAAAGGGCCACAGCTCTAACCAGGCCCCTGAAAACAATTTTGCCATCTGGTGGCCCTAAGTGCATGGGCCACCCCATGGATCCCTCAGCGTGAGGGCCCCTGTGCAGCCGCACCGTCAAACAAACAAAAGTAAGGGAGGAGGACCTACTGTCCTCCTCCCTGGCCCCAACCCCTGAGCGGTGGGTGGGGGTCCTAAACACAAATTGGGGCGGGACCTAATGTCCTCCCCCCTGGCCCCCACCCCTGAGCAGTGGGTGGGGGCCCTAAACACATATTGGGGGGACCTAATGTCCTCCCCCCGGCCCCCACCCCTGAGCAGTGGGTGGGGGCCCTAAACACAAATTGGGGGGGACCTAATGTCCTCCCCCTGGCCCCCACCCCTGAGCGGTGGGTGGGGGCCCTAAACAAAAGTAAGGGGGGGGAGGACTTACTGTCCTCCTCCCTGGCCCCCACCCCTGAGCGGTGGGTGGGGGCCCTAAACACAAATTAGGGGGGACCTAATGTCCTCCCCCCTGGCCCCCACCCCTGAGCAGTGGGTGGGGGCCCTAAACACATATTGGGGGGACCTAATGTCCTCCCCCCTGGCCCCCACCCCTGAGCGGTGGTTGGGGGCCCTAAACACAAATTGGGGGGATGACCTAATGTCCTCCCCCTGGCCCCAACCCCTGAGCGGTGGGTGGGGGCCCTAAACAAAAGTAAGGGGGGGAGGACCTACTGTCCTCCCCCCTGGCCCCCACCCCTGAGCGGTGGGTGGGGGCCCTACACACAAATTGGGGGGGACCTAATGTCCTCCCCCCTGGCCCCCACCCCTGAGCGGTGGGTGGGGGCCCTAAACACAAATTGGGGGGGAACTAATGTCCTCCCCCCTGGCCCCCACTCCTGAGCGGTGGGTGGGGGCCCTAAACACAAATTGGGTGGGGACCTAATGTCCTCCCCCCTGGCCCCCACCCCTGAGCGGTGGGTGGGGGCCCTAAACATAAATTGTGGGGGGACCTAATGTCCTCCCCCCTGGCCCCCACCCCTGAGCGGTGGCTGGGGGCCCTAAACCAAAGTAAGGGGGGGGACCTAATGTCCTCCCCCCTGACCCCACCCCTGAGCGGTGGGTGGGGGCCCTAAATACTAGTCACCTGGGGGGACATTTTTTTAGGGCCCCCACCCGCCGCTCAGGGGTGGGGGCCAGGGGGGAGGACATTAGGTCCCCCCCAATTTGTGTTTAGGGCCCCCACCCACCGCTCAGGGGTGGGGGCCAGGGGGGAGGACATTAGGTCCCCACCCTATTTATGTTTAGGGCACCCACACACCGCTCAGGAGTGGGGGCCAGGGGAGAGGACATTAGTTCCCCCCAATTTGTGTTTAGGGCCCCCACCCACCACTCAGGGGTGGGGGGGACATTAGGTCCTCCCCCCCTTACTTTTGTTTAGGGCCCCCACCCACCGCTCAGGGGTTGGGGCCAAGGGGAGGACATTAGGTCGTCCCCCCAATTTGTGTTTAGGGCCCCCAACCACCGCTCAGGTGTGGGGGCCAGGGGGGGAGGACATTAGGTCCCCCCAATATGTGTTTAGGGCCCCCACCCACTGCTCAGGGGTGGGGGCCAGGGGGAGGACATTAGGTCCCCCCCAATTTGTGTTTAGGGCCCCCACCCACCGCTCAGGGGTGGGGGCCAGGGAGGAGGACAGTAGGTCCCCCAATTGGTATTTAGGGCCCCCACCCGCCGCTCAGGGGTGGGGGCCAAAGGGGAGGACATCAGATCCCCCCCCCAATTTGTGTTTAGGGCCCCCACCCACCGCTCAGGGGTGGGGGTAAGGGGGGAGGACATTAGGTCCTCCCCCCTTACTTTTGTTTAGGGCCCCCACCCATCGCTCAGGGGTGGGGGCCAGGGGGGAGGACATTAGGTTCCCCCCAATTTGTGTTTAGGGCCCCCACCCACTTCTCAGGGGTGGGGCCAGGGGGGAGGACATTAGGTCCCCCCCAATTTTTGTCTAGGGCCCCCACCCACCGCTCAGGGGTGGGGGCCAGGGGGAGGACATTAGGTCCTCCCCCCCTTACTTTTGTTTAGGGCCCCCACCCACCGCTCAGGGGTGGGGACCAGGGGGGAGGACATTAGGTCCCCCCCCCAAACACAGGTTACTGGCTATGGGGGGGATAATGTATAATAAACACAGGTTACTGGCTATGGGGGATAATGTATAATAAACACAGGTTACTGGCTATGGGGGGATAATGTATAATAAACACAGGTTACTGGCTATGGGGGGATAATGTATAATAAACACAGGTTACTGGCTATGGGGGGATAATGTATAATAAACACATGTTACTGGCTATGGAGGATAATGTATAATAAACACAAAATAAATAAATAAATAATACAAAAAAAAATGAATGCAGCTTCAGAATTAATCTAAATTGTATGCTGTCTAGGAGGTGGGAAGGTCTGGGAGGGAGGGTCTGCTGCTGATTGGCTGGAATGTGTCTGCTGACTGTGAGGTACAGTGTCAAAGTTTACTCAATGATAACGTATAGGGGGCGGACCGAACATCGCATATGTTCGCCATCCTTGGCGAACGCGAACACGCTATGTTCGCCAGGAAATATTCGCCAGCGAACCATTCGGGACATCACTACCGGACACTTTTCTGTTTTGGTTTAATTACTAATATCTTAGCTTGGTCTCTTTATTTTCCTCAAAGGTGACAACACACTGGGAATTTTTATTATCTTTTTAGCATGAAATCGTACATCAGTTTTAACATTTTATTGTTATATAACTTTAACATGTTACATCTATCAGCAAACCTACCTGCTTTCAATTCTAGTCTTCATTATACGTTGACACTCTTAAAAAATCAGTCAGGGCTGCCACAATGGTCTCAGAGGAATGAAATATTTATTCAGTACTAAATATTAATTCAAGAGGTTAGGTTACTTGCTCCAAGCAAATGGCCATTTATTCTAGCAATGGTTAATATGCAGAGTCTGAGCTAGTACTAAGATAGCCTAAGCCGTGTGTGAAATAAGGCAGGCAGTCTTTCTGCTTCGGACTTAAATACGGAATTGCATAGTAAATGAAGATTTCAGGAATATATTGGTACACTATTATAAGAGAGCGTTACACTACAAAAGGAATACTCTAGGAAAATTGTCTGTGTATTTTAAGGCTTATGGCAACACAGTTTAATTTCTGGATATGGACTCTGGGAGTCCATCATTGCAGGAAAAAATTAATTCCAAAAGAAATGGAATGTTGAAGACAGCTAAAAATACCACGGTATTTGGATATGCAGTACTGCTTGAAGAACATGCACTGTAGCCACTGGACTTTCTTGCAACATTACTGCATGCAACTAAAATGTTTTGGACAGGAAATAATTTAAAGGAACACTCAGGATACCATAACAACTTCATCTAAATAAAGCGAATATGGTGCCCAGAATGTTCCTTTAAATGTAGAGTGCATTGTGTCACCATGCATGGTACAAACTTGACATTACAGACCTCCTACCATGCTGTCTGTGATGGCATGTGCATGGATGCTCTGTACTTCTCCTATATTGTAGAATTGTGGTGCCACGATTCACTGAAAATGGCCAACTACCTCCCTGTTCTATCCAACATGGGTAGCATCAAGGAAAAAATCCTTAAACTAAGAAAAATTCCAGTTTTTTTTCTTTGTTTTGGATATTTTGCTTATTTAATTTTAAATTCTCATATAATACAGAAAAAAATGGGATGAATTCCAAGGTTGTATAACTCCATACCTCCTGTATAATAAAGAATAGAAAAGTTAAGTTTGCCAAAAAAAAAAGGTATTTCATGTTTTGCTTTGTATATATATATATATTCACTCTCTAAAAACCTGCACCTTACCTTTAAAAAAACACTATAGTGGGGGGGGGGCGTGGCCTGGCTGCTCGAGAGAGTGGATGTGTGAGTAACCAGCTCCATTGAGGGTACGACCGAAACAGCGACTAGCAGAGCAGCAGTGACTTCAACCTGCCTCAAGTGACTACCTGCCACTCACCTGACACAGCCATGTCACAAAGATCATCGAAAAAAGCGAAATTACGCCCGACAACAATGCAAATCGCGGCCTTAACATCGCCGCGGCGGATCCCCCAAGATGGCGCCGACGGCCCATCTTGCCCTGCAGCATGGTCGGATAGGAGCGACAACACCTCTGTCTCCTTGGACAACTCTGCCCCTGCATCGGAGACCGCACTGCATAAGATGCTAAAAGAATTACAGCAAACCCTTCAAGCGGAATTTGCCAAATTAGCCAGGGACGTCAGGACTGACATCAAAGCTATTGGTGAACGCACATCCAAAGTAGAGGATAAAGCAGATGAAATAATAGAAGCTCACAATAATCTGGCAGACACCTATGAATCCCTTGAAGAGAAGATTAATTACTTATCTGCCAAAATAGCAGATCAGGAAGACCGCGATAAGCGCAACAATATCCGCCTGCGCGGCATACCTGAAAACATTACAGCATCGGAGCTCAAGGCCTACACGCAGACCCTATTCAAAACACTCTGCCCTGAACTCAAAGACCAGGATCTTTGCATTGATTGCATACACCGGCTGCCAAAACCACGATTTCTTGCGGCCACTATACCACGCGATGTACTCGCTCGAATTCATTATTTTACTACGAAAGAAATTATCATGCGCACAGCCAGGGACATCACCAATATGCCGGCAGACTACACTGGGATTAAACTTTTTGTTGATCTGTCAGCAGTCACGCTGGCGAAAAGGAAAGCATTCACGCCCATCACTAAAGCGTTACGCCAGGCAGCTATCCTCTACAAATGGGGGTACCCCACACGCTTAATCGTGAGGAGAAATGGAATTGAACACCAGATAAAGACCGAAGCTGAAGGAATTCAACTATTAACAGACTGGAATATACAGTTCGATCACCAAACCGGAGAAGACCGTCCAAGTGGCAGTCGCAAATCACCAGCAAAAATTTCCAAAGACTGGATACAAGTAACAAGATCTAAGTGAGAGACTACTACAATACGGACCGACAGGTCCGGTGTTTTCCTGCTCTTCTGAAAGAACCGACCTGACATCACGTGAGGTTGATAGCTTAAATTCACAGATAATGATATGTTGTACTTAAATTTTACCGTAAGCCCGTTTGACTACTACATTGTTTTATGTGGGTGTTTTTCTAGCAGCAATACCGCTAACTGTTAGCCTAGTTCACCATGAAAGGTGGCTCTTTGTAATACTGACACATTAAGGGTGTAAGTTACTGCCCATGTTTTGAATTCACCCTCCCCCAATCTGGCTCCATGTGGCCGATACTTCCCCCTCAGACACTGGATGTTATGTCCTGGAGTGTCTTTTTGTATATAATTGCCATCCGGCCCATTATGTTCTTTTTTCTTTTTCTTTTTTATTATTATTATTACTCCCTTTCCTTACCACGGACCCTGAGAGTATACACGAGACAATGTAACGTACAGTTTCACTACAATACTATTTGGAGCGATAATGACAATCCGCTCATAAGGCGGCCTGCTCCTCTCAAGTCGCCCTCCTACACATGCAGGTTATTTAACTACCACTCACTGCATTACAGATTGGTAAATGGCAGACTATTGATGTGTTTTTGTTACCTTTATAATATAATTCATGTTATGCGTATAAGCAAGGCTCTTATTCTTGCTTTTATGGTTGATGTTTTGGACATGTGGCGGCGACAGATTTCATTCCTGAACTATACCCGGGTTAGCTCTGTCCCACCAACCCATAGCAATCCTATCTACCACTAAGATGTCTTTGAATATACTATCCCTTAACACTAAGGGTTTAAATTCTCCATACAAACAGAGGTTAGCCTTAGCAGAAGCTACAAAATTACAGATTAATGTAGCGTTCTTTCAAGAAACCCATTTTCTGAAATCTAACATGCCCAAGTTCTCCTCTAAACATTTTCCGATAGGTTTTCATGTGGGATATGTTAAGAAAAAGAGAGGGGTTTCGATATTGATAAATAAAGATGTAGTGTTCTCGTTTCACAACAAAGTAAGTGATAAAGAGGGTAGGTTCTTACTGCTACAATGCCACTTGAATAATGAACCCTACACACTGATGAATATTTATGGCCCTCATGACAATCACCAGCAATTCGCTAACAAAATACTTTTGTTAACTCAAACACATGTATTTGGAACATTGGTTATAGGGGGAGACACGAACTTTGTTTTAGATGACATGATGGACACGGCCTCTGCTACTACTGTATCACGGGCCACGGCTCAAAAACGTTCGGCTATAGCAACACACCTCAGGACGGCAATACACACGGCGGGGCTTTTGGATGTATGGAGGGTATTCCACCCTTCTGACAGGGATTATACGTTTTACTCCCAGGTGCACAACTCTTATTTACGGATAGACAGATTTTTGATACACTCATCCACAGCTCCAAAGATACGCGCTGTAAACATAGGGACCATCACATGGTCTGATCACGCGCCCATCACTATCTCATTGCAAGAACGCTTTCCCTCTAAGGGACGTGGAGCTTGGCGACTTAATGAAACATTATTGAAAGACCCCCGTATTAAACACCAAATTGCGGAGGATCTCAAAACCTATTTTGAACTTAATACCACTCACGACACCCCTATAGAGACAATTTGGCACGCCCATAAAGCCGTGATTAGAGGGTCATTCATTAAGCATGCTAGCCAAGCCAAAAAGCAAAGGGAGAAGGCATACTCCACACTCATCAATGAAATTGCAACCCTCACTCATGCCAACAAACTAAGCCCTTCAGTGGCACAAAGCGCGACACTTCGACACCTCCAAACCAAACTGTGCGAAATGGAATTAGAAAAAACTAATTATATTCTACAGCGATATAAACATAAATTCTTTGCACATGGCAACAAATCAGGTTCTGTACTAGCGGCCAAACTAAAAGCTCGAATGGCCAACTCTAGGGTGGCCTGGATTCACTCCTCGACACACAAAAAATGAATGAACCCACAGGAAATTGTGGAGGAGTTTGCACAATACTACAGTACACTTTACAATCTCAGGGACGACAATACCACCCATACCCCCTCCCTTTCTCAAATACAAACCTTTCTAGATACAGTTGACCTTCCTACATTGCAACAGACTGAAATTGACTCACTCACCCAGCCGATCTCTGAACCAGAATTATTACAAACTATTCGCCAACTACCCTAACACAAATCAACGGGCCCGGACGGACTCACTAATATATATTACCAGACATTCTCCACCCCCCTAGCTCCCTCCCTGACGGCGCTCTTTAATCGTTGCTTCACCAAAGGGGATATGCCACCTGAAATGTTGCAAGCACATGTTTCCACTTTACCGAAACCTGGCAAACCGGCCACATTGTGCCAAAATTTTAGACCCATATCACTTTTGAACAGTGATACCAAAATTTACGCTAAAATCCTAGCTGAAAGATTGAAACATATCTTGACTCGCATTATACATAATGACCAATCAGGATTTGTAACATCTAGACAAGGATCGGACAATACAAGAAAAATTCTAAATGTGCTAGCCCATATGGAATCGTCGCACATGGAGGGCCTTCTCTTAGCGCTGGACGCGGAGAAGGCCTTCGATAGGTTAAATTGGCAATATATGGAACAAGTTATGCTAAAGTTCAGCTTTCCTGACTCATTCATAAAAGGTGTCCTCGCCCTATATAGCAACCCATCAGCCAAAGTAGCTAATGCAGGTTTTCTATCAAACCCCTTTCCAATTACGAATGGCACGCGCCAAGGTTGTCGCCCCTTTTATTTCTACTATCATTAGAACCGTTAGCAGATAGGATACAGAAAAACGCTGACATAACGGGAATAACCATATCTAATATGGAATGCAAACTCTCAATGTTTGCCGATTATGTTTTCATCACCCTATCTAACCCGAATCACTCTCTACCCCATCTCATGCATACACTACAAGACTATAGCGCGATCTCTTACTATAAGCTGAATCAAACAAAGACACAAGCCTTACCAATGAGACTGCCGCACTCCACTGTCCAAACGTTAAAAGACAAATTCTCCTTTGACTGGAGACATGCCCATATTACATACCTAGGCATAAAGATATCACCCACGTTCAGGGAAATAATTAAGCATAACTTCTCGACATTGCCGCGAATGTGCACTCAACTACTCTACAAATGGAAAGACGTGATGCTTTCATGGTTTGGGAGGATAAATACAGTTAAAATGGTATTACTCCCAAAATTATTATACATATTTCGGATGATACCAATCCCGATATCTCCAACACTCAGCAAACAGTTGCAAAAGATAATATCCACATATATCTGGGAGGGAAAGAGACCTCGGCTGTCCCACAAACTTCTCCAAACCCCGACTTCAAAGGGAGGACTAGGTGCCCCCAATATAATGATGTACCAGAGAGCAGCGGTACTAGAAACGGCAGTCAAGCTTCATGCCGCTAGATCCACGCTACAGTGGGTGGATATAGAAAATAATTATAGCCCAATGGGATCGGCAATAGAGTTCATGTGGACACCCAAGCACTTTAGGAAAAATACCCATACTTTGTTGCCTCTCTCTAGGTTTTCACTCCTAGCATGGGATAATTTGCATCACAAACGCATACCTGACCATAAGTTCTTACCATGGGCACCGTTAAAGGTGCTCAACACGATATCACCCTGGCTGTCTGTGCATAAATGGAAAGATTTGGGTAGCCCCCGAATTATTGATATTTGTAGACGAGGGGAGATCTTACCTTTCCCGGAAATCCAAACTGCCTATGATTTACCCCATTCCTTTATATTTCCTTACCTTCAATTAAAGAACATCATAGCCAACAGGGTCACCACGACCGCAGACATGGCTCACTGGCCAGGCAAGAACCTACTTGCACTGTACGACCGATGCCATAAATCCCCAGTCAAGGCCAAAACCCTGTCTTTAAGTTATACAGTGCTGACTGAACAGACCCCTGACCCAGAATTTACATACAAAAGTCAATGGAACAGGGAGAACCCACAGAATCTTACCGATGACCACTGGCTTAAATCGCTCCTAGCTTTGAAAGGGGTTACTTCTTGTTACTCTCATATAGAGTCACATAAAAAGCTCATCTATCGATGGTATTTCACACCAGACAGATTGCACCAAATATACCCTAGCTTCCCTGATAGCTGTTGGAGATGTCTCCAAGCCAAGGGTACAATGACCCATATCTGGTGGGATTGCCCTCTCATCGCCCCTTTATGGGAGGAGACCCAAAGCCTGTGGAACAGAGTAGTCTCTCTGCCGTTGACCCTGACACCACAAATTGGTCTCTTTCTACTGGTGCCTGATAACTTGACACACCCAGACAAATAATTACTAATCATATTGATCCTAGCTACACGTACTCTTATTGCCAACCATTGGAAACAAACCGCGTGCCCACACCCTATCCTTCTACACCAGAAAACACGGCAGTTTTTAAAATTTTAAATGCTATCAGCGCACACGGCTACACAACTGATTAAATCCCAACATAACTGGCACCAATGGAATTCCAATACTTATACAAATCAGAAGGGGAAGGGATTATAACACAGTCGAGTCCTGCATGGGACATTTGTAATATACCTAAAGGTTGTAAGATGGGAATGTTCCATGAACCCCGCAATATTTCACCAAACACACTGATATGTCAGATGTCATTTAACAGGGGAGTCCCCGGTCTACTCCTGATATGTTTATTCAGTATTCCACTATACCTATAGTATGTACCTATAGTATTTACCTTTAGTATTTATCTGAAGGTACCCATTTCTGACATTCCGGTGTTGTAGAACGATCGAATTGGAGACTGCCTTACATTGTATTGTATTGTATTGTAGTGTATTGTAGGATAATTGCAATGTAATAAGTAATACTGTATTATGATATCTGTACGTATATAAATGTATTTGCCGATCTGTGTATACCTTGTTTTGCTCTAATCCACCTGATTTCATTATATTTCATTATGTAACATTGTAATACGACATACCGGGTTCTTTTTCTATATTTTTTCCCTTCCCCCTTTTTCCTTTCTGTACCCCATATTTTGTGAAAATCTTTCAATAAAACTTAAATTTGAAAAAAAAAAAAAAAAACACTATAGTGTCAGAAATACAAACACTGACACTGTAGTCCATTAAGTGGCTGTTCAGGTGACCCTGCCCGCCACCCCCTCCGATCGCATGGGAAAGGTGTTTTTACTCACCTTTACTCCTACGCCACTCCGGTCTTGCTGCAGCTGGTCCTGTCTCATTGGCTGAGATCCCCAGTCTTGATGATCTCAGCCAATCTAATGCTTTCCCACCGGAAAGCATTGGGAGGTCATTGTGCATGCCTGGCAAAGCACCATGCTGTGCCAATCAGCAACTCCTCATAGAGAAACATTTCTATGGGGAACATTCAGCGCCTCCATGCAGAGCGTGGAGACACTGAACTTCAGCGCTGTACACTGTGCAGCACTTGACTAGTAAGCACCTCTAGTGGCCGTCTGCCACTGGAGGTGTTACAAGGCAGCAATGTAAACACTGCCTTTTCTCTGAAAAGTCAGCGCTTACAATACTAAAGTTGCAGGAACCAGCTACAGACACCAGAACCACTACATTAAGCTGTAGTGGCTCTGGTGACTATGGTGTCCCGTTAAGGCAATAATTTTGCACAGATTGCTGGTACAGGGTAAAGAGGAAGGACATGTACGTCAACTCAAATGTACAACTAGAGATGGCGACAATTTTAACTTGTCACCTTCAGCAAGAATGTATCCATCGATATGAACATTAAATGTCAGCCTTTGTCATAAAGAGAAAAACGATGCAAAAGTTATACAAACCTGGATTTGTATCCGTTTACAAACCATTGAAATACACAAAATGCCTGATTTAGTATTCAGAAGAGGAAATCCATCAGGATTTTCGGTTTCTTTTTCCTGAGATTTTCAGATTACAGTGTTTTGGTGAAAACATATCCAGCTTAAGTAAAAACAATGCAAATCTCTTACAAGGAAAGCATCGAGAAGTTGTCAGTGTCCTTGTAGAAGGGGGGGCTGGGAACTACTTCCCATTCATGTTTTGTTTTGTTTTGTTTTTTTGCTTTTTATGTTGCAGTTATACACCTTTCCTCTCTGACCCCTGTTATCTTTTGTGGATGTTCTATGTAAGAGTTCTTTTTTTTTTTTCTGTAATATAAAAAGTGTACTTTTTCTATTCTCTTCTTGTATGGAAATCAGTGCATTGTTTGTAGCCATAAAATGAGTTGATTAGCACTTAGTGACAATATTCTTTGTAATCCTATTAACAACATTTTCTATTCCTGCCTGGCATTTTTGCATAGTTTAGATTAAGGCAAAACTAAAAAAAAAAGCCAACAGCACAATCTAGTGGTGGAAATAGAATATTATAGTCAGAAAACATTAGGAAACTGAACCGTATTTAGCTGCAACTACAAACAATATCCTGCCATACAACATTCTCTGCATGTTATCTCTTTATTGTTATTTATAACGTACCGTCGTATTACGCAGCACTGTACAATAAGTTGACTAACCAGAAAGACATGTTGGATGCCGAGGAATAGAAGGTGATGGGGGCCCAGCTCAAACAAGCTTGCTTTCTATGGGGAGAAGGGTACAATTACGGAAAAGGTATGGATAAAATGCAGTTTACATATAGAAAGAGTTGGTTGCCAGGAGAGTTTACATAAAATAAGACCTTAAATGTTTGGAGGAGAGAAAGTGAACCGAGTTAGCGACGAGGCGGTAGGGATGATGTTGACATTTAAACTGATATACCTTCTTAAAGAAGCAGGTTTCTAGTGATTTTTTTTTTTTGAAGGAACAAAGACTTGTGGAGAGTCTAATGAAGCAGAAAAGGGAGTTCCATAGGAATGATGCAGCACTAGATACTTCTTAGAGGCAGGGTGGAGTAAGAGCCCATTGGGCCTGGTGCTGACAATATGATGGGCCTAATGATAGAATTTAATCGACAGAAAATACTAAAACCGTTATACCTCCCAAGCATCATGCATCTGGTGGAGGTGGTGTTGGAGGGAAACTCACAGGATATAGCTATCAGAATACCCATACCCTATGCTAATCTCTCTTGCTTTCATCTTCCAAGTGAATCCATACCCCCTGACAGCAGGTCCGGTGAAGCAGGATATCGGTGGGCGTGGTAAAAGGGTGGGTCACTGACGCGAATCACGTAACTAGAACCGCCCAAAGGTAGAAACATGCCCAAAAAGGGTGTGTGTCTTCATGACAAATTAGATGAGCAGCCTGATGTGAATGCACGTCAGGCTGCCTGCCAAACATGCCGGATGACCAACCAATAGCATAATGTGCAAACAGCACCCTGAGCTTGGCATAAATGAGTCTAATGATGCGCTCGCTCCACGCTTTCTAAGGACTGTCCCCTAGCACTCACTGGTCCACTCCTCTCCTTACCTTCTTACTAGCAGGCATAAGCTCCTGGTATATAGTCTGGGACAGAGAAAAAGAGTATGTAGTGAGTGTAGAAGAAAGGGAACATGTTGCAGTGTTAGAGAGACTGAAGCAGCAAGAGCATTCGCATAGTGCGCAAAGTCAGCTTTACCTTAACAAATTTCATTATCAACCAGTCCACACAAGTTTTGTTCCCATACATTTCTCTTACGTTTCCATACTGAAGCAAGAGCATGTGAAGAGTAGTAAAAATAATAATAATAATAATAATAATAATAATTTATTATTTTTTTAAATCAGTGGGCTAATTCCATAGGCATGGGTCTGGAGCTGCAACTCCATCAGCCCCTATGTTCATCTAGCCCTGCTTAGAGGTGAGAGTTGGAGGTGTAAGCATGAGAAGTGAACAGACACAGGTCTTTTACAGCCACTTCAGCCCCAGTCTTCGAAACGTGACTGGGGTCTGTCAGGAACTCTTCTACCTGACCAGCCTGCAGCTTTCTCCTTCCAGGCAGGTATCGTGCCCTATGCCTTTGACTTTTCAGCTCCTTTCCCAGGCAGTTACCCACACTTCTGCCTGTTATGTCCTTTATAAAAGCACGTGCAGCTCTCAGGCCTAACTCTTTTGAATTGTTCTGAGATCCAGGGACAAAGCAGCCAACCAACAGGTCCGAAGACTCTGTTAACCAGGACACACAGTTCCAAAAGGAAGTAACACACACTACTTTATTGATCTAACATTCCTAAACACAACCATATATGTATAAAACAACTTGTTTGGATGCCCTTATTTGCATACCAGCATTATGTAAATACTGTATGCATATCTCTAATCAGTCAGCAGAGGGCGCTGCAGAGTTATCATACTAATAATGCACAGGGGCTCTTGGGACCAAGTCCATAGTCTGTATGCAAAAGGCTGGCCTTCAAGCCTCTCCAAAGGGGAATGAATGGGAGATTTTGTCACAATTTCAATTTTTAAGAAATGTTAAAAAAAAATATTAACTCTTGCCTGCCTGGACTTGCCTTGTTTAACCCCTCTATGGACTTACCTTGGATAAGCCTTACCTACCTGAACCTGCCTTGGATAACCCTTACCTACCTGAATCTGCCTTGGATAAGCCTTACCTACCTGAACCTGCCTTGGATAACCCTTACCTACCTGAACCTGCCTCTGATAACCCCTACCTACCTGAATCTGCCTTGGCTAACCCTTACCTACCTGAACCTGCCTTGGTTAAACCTTACCTACCTGAACCTGCCTTGGATAACCCTTACCTACCTGAATCTGCCTTGGCTAACCCTTACCTACCTGGACCTACCTTGGTTAACCCTTACCTACCTGAACCTGCCTTGGATAACCCTTACCTACCTGAACCTGCCTTGGATAACCCTTACCTACCTGAACCTGCCTTGGTTAACCCTTACCTACCTGAACCTGCCTTGGATAACCCTTACCTACCTGAACCTGCCTTGGATAACCCTTACCTACCTGAATCTGCCTGGATAACCCTTACCTACCTGAACCTGCTTGGATAACCCTTACCTACCTGAACCTGCCTTGGTTAACCCTTACCTACCTGAATCTGCCTGGATAACCCTTACCTACCTGAACCTGCTTGGATAACCCTTACCTACCTGAACCTGCCTTGGTTAACCCTTACCTACCTCTACCTGCCTTGGATAACCCTTACCTACCTCTACCTGCCTTGGCTAACCCTTACCTACCTGAACCTGCCTTGGATAACCCTTACCTACCTGAATCTGCTTGGATAACTCTTACCTACCTGAACCTGCTTGGATAACCCTTACCTACCTGAACCTGCCTTGGTTAACCCTTACCTACCTCTACCTGCCTTGGATAACCCTTACCTACCTCTACCTGCCTTGGCTAACCCTTACCTACCTGAATCTGCCTTGGTTAACCCTTGCCTGTTAGACCTTATAGTAAATCTTTGCCTATTTGATTAACCAACCAAATACTTTATACTTGTGCTTGCTTATCCTGCCTAGAATATCTACGAACACTTTATTTTGTTTTGATGGTCCTAGTCCATTTGGTTTTGTTCTCAGACTTTTCAGTTCCACCACAACCCGTATCAACAAAAATATTACAATACCACACAAACTGCAGGCACTAAACACACATATGGCACTCTTCACACACACACACACACACACACACTACCCCACAAACAACCCAATCCACACACACACACACACAACTCCACAAGCAGCATCCCCCTACACATGAAACAGCACAAGCAGCATCCCCACAATCATGTAATACCACAAGGAACCCCCCCCTACACACGAGTCCGCACCGACATGTAACACCACTACAAACATGCAACACAACAAGCAGCATCGCACAAACACTCAGTACCTTAAGCGGCATCCCTACACAACATGCAGCATGCCTACAAACACACAATAATACAAGCAGTCTTCACAAACAGCATAAAGAACCTTACTACCAGCCACAGAGACAAGGACCCAGACGAGCAAGTACGGCATTTTCCCCTATGCAAGAACTCTGTGCATGGGCAGCCGTGGATTGGCACTGAATTGAGATACCCACTTTGAATGAGGCATGTGCGCCATTGGTGATTGTCACATTAAAGTAAATTTCAAATTTAAGGACAAAGTAACCAAACTGAAAGCATAGCCAACTTGGAGAATATTTGCAGAGACTATTTTGACCTTAAAATTCACTTTGATTTCCTGACAATTGTTTACTGTAGGGAATAGCACTGTGAAAAGGTAATTGAAATCTAGGCCAAAATAATAAAACTAGGAAAAGTCTCCAATTCAACTATTTTTTTAATTCAGCTACATTGGCCTAGATATTGCAATTTCATTAACAATTCACCTCACTCTATGGTGGATAGACCCTATTGTATAGTAGCCGACTCATATGCAGCAAAAATGTGGTATTAAAATTAATAGGCCCCTAGGAACATTTTCTATTATTATTATTATTATTATTTTGAAAACAAAATCCTCGATCAAGGGCCTGCAATCTGTCACAGGCATGGAACTGGTATGTTGGGGGTAAAATTAAAGGACTTGCCCCAAGGCACCTTATGACCTCGCTAAGCCTCTGATACAGACTTGTGTTTTGGTGCTAAATACAATGTCATTTGGCATAGTAGGCTCTCTTGGGCCAGTCGGGAAAGCCCAGCATCATATACACTGATCAGCAAGAACCACTGACAGGTGAAGGGAATATGCACATTGAATGGGCAGGTGAACATCAGAACTGGACCATGGAGTAAAAGAAGCAGGTTGCCTAATCACGTTTTAGATCATGTGTATGGTCAGATGGCCGTGCATGTCGCTTACCTGGAGAAGCTGGATACACTATGGGATGAAGGCAGGCTGGCGGAGGCAGTTTTATGCTCTGGGCAATGTTCTGCTAAGAAGCCTTGAGTCCTGGCATTCATGTGGATGTTACTTTTACACATACCACATACCTAGAGATTGTTACAAACTATGTACAACACTTCATGACAAAATTGTTCCCTGATGGCAGTAGCCTCTTCCAGCAGGATAATGCACCCCGCCACACTGCAAAAATTGTTCAGGCATGGCTTGAGGAACATGTCAAAGAGTTCAAGATTGTCTTGGGTTGTCACATTACCTGTGCCCCGTGGCGCCTTACAATCACAGAAGGGATGTTTCTTCTGTGTTTTGATGCACACCCACTTATCCCCAGCTTCCCTGTGCCTCATGAGATCACATGTGACATGGAATCCTTCCATTGGTGTTCTTTTATTATGTCAGAGTTTCTGATGATGTGTACATACCTGAGACATAATGGCAATCTGTAACCAATCACAATCCAGTATAGTGTATATATACTACCATGTTTTTGTCTATACTTACTTGTTTGTTTTTTTACTTTGGCTAGCCTGACCATTCTTGTTATTTGTTACCATTGACCTTGGCCTTTTTACTTTATTCTGTCTCTTCTTGCAGACATTCTGACTTATATTCTAAATGCTATCCTGGCCGTTCTAAAGGCCCTGTATGCATTCATACTTTATCTTTAACCTAGGTTTGTGTGTTATGGTCAGGTCATTTTGATACTTTTCCAAATTCCTCAAATCTCAGTCCGATTAAGAATTTGTGGGATGTGCTGGAATAACAAATCTGATCCATGGAGGCCCCACCTCGCAACTTAAAGCTGCTAATGTCTTGGAGCCAGATAACACAGTACAAGTTCAGAAGTTCTGTGGAGTACATGCCACGATGCATCAGAGCTGTTTTGGCAGAATGAGGGGGACTGTGACGATATGTCCTGGCATCTCTGTCGCTAAAGGTGGACCAGTTCAGGCCTAGTATCGCCCGTGGGATTCTTTGCATTAGCCTGTACTCCCATTTCTCATTGTGCTGGCTTAATATGTTACAATGGCTTGCTAGGTATATTTCCTAATCCCATCAGACAGCTTGGCAGCTATCTGAGGTTATCTGAGACTAAGAGTAACTAAACACATTACACGCACTATTATTATTGGTATTTATATAGCTCCAACTTATTCCACAGAGCTTTACAATAACTAGCATAGCTGTTTCATTTCACTCTTATAATCCTACATGTTACAATAAGATAGAACATGGATCTACAATGTAACACTGTCCTGAGATTATCATAAGTCTGTCCTGCTTCTGCGAGCCGTGGTAGTGGCATTATGAACTACATACACTCAAATTCTTCACCTGCGTACATTCCATTGCTAGCGATGGTAGCAAAATGTCGCTGTAAGTTCTCGAACTGAGAAACTGAAAAAGGGCAAATAGGCCATTCGTCACAGAGACCTACACGATATTAGGCAGGCGGTTTTAATGTTGGGCTGATCAGTATAAGTATAATTTCCTGGCACCATTTTCATATATTTACAAAATAGACACCAGTAGACTGGTTTATTTGTTGTGTCATTAATAAAGAAATTTAATGATACAGAACTCCTTTTCTCATAACCACCGTTGCCACCAAGAAATCACTTGTTTTTAATTTGATCTGTTATAACTTTCTTATTTTCCTCATGCTCTTTAGTTATTTGATAAATTTAATTTTCCATAAGCTCTATAAATTTCCATATTGCATAGGTATTTAAAAAAGAATACATTATGAGTTTATGCTAAATTACCACAAAGGAGCAGTTAAAGTTATATATTCTGTCTCATTGTTCCAAGCAGGGATAATCAGTGACAGAATAGGTCTCTCGGTACTCCTGCCTTCATCTGAATTGTCAAAAAACTATTTGTCTCTCACACCTGTAATATTCCCAACAATATCTGGGTAAGGTCCTCCATGCTGGGACCAAAGGCATCTCTCTACCTTGTATTTTACATGTTTCTTCCTCCCAACGCCATCTGAGAAATGAGTCTACTATCCTCATTTATTTTGAACATAAAATTATATTCTTTTGTTCTTGTTTTGTTCTCTGCTACAGTCAATATGTGTTATTCCATCAGGAATATTTCCTTCTCAAAGCAAAATGAGTTTTTGGACATCAGTAGTAGGAACTACTCACTTGTCATTTATTACATGTCCTGTGGATAGGGTTTTCTTTTCAGTAAAGTAGCCTTGTTTATTGCCAATTGAAGTTTCACCCAGATTTTTCTCACATCCTAGACATTCTGTGAGCCATGTATCAGGATGCGTTAATCCTAATCTGAATTCCCCTGGAGAGGATATCTCCCATGGCTAATGATATAGAATGTATCAACACCTTAGAACTAGCATGCATTTACAATTGCATAGACATACAGGATAAAGCTAAAAACGTTTTCTTAATAACCTCTTCTAGAACCGGAGTAGGTAAACTTTGGTACTCCATATCTGACATACATAATGCTGGCAAAGCATCAGGGCAGATGACATCCACAACATCTAGAGAGCTAAAGGTTGCCTGCCTCTGTTATAGAGCATCAATAGTTGCTTTAATAATTTTCTTTTTAAATGATTAATAAAGCTTACTTGTCCTTTAAAATGATCATGTATTAATTCATTTAACATCATAAATTGACCTACAGCCTGATCAGTAAATTCCAGGGAAAATGCATATTTAATGCATTTAAATTCTGCTTCTATACCCATTCCAACACAGTATCTACCACTGATCATTCTCCCGCGAACCCAAATGACTGTTTCACACATTTAACTCTCTTCTTCGCCCGATTGTTCCTCCTCCACCTACTAACTTGACCGCCTCCGACTTTGCAACTCACTTCACTGACAAGATCTCTACAGTCAGGAAAGAGATCTCTCATATTTCTACTTCCCCTTACAATACTTCCCCTAACCTCACTCCCTCTGCTGTTCTATGTTCATTCGCACCCGCTACAGTGGAAGAGGTTTCTGCTTTGCTCCAGTCCTCCTGCCCCACCACCTGCTCCCTAAATCCAATTCCCTCACATCTCGTCCATACTCTGTCTTTTTCTTTTTCTCCACCTCTCACTAAAATTATCAATCTCTCTCTCCCCTCTGGCATATTTCCACCCCCCTTTAAACATGCAACTGGCTACTGAACAAGAGGTAGCTGCGCTTCTCCATTCCTCTCGCCCCACCACTTGCCCGCTTGATCCTGTCCCATCTCGCTTCATCAGATCTCTCTCCCCTTGTCTTGTGCCTACCCTAACACACATCTTTAACTGCTCTCTCTCTTCTGGCACTGTTCCTACTGACATTAAACATTCCACTGTAGTACCTATCCTGAAAAAAACATCTCTTGACCCGTCCTCCCTCTCTAACTATCGTCCCATATCCCTGCTCCCTTTCTCATCAAAGCTTTTGGAAAGACTTTTCTTTACCCGTGTGTCTCCCTTCCTTAATTCCAACTCTCTCCTTGACCCTCTTCAGTCTGGCTTCCGCCCTCTCCACTCTACTGAGACTGCTCTTATCAAAGTGACTAATGACCTAATCTCCGCTAAATCCAAAGGTCACTACTCCATATTAATTCTCCTTGACCTCTCTGCTGCCTTTGACACCGTTGATCATGCTCTCCTCCTTCAAACTCTTCAATCGCTCGGTCTCTGTGACTCTGTCCTCTCTTGGTTTTCCTCCTATCTCTCCCAACGCTCATTCAGTGTCTCCTTTTCCAAGGATACCTCCTCCCCTCGTCCTGTCTCGGTTGGAGTTCCCCAAGGCTCTGTCCTTGGTCCCCTTCTATTTTTTCTTTATACTGCCTCTCTTGGTAAACTTATTGCCTCTTTTGGATTCCACTACCACCTGTACGCTGATGACACTCAGATATACCTCTCCACCCCGGACCTCTCCCCTGCCGTCCTGCAACGTGTCACTGCTTGCCTTTCTTCCATCTCTGACTGGATGTCCTCACGCTTTCTGAAACTCAATCTCTCTAAAACTGAACTCCTTGTCTTTCCTCCTCCTAATATGGATCCTCCTCTCTCGCTCTCACTTCAAGTCAGTGATATCCATGTAAGTCTATCCCTGCAAGCGCGCTGTCTTGGCGTCATACTTGAATCTGGTCTCACCTTTGAGTCTCACATCCAGTTTGTTGCCAAGTCCTGTAGGTTCCAACTCAAAAACATAGCCCGCATCTGCCCCTTTCTTACACAAAATGCTACCAAGGAGCTTGTCCATGCTCCAGTAATTTCCCGCATGGATTACTGTAACTCTCTCCTGATTGGTCTCCCCAAAAGCCGTATTTCCCCGCTACAGTCTGTAATGAATGCTGCAGCTAGACTGATTTTCCTCTCTAGTCAGTCCTCTCACACCTCACCCCTCTGCCAGTCCTTACATTAGCTCCCTGTATCCTATAGGAGTCAATTCAAAGTGCTAACCCATACATTTAAAGCACTGAACAATTCTAGTCCCTCTTATATCTCTTCACTGATCCATAGGTATGCCCCTCCTTGTTTTCCTCCGCTCTGCCCGTGACCACCTCCTGACCGCTGCTCACACCCGTACGGCCAACTCGCGCTTGCAGGACTTCTCGCGGGCGGCTCCTTTCCTATGGAATAGCCTGCCTACTGCCATCAGACTCTCCCCTAGTCTTCAATCATTTAAGAAGTGCCTTAAAACACATCTCTTCAGGAAAGCTTATGGCCTCCAAGACTAACCTCTACCTTACATACATGTCTCTTGCTCTCTCCTATAGGACAGTGCTTTACTCTCTCCTCCTGCTCTGCTTCACTCCCACCCTATTTGATATTTCCTGTCCTAACGTTTCTAATACCCCACCTCCTATAGTCTGTAAGCTTGTTTGAGCAGGGTCCTCTTCAACCTATTGTTCCTGTAAGTTTTCTTGTAATTGTCCTATTTAGAGTTACATCCCCCCTCTCATGATATTGTAAAGCGCTACGGAATCTGTTGGCGCTATATAAATGGCAATAATAAGTCACTAACGAGAAAACGAAATAACAACTACACAGTAAGCACTCTCGGGCAGAATAAACCACGACAGGGCAATGATCTCCAGAAAGAGGGAAGTTTAAATAGGGAGAACAAAAATCTTATTGGACAGCATCATCACCCAGCAACAAAATCACACAAATGGGTGTGATCTGTGAAGGTCAGATGATGTGTCCCAATAGTATAACCTGTCACTATTAATGCTATAAAAAGCCTACACCCACAGGGTCCTGGAATTTCCAAGAACTCCTATAAGTGGCGCAAGGCTGCCATAATGACCTGAAAGCCTTGCCAGAAGACAGATGGTGCAGGGGTGGCTCTGCATGAGGAGCAACCGAACGCTCCATAGCGTTTACTGTGGCCAGGACGGCGTGGGACCGGAGACTTTGTGGCTGCCGCACAGAACATGAAGCTTCCATGGGGTGCCACGCGACACCGATGTATGACAACATGGACCGAACCCACTAATAATCATCTCAAAGAAGATGTTTAGAGCTTGGTTCGTGTTGGTAAAGCCCTCTACAACAGAGCTTCCCGATTTTGATATAGACCAGTCACAGAGTTCCCTGAGTTTATATGTATATTTTATGTTTGTTCAATCACTTCTATTCATAAATCTGAAGATAGGTCATATACCATGCAGCTGCTGCTCGCTGGCAATTGTTTTATCTATTACAGAATAATACGGCTGTTAGTTTAAATGTATAAATATTTTCGTTTTACAGCATTTTATCCTTTTGTAATATTTGTTCACGGCTTCACCTTTCTAAGCTAGTACTCGCTCTTCTCTGTGGCGTTCTAATTATTTACGATATCTGCTTCTCAGTGAACAGTTGGATACGCAGCAAATCGGAACATGATCAGTTTCAGACACTCATTCAAGTCAGCTGCATTTCAGTAACTTCCAACATCAGAGCTTGGACAGAAAACAGATAATTAAATAGAAAAATTGACTGTAATGTTATTTGGTCGGTTTCTTTCTACTTGGAGCTTGTTTGCCTGTTTTGATCATTTTATTTTTCTTAGAAGCATTTTACATATACCGTCTTTTATGTTCTGAACTTTGCAACAACCCTTCCCCCCTTCCTTGGCTTTATTATTGAGTTTAATCTGTGAGTGTACTTATTATTCATGTAGGAATTTTTTGGGTCCTGCTTGTTCTGGTATTTATACATAAGGACATGTGTAGTCTATAGGGACAAATACTGATAATTACTGATTTTTCTCTACATAAATCAATTAATACAAAATTAAGTCCTGCTCTCAAACTCACACTACTCCCGGGCAACAGCAATGGCTATAGTACATTCAGCCTCAATCAACACCTTAATAACCTAAAAAAAACATTACTTGCGCAAAATCCTAAATCACTTTGAGACTGGAGAAGTCATTGTAAGTTGCATTTAAAGTTGAATTTGGGAAAACCACTTGAAGCATTCATCGTGTCGAGCTTTTTCAATAGCTTTTGCTTGAGTTGTTCATTTCAAACAGCTGAACGCCTGTACGTTTTGACAATAATAGATACCGGTGAATGATATTTATGTTGGTTAAAACGTTAACTTTTCATTTTTATGCACATTTTATTATTGTGTTCTTCCGGCACATGATGGCCAGTCCGGGAAAGGAGTGCAATGGTTAGTCACTGGATCATATATCAAGAAGATATAACCTAATGGCTACCAAATTGATCTCCATATACGATCTCAGTGGCCATGTTTTTGGTGGGAATTTGTTTTTACACACACCTGATATGGTTCAACCCACTTGGGGAACCAAGGTGCACACAAATTGGTGGGGTTTATAAGTCTGAATGGGGGTGGACTACATCTAAGCTCTTCTTCGAAAAAGTCCTGAGGAAGAAACCGGTCGGACACATACGGAGCCTCTATAACTCTCTCTTCACTCTATTTGGGACATCCTTATCCAGAACTCACTCCGCTATTACCCCTTGCTATCCGGAACCTTGGTGCATTCAGGAGCTGACTCAGAACATCTTGGAGTCTCTTAGTGGCAGGTCTTCTGACCTATCGATGTGCCTTTTTGGCCACTGTTAGTGGTGAACCACTTGTGAGTGCAATAATCACCTTATCGTTTAGCATTACATCCAACAGTTTTACACTATGTTTTGTTTTATGTTTATGTTTTTAAATGATTAAAAGCTGGAATATAATTTCCTAACTGGAGTACTACCAGTATATTTCGGGAGACCGATAACCAGTGTATGTATATTATCTCATTGGTGATCCTCACACATGTAATTGTAGCATACCATGTTTTTGCGTTTTGACAATAAACCTGATTTTCAATGGGGGTTGAGTAATTTTGATTACAACTGTATGTCTCATAAACAGGTATCTCCTGAAGTCCGGTACCAGCAATAGAGATAACCTCACTCAAAACCTTTCAGCAATATTTCTGTTAAACATATCCAGTTACTTTCTCATCTTTTAAACCCATATGAAAAAAAAATAAGGTAAGGGAGGAGAAAAACAATGTATACTTTATTCCGTTACGAATTAGCCACTTACATTAACTCTGTATCAAATAGCACATCATAGACAGATCTCTCCAACTTGCTGGTTCTGTAGACTTCACGCCAACCACTTGCTGAGGTAGACACTAATGTAGCAAATTCAGTACCTCTCATAGCAGTCAGTGGTCAAAGGAGATACTTCAATTACACAACCATAAATGCCAGGAAAGTCCTGTAGACTGTAGCCAAAAGCATTTCACTCCTAAAAGGGAGATTTTTAGAATGGTGTGATATGATTTTCCTGGTGTATGCATGCTTTAATTGGGGATATATCTACTAAATTGTTAAAAAAAAAAAAAACCTATAAAGAACAAAAGGTAGCAGGTCTATTAACAAAGAGAAAAAAAGGACACCTTATGAATCCTAATACTGGGCAGGGGACCTATAAACAGGGCTCGACAAATCCCAGGCGCCAGGCCACCATGGCTACTAGGATTTTTGTCCTGGCACCTGAGATTTGCTGGCCTATTTAGCCCCCGAGGTGGTCGGCTGTCTATGAGTGCAGGCGGTCAGCAGCTCATAATGAGCATGGGCTTACTTCCGGTTGGCCAGTCAGCTCAGGAAGATCATGGGCATGCAGTCTGTCGGCCTGCTGAGGGAGAGCATTGCCGTGCAAGCGGTTAGCCGGCCGGCCAGCTGAGGAAGAGGGTTATCTGGGGAAAATTGAAAATCTGTATACCTTACAACCATGACTAAAGTAAGCTAATTTCAGCAGGGTCCTCAACTGCTTATTGTTCCTGTTACACTTTGTTATTGTCTCATTTGGTAAATTCCCCTTTTATTGTAAAGCGTTGCAGAATAAGCTGGCGCTATATAAATACCAATAATAATAATAATAATAACACAGTAAAATAAGCCAATAACATTCTTATGGATAAATTCATTGCCATGGTAGATTGTTATGGAACACCCATGGATTGAGTTTTGAGGATTGGGCTAATGGGCTCACAAGATATGTACTGGCTCTCCTCTCTTTCTTATACAGGGGGGACCAAAATTCAGAGTAGAATTTGACAGGTAAATAACATATGTGTTAGTAGTTCAATGTATTTGTTGCAGGAACACATTATAACTTAGGCTTGGGAGATTCATCATAAGTAATTTCTCAAAGGAACAACGAGTAAAAATAGGGGAATTTTATTTTCGAAGACAGCTTTTTGGCGAACAAATAATTTCAGGAAACTCCCAGATTAATCGGCTGCCACACTTTCCTGACTTTCCAGCTTCCAATTACTTCCTGTGGGAATATCTGAAGGAGCGGGTATACGTGAACATACCATGTACACTCAGGGACGGTCTCAGGGGTGTGCAAGCTTGCAAGTTATACTGACTGTTATAGGGATTGGAAATGCTCGGAGGCTCCTCTCACCTCAGAGACATAGGACCAGCTGAGCGCTCCCTTCAGTGTCTCCTTTCTGTTAGAGACAGAGAGTGCGCAGGGGGATTTCTAACTGCCCAATGCTTTGCAGGAGTTTCACTGTGCAGGAGCAGAGTGTGACATGGGAGGCAGAGTTATACCCTGTCTCTCTACTCCCGCACAGAGAATGGCTGTAACTGAAGAGCTTTGCGAGGGAGGGCACAGGAACATCAATCCTGCACAAAATATTAAGTAAATAATATGGATACACTCTGGGTGGGAGGAAGGACACTGTGAGGGAAATAGAGATTGCGAGACAGTGTAACAGATTAACCTTGATGATGAAGTGGGGAAGTGTCAGGTGGCTAATGGAGAGAGAAAAGGGGCTGGAAATGGAGGAGAGACAGGGGCAGAATGACGATACAACAGAGGTAAAACTTTAGGAAGAGACAGGGTAGGGGAATGGAGAGACAACAGAGATTAGAAATTGGGGAGAGACAGCTGGGGATTTAAAGTGAGAGATTGGTGCATATGAAAAAGAGACAGCTGGGCTAGAATAAGGTAAGACAGTTTGGAAAGTGTTAATATAAATAGTGACAAATGGGAATCAGGATAAGCTAGAATTGGTGGGGGGGAGGGAGAGGCAGATGTGGGGAATATGAGGGACAGGGCAAGTATGGAGATGTGTGTGTGTAGAGCATGAGTGACCGTTATAGCAAAGGATAGGTGAGAGACACCAGTAAGGGACAAATGGGCAGAAATTAGGGAGAGAGATATCTGAAAATATGAGAAGACACAAATGTACACGTTGTGAACAAAACATAAACAAAACCTGGCATTTGCGCTATATGTCTGTTCAACCGTAATTCACCTCTTTCATATTAAATGCACCCCCCTTATTATATATAATTTTATTCAGGGGAAACAGGGCTTTCATTTAATATCAAATATTTAGCTATGAAACAATGTAATATGAAAAAAATGGGAGATAATAAGACATTTTGTTATTTTATTTAGTTCTACGTGACATTTAACTGTCAATGTCATAATACTGTTTGCTTTTACTGCAATAAAATACACATATTTGTTTTCAGCAAAGTCTCATGTGTAAAACAGTACCCCCTATGTACAGGTTTTATGGTGTTTTGGGAAGTTACAGGATCAAATATAGCACGTTACATTTGAAATTGAAATTCGCCCGATTGGTTACGTTGCCTTTGAGACTGTATAGTAGCCCAGGAATTAAATTTACACCCATAATGGCATACCATTTGCAATAGTAGACAACCCAAGGTATTGCAAATGGGGTATGTCCAGGGCCAGACTGGGAATAAAAAGCAGCCCTGGAAAAATGTTATACCAGCCCCATCATAAATTGTGCCAGCTGTGACAGATATACAGTTACAATTATTTAACCAACAAGAAGGAGCGCACTCACAGGACTTAAAATAAACAAAAGAGCTGTTTTATTCTACTCAGATGTGCAACATCTTACTTCAACGTTTCATCCTTATAATTTTGAAAGGTCCAGTAATTGGAATGAAACATTGACTGAATGCTGCTGCACGTCTGATTTAAATTAATCTTATTTTGGTTAGTTCTCATTCCTATGAGCGCACGCTTCGTTGTATGTAGTTTGATACCAGGGAATGAAAGACTGAGAGAAAGGCAGGGTTATCCACTAAACTAATATTTTTGTGAATGAAAATGTAAATTGCTAAATGTAGGCTACAATAGTCAAGCTGTCACTATACCCAAGTTAAAATTTTGTTTTAAATCCGCTATTTTGGTTTAAATTATGACATTTAGATTTTTACTTTTTAAAATTAAAAATATTAGTAATAACCCTTTGGCTAATGTCAAACCCTTCATACAATATATATATATATATATATATATATATATATATATATACACACACATACATATATATACACACACACATATATATATATACACACACACATATATATATATACACACACATATATATATATATATATGTGTGTGTGTGTGTGTGTGTGTGTAATTTCCAAGTGTATTATGCATGAATATATTATAAACATAATAATTAATAAAATAATGCTTGCGATTTATATACATACACACATTATATATATATATATATATATATATATATATAGATTGCTATGATACCATTTGTGCATATGTATCTATGCAGAATACTTTCACAAATAACATATATAAGCATAAACACAGATTTTTGATTAATGGATACTCACTGGCATGAACGGATGCCCACACACTCACATACACTGGCGCACAATGATCCATACTCACACACATACAGTGATCCATACTGACACTAACACAGTAATCCATACTGATACATACATTGATCCACACTGACACTCACACACAGTAATCCATACATTGATCCATACTGACACTCACACAAAGTAATCCATACTGACACATACATTGATCCATACTGACACTCACACATACATTGATCCATACTGACACTGACACATAGTGATGTACCAAACTGTTCGCTGGCGAATAGTTCCTGGCGAACATAGCGTGTTCGCGTTCGCCATGGCGGGCGAACACATCCGCGGTTCTATCCGCCCCCTATTCTTCATCATTGAGTAAACTTTGACCGTGTGCCTCACGGTCAGCAGACACATTCCAGCAAATTAGCAGCAGACCCTCCCTTCCAGACCCAACCACCTCCTGTACAGCATCCATTTTAGATTAATTCTGAAGCTGCATTCTTAGAAAGAGGAGGGAAAGTGTAGCTGCTGCTGATTTAATAGGAAAATTGATAGCTAGGCTAGAGTATTCAGTGTCCACTACAGTCCTGAAGGACTCATCTGATCTCTGCTGTAAGGACAGCACCCCAAAAAGCCCTTTTTAGAGCTAGAACATCAGTCTGCTTTTTTTTTTCACTGTAATAGATTGAATAGCAGTTAGTTGTCTGCAAGCGTCTGGGTGTCAGGCCTTCAGCGTGTACTCTGCCAACTTCTGCCAGTCCACTTTGCCACTCATATCTGGTGTCACAATAGCGTGCCTTTACAAAGAAAAAAAGTTTTTCACTGTAAGCTAATAGCAGTCAGTGTCCTTCAAGCGGGTGTGTCAGGTCTTCAGCGTGTACTCTGCCAACCTCTGCCAGTCCACTTTGCCACTCATATCTGGTGTCACAATAGCGTGCCTTTAAAAAGAAAAAACGTTTTTCACTGTAAGCTAATAGCAGTCAGTGTCCTTCAAGCGGGTGTGTCAGGCCTTCAGCGTGTACTCTGCCAACCTCTGCCAGTGTACTTTGCCACTCATATCTGGTGTCACAATAGCATGCCTTTAAAAAGAAAAAAAGGTTTTTCACTGTAAGCTAATAGCAGTCAGTGTCCTTCAAGCGGGTGTGTCAGGCCTTCAGCGTGTACTCTGCCAACCTCTGCCAGTGTACTTTGCCACTCATATCTGGTGTCACAATAGCATGCCTTTAAAAAGAAAAAAAGTTTTTCACTGTAAGCTAATAGCAGTCAGTGTCCTTCAAGCCGGTGTCAGGCCTTCAGCGTGTACTCTGCAGACCTCTGCCAGTGTACTTTGCCACTCATATCTGGTGTCACAATAGCGTGCCTTTAAAAAGAAAAAAAGTTTTTCACTGTAAGCTAATAGCAGTCAGTGTCCTTCAAGCCGGTGTCAGGCCTTCAGCGTGTACTCTGCAGACCTCTGCCAGTGTACTTTGCCACTCATATCTGGTGTCACAATAGCGTGCCTTTAAAAAGAAAAAAAGTTTTTCACTGTAAGCTAATAGCAGTCAGTGTCCTTCAAGCGGGTGTGTCAGGCCTTCAGCGTGTACTCTGCCAACCTCTGCCAGTCCACTTTGCCACTCATATCTGGTGTCACAATAGCGTGCCTTTAAAAAGAAAAAAAGTTTTTCACTGTAAGCTAATAGCAGTCAGTGTCCTTCAAGCGGGTGTCAGGCCTTCAGTGTGTACTCTGCCAACCTCTGCCAGTGTACTTTGCCACTCATATCTGGTGTCACAATAGCGTGCATTTAAAACCAAAAATGTTCACCTATTTTCACTGTTATAGATTGAATAGCAGTTAGTTGTCTTCAAGCGGGTGTGTCAGACCTACAGGGTGTACTCTGCCACTGCACAGTGCCACTCATATCTGGTCTCACAGTAGCTTGCACGCATAGTACAACTAATCAAAAAAAAAAAAAATGACAGGCAGAGGCAGGCCACCCCGCAGGGGCCGTCGTGGTCGTGGTGCTGTGATTCCCTTTTGCCCTAGAATAATGCCCAATTTTCAGAGGCCACGTACACTGAACTTGAAAAGTTCTGAGGACATAGTTGACTGGCTAACACAGGACACCAAATCTTCTACAGCTTCCGCTCAGAACCTTGACGCACCATCCTCCTCCAGCTTAGCTTCGGGCACCTCTCAAGATACCACTCACCCGCCTGCCGCCACCACCAACACTAGCACCACAGCCGCTTCACTTGGTATGTCAGAGGAGTTATTTACACATCTGTTTGAAGAAATGAGTGATGCGCAACCATTATTGCCAGAGGATGTAGATAACAGGGATATGTCTCAGTCAGGCAGCATTACACACATGGACGTACGGTATGATGATGATGATGTTGTACGCGCTGCTGCTTCCTTTGCCGAGTTGTCAGATACAAGTGAAGCGGTTGATTATGACGATGCGTCCATGGATGTCACGTGGGTGCCCGCTCGGCAAGAAGAAGAACAGGACGAAAGTTCAGATGGGGAGACAGAGAGGAGGAGGAGACGAGTTGGAAGCAGGGGGAGGTCGTCGCAAGGAGCTAGTGGTACAGTCAGACATCATGCATCGGCACCCGGGGTCAGCCCGACAGCACACCAATCAACGCATGCTGTGTCCACCACCAGAATGCCGTCATTGCAGAGCTCAGCAGTGTGACATTTTTTTTGTGTGTCTGCCTCTGACATCAGCGATGCCATTTGCAACCTGTGCCAAAAGAAACTGAGTCGTGGGAAGTCCAACATCCCCCTAAGCACAACTGCTTTGCGTAGGCACAATCCATCCATCCGTAGGTGTCAATCCATATCTACCAAGTGACCCTATGTAGGGGGAACAATCCCTATTCTGCTCTGTGTCAGTGTGTATCAGGGATCCTTAGGATAGGTGTCAATCCATATCTGCCAAGTGACCCTATGTAGGGGGAACAGTCCCTATTCTGCTCTGTGTCAGTGTGTATCAGGGTCCCTGAGGACAGGTGTCAATCCATATCTGCCAAGTGACCCTATGTAGGGGGAACAGTCCCTATTCTGCTCTGTGTCAGTGTGTATCAGGGTCTCTAAGGACAGGTGTCAATCCATATGTCAAGGTGTCAATATGTCATATGTCAGGTGTCAATCCATATCCATTGTGATTTAGGAATGTTAGGTGATTTATGCCCTTTATGGATTAAAACCAGACTCTGCATCAACTGTGTAATTTTCCATGGGAGTTTTGCCATGGATCCCCCTCCGGCATGCCACAGTCCAGGTGTTAGTCCCCTTGAAACAACTTTTCCATCACTATTGTGGCCAGAAAGAGTCCCTGTGGGTTTTAAAATTCGCCTGCCCATTGAAGTCTATGGCGGTTCGCCCGGTTCGCTGGTTCGCGAACGTTTGCGGAAGTTCGCGTTCACCTTTCGCGAACCGAAAATGTTGTGTTCGCGACATCACTACTGACACATACATTGATCCATACTGATACTCACATAAACATTGATCCATACTGACACTGACACAAACATTGATCCATACTGACACTCACACATACATTGACCCATACTGACACTCACACATACATTGACCCATACTGACACTGACACAAACATTGATCCATACTGACACTGACACAAACATTGATCCATACTGACACTGACACAAACATTGATCCATACTGACACTCACACAAACATTGATCCATACTGACACATACATTGATCCATACTGACACTCACACAAACATTGACCCATACTGACACTCACACATACATTGATCCATACTGACACTCACACATACATTGATCCATACATTGACCCATACTGACACTCACACATACATTGACCCATACATTGACCCATACTGACACTCACACATACATTGACCCATACTGACACTCACACATACATTGATCCATACATTGACCCATACTGACACTCACACATACATTGACCCATACATTGACCCATACTGACACTCACACATACATTGACCCATACTGACACTCACACAAACATTGACCCATACTGACACTGACACAAACATTGATCCATACTGACACTCACACAAACATTGACCCATACTGACACTGACACAAACATTGATCCATACTGACACTCACACAAACATTGATCCATACTGACACTCACACATACATTGACCCATACTGACACTCACACAAACATTGATCCATACTGACACTCACACAAACATTGACCCATACTGACACTCACACAAACATTGATCCATACTGACACTCACACAAACATTGATCCATACTGACACTCACACATACATTGATCCATACATTGACCCATACTGACACTCACACAAACATTGATCCATACTGACACTCACACATACATTGACCCATACTGACACTGACACAAACATTGATCCATACTGACACTCACACAAACATTGATCCATACTGACACATACATTGAACCATACTGACACTCACATAAACATTGACCCATACTGACACTCACACATACATTGATCCATACTGACACTCACACATACATTGATCCATACATTGACCCATACTGACACTCACACATACATTGACCCATACATTGACCCATACTGACACTCACACATACATTGACCCATACTGACACTCACACAAACATTGACCCATACTGACACTGACACAAACATTGATCCATACTGACACTCACACAAACATTGACCCATACTGACACTGACACAAACATTGATCCATACTGACACTCACACAAACATTGATACATACTGACACTCACACATACATTGACCCATACTGACACTGACACAAACATTGATCCATACTGACACTCACACAAACATTGACCCATACTGACACTCACACATACATTGATCCATACTGACACTCACACATACATTGATCCATACATTGACCCATACTGACACTCACACATACATTGACCCATACTGACACTCACACATACATTGATCCATACATTGACCCATACTGACACTCACACATACATTGACCCATACTGACACTCACACATACATTGATCCATACATTGACCCATACTGACACTCACACATACATTGACCCATACAGTGACCCATACTGACACTCACACATACATTGACCCATACTGACACTCACACAAACATTGACCCATACTGACACTGACACAAACATTGATCCGTACTGACACTCACACAAACATTGACCCATACTGACACTGACACAAACATTGATCCATACTGACACTCACACAAACATTGATCCATACTGACACTCACACATACATTGACCCATACTGACACTCACACAAACATTGATCCATACTGACACTCACACAAACATTGACCCATACTGACACTCACACAAACATTGATCCATACTGACACTCACACAAACATTGATCCATACTGACACTCACACATACATTGATCCATACATTGACCCATACTGACACTCACACAAACATTGATCCATACTGACACTCACACATACATTGACCCATACTGACACTGACACAAACATTGATCCATACTGACACTCACACAAACATTGATCCATACTGACACATACATTGAACCATACTGACACTCACATAAACATTGACCCATACTGACACTCACACATACATTGATCCATACTGACACTCACACATACATTGATCCATACATTGACCCATACTGACACTCACACATACATTGACCCATACATTGACCCATACTGACACTCACACATACATTGACCCATACTGACACTCACACAAACATTGACCCATACTGACACTGACACAAACATTGATCCATACTGACACATTCACACAAACATTGACCCATACTGACACTGACACAAACATTGATCCATACTGACACTCACACAAACATTGATACATACTGACACTCACACATACATTGACCCATACTGACACTGACACAAACATTGATCCATACTGACACTCACACAAACATTGACCCATACTGACACTCACACATACATTGATCCATACTGACACTCACACATACATTGATCCATACATTGACCCATACTGACACTCACACATACATTGACCCATACTGACACTCACACATACATTGATCCATACATTGACCCATACTGACACTCACACATACATTGACCCATACATTGACCCATACTGACACTCACACATACATTGACCCATACTGACACTCACACAAACATTGACCGATACTGACACTGACACAAACATTGATCCATACTGACACTCACACAAACATTGACCCATACTGACACTGACACAAACATTGATCCATACTGACACTCACACAAACATTGATACATACTGACACTCACACATACATTGACCCATACTGACACTGACACAAACATTGATCCATACTGACACTCACACAAACATTGATCCATACTGACACATACATTGAACCATACTGACACTCACATAAACATTGACCCATACTGACACTCACACATACATTGATCCATACTGACACTCACACATACATTGATCCATACATTGACCCATACTGACACTCACACATACATTGACCCATACATTGACCCATACTGACACTCACACATACATTGACCCATACTGACACTCACACAAACATTGACCCATACTGACACTGACACAAACATTGATCCATACTGACACTCACACAAACATTGACCCATACTGACACTGACACAAACATTGATCCATACTGACACTCACACAAACATTGATACATACTGACACTCACACATACATTGACCCATACTGACACTGACACAAACATTGATCCATACTGACACTCACACAAACATTGACCCATACTGACACTCACACATACATTGATCCATACTGACACTCACACATACATTGATCCATACATTGACCCATACTGACACTCACACATACATTGACCCATACTGACACTCACACATACATTGATCCATACATTGACCCATACTGACACTCACACATACATTGACCCATACTGACACTCACACATACATTGATCCATACATTGACCCATACTGACACTCACACATACATTGACCCATACAGTGACCCATACTGACACTCACACATACATTGACCCATACTGACACTCACACAAACATTGACCCATACTGACACTGACACAAACATTGATCCATACTGACACTCACACAAACATTGACCCATACTGACACTGACACAAACATTGATCCATACTGACACTCACACAAACATTGATCCATACTGACACTCACACATACATTGACCCATACTGACACTCACACAAACATTGATCCATACTGACACTCACACAAACATTGACCCATACTGACACTCACACAAACATTGATCCATACTGACACTCACACAAACATTGATCCATACTGACACTCACACATACATTGATCCATACATTGACCCATACTGACACTCACACAAACATTGATCCATACTGACACTCACACATACATTGACCCATACTGACACTGACACAAACATTGATCCATACTGACACTCACACAAACATTGATCCATACTGACACATACATTGAACCATACTGACACTCACATAAACATTGACCCATACTGACACTCACACATACATTGATCCATACTGACACTCACACATACATTGATCCATACATTGACCCATACTGACACTCACACATACATTGACCCATACATTGACCCATACTGACACTCACACATACATTGACCCATACTGACACTCACACAAACATTGACCCATACTGACACTGACACAAACATTGATCCATACTGACACTCACACAAACATTGACCCATACTGACACTGACACAAACATTGATCCATACTGACACTCACACAAACATTGATACATACTGACACTCACACATACATTGACCCATACTGACACTGACACAAACATTGATCCATACTGACACTCACACAAACATTGACCCATACTGACACTCACACATACATTGATCCATACTGACACTCACACATACATTGATCCATACATTGACCCATACTGACACTCACACATACATTGACCCATACTGACACTCACACATACATTGATCCATACATTGACCCATACTGACACTCACACATACATTGACCCATACATTGACCCATACTGACACTCACACATACATTGATCCATACATTGACCCATACTCACACAAACATTGACCCATACTGACACTGACACAAACATTGATCCATACTGACACTCACACAAACATTGATCCATACTGACACTCACACATACATTGATCCATACATTGACCCATACTGACACTCACACAAACATTGATCCATACTGACACTCACACAAACATTGACCCATACTGACACTCACACAAACATTGATCCATACTGACACTCACACAAACATTGATCCATACTGACACTCACACATACATTGATCCATACATTGACCCATACTGACACTCACACAAACATTGATCCATACTGACACTCACACAAACATTGATCCATACTGACACATACATTGATCCATACTGACACTCACACAAACATTGACCCATACTCACACTCACACATACATTGATCCATACTGACACTCACGCATACATTGACCCATACTGACACTCACACAAACATTGACCGATACTGACACTGACACAAACATTGATCCATACTGACACTCACACAAACATTGACCCATACTGACACTGACACAAACATTGATCCATACTGACACTCACACAAACATTGATACATACTGACACTCACACATACATTGACCCATACTGACACTGACACAAACATTGATCCATACTGACACTCACACAAACATTGATCCATACTGACACATACATTGAACCATACTGACACTCACATAAACATTGACCCATACTGACACTCACACATACATTGATCCATACTGACACTCACACATACATTGATCCATACTGACACTCACACAAACATTGATCCATACTGACACTCACACAAACATTGATCCATACTGACACATACATTGATCCATACTGACACTCACACAAACATTGACCCATACTGACACTGACACAAACATTGATCCATACTGACACTCACACATACATTGACCCATACTGACACTCACACAAACATTGACCGATACTGACACTGACACAAACATTGATCCATACTGACACTCACACAAACATTGACCCATACTGACACTGACACAAACATTGATCCATACTGACACTCACACAAACATTGATACATACTGACACTCACACATACATTGACCCATACTGACACTGACACAAACATTGATCCATACTGACACTCACACAAACATTGATCCATACTGACACATACATTGAACCATACTGACACTCACATAAACATTGACCCATACTGACACTCACACATACATTGATCCATACTGACACTCACACATACATTGATCCATACATTGACCCATACTGACACTCACACATACATTGACCCATACATTGACCCATACTGACACTCACACATACATTGACCCATACTGACACTCACACAAACATTGACCCATACTGACACTGACACAAACATTGATCCATACTGACACTCACACAAACATTGACCCATACTGACACTGACACAAACATTGATCCATACTGACACTCACACAAACATTGATACATACTGACACTCACACATACATTGACCCATACTGACACTGACACAAACATTGATCCATACTGACACTCACACAAACATTGACCCATACTGACACTCACACATACATTGATCCATACTGACACTCACACATACATTGATCCATACATTGACCCATACTGACACTCACACATACATTGACCCATACTGACACTCACACATACATTGATCCATACATTGACCCATACTGACACTCACACATACATTGACCCATACTGACACTCACACATACATTGATCCATACATTGACCCATACTGACACTCACACATACATTGACCCATACAGTGACCCATACTGACACTCACACATACATTGACCCATACTGACACTCACACAAACATTGACCCATACTGACACTGACACAAACATTGATCCATACTGACACTCACACAAACATTGACCCATACTGACACTGACACAAACATTGATCCATACTGACACTCACACAAACATTGATCCATACTGACACTCACACATACATTGACCCATACTGACACTCACACAAACATTGATCCATACTGACACTCACACAAACATTGACCCATACTGACACTCACACAAACATTGATCCATACTGACACTCACACAAACATTGATCCATACTGACACTCACACATACATTGATCCATACATTGACCCATACTGACACTCACACAAACATTGATCCATACTGACACTCACACATACATTGACCCATACTGACACTGACACAAACATTGATCCATACTGACACTCACACAAACATTGATCCATACTGACACATACATTGAACCATACTGACACTCACATAAACATTGACCCATACTGACACTCACACATACATTGATCCATACTGACACTCACACATACATTGATCCATACATTGACCCATACTGACACTCACACATACATTGACCCATACATTGACCCATACTGACACTCACACATACATTGACCCATACTGACACTCACACAAACATTGACCCATACTGACACTGACACAAACATTGATCCATACTGACACTCACACAAACATTGACCCATACTGACACTGACACAAACATTGATCCATACTGACACTCACACAAACATTGATACATACTGACACTCACACATACATTGACCCATACTGACACTGACACAAACATTGATCCATACTGACACTCACACAAACATTGACCCATACTGACACTCACACATACATTGATCCATACTGACACTCACACATACATTGATCCATACATTGACCCATACTGACACTCACACATACATTGACCCATACTGACACTCACACATACATTGATCCATACATTGACCCATACTGACACTCACACATACATTGACCCATACATTGACCCATACTGACACTCACACATACATTGATCCATACATTGACCCATACTCACACAAACATTGACCCATACTGACACTGACACAAACATTGATCCATACTGACACTCACACAAACATTGATCCATACTGACACTCACACATACATTGATCCATACATTGACCCATACTGACACTCACACAAACATTGATCCATACTGACACTCACACAAACATTGACCCATACTGACACTCACACAAACATTGATCCATACTGACACTCACACAAACATTGATCCATACTGACACTCACACATACATTGATCCATACATTGACCCATACTGACACTCACACAAACATTGATCCATACTGACACTCACACAAACATTGATCCATACTGACACATACATTGATCCATACTGACACTCACACAAACATTGACCCATACTCACACTCACACATACATTGATCCATACTGACACTCACGCATACATTGATCCATACATTGACCCATACTGACACTCACACATACATTGATCCATACTGACACTCACACAAACATTGACCCATACTGACACTGAAAAAACATTGATCCATACTGACATTCACACAAACATTGACCCATACTGACACTGACACAAACATTGATTCATACTGACACTCACACAAACATTGATCCATACTGACACTCACACATACATTGATCCATACATTGACCCATACTGACACTCACACAAACATTGATCCATACTGACACTCACACAAACATTGATCCATACTGACACTGACACAAACATTGATCCATACTGACACTCACACATACATTGACCCATACTGACACTGACACAAACATTGATCCATACTGACACTCACACATACATTGATCCATACTGACACTCACACAAACATTGATCCATACTGACACTCACACAAACATTGATCCATACTGACACTCACACATACATTGACCCATACTGACACTCACACAAACATTGACCCATACTGACACTCACACATACATTGATCCATACTGACACTCACACATACATTGATCCATACATTGACCCATACTGACACTCACACATACATTGACCCATACTGACACTCACACAAACATTGACCCATACTGACACTGACACAAACATTGATCCATACTGACACTCACACAAACATTGATCCATACTGACACTCACACATACATTGATCCATACATTGACCCATACTGACACTCACACAAACATTGATCCATACTGACACTCACACAAACATTGATCCATACTGACACTCACACAAACATTGATCCATACTGACACTCACACAAACATTGATCCATACTGACACTCACACATACATTGATCCATACATTGACCCATACTGACACTCACACAAACATTGATCCATACTGACACTCACACAAACATTGATCCATACTGACACATACATTGATCCATACTGACACTCACACAAACATTGACCCATACTCACACTCACACATACATTGATCCATACTGACACTCACGCATACATTGATCCATACATTGACCCATACTGACACTCACACATACATTGACCCATACTGACACTCACACAAACATTGACCCATACTGACACTGAAAAAACATTGATCCATACTGACACTCACACAAACATTGACCCATACTGACACTGACACAAACATTGATTCATACTGACACTCACACAAACATTGATCCATACTGACACTCACACATACATTGATCCATACATTGACCCATACTGACACTCACACAAACATTGATCCATACTGACACTCACACAAACATTGATCCATACTGACACTGACACAAACATTGATCCATACTGACACTCACACATACATTGACCCATACTGACACTGACACAAACATTGATCCATACTGACACTCACACATACATTGATCCATACTGACACTCACACAAACATTGATCCATACTGACACTCACACAAACATTGATCCATACTGACACTCACACATACATTGACCCATACTGACACTGACACAAACATTGATCCATACTGACACTCACACAAACATTGATCCATACTGACACATACATTGATCCATACTGACACTCACACAAACATTGACCCATACTGACACTCACACATACATTGATCCATACTGACACTCACACATACATTGATCCATACATTGACCCATACTGACACTCACACATACATTGATCCATACATTGACCCATACTGACACTCACACATACATTGACCCATACTGACACACACACAAACATTGACCCATACTGACACTGACACAAACATTGATCCATACTGACACTCACACAAACATTGACCCATACTGACACTGACACAAACATTGATCCATACTGACACTCACACATACATTGATCCATACATTGACCCATACTGACACTCACACATACATTGACCCATACTGACACTCACACAAACATTGACCCATACTGACACAAACATTGATCCATACTGACACTCACACAAACATTGACCCATACTGACACTCACACAAACATTGATCAATACTGACACTCACACAAACATTGATCCATACTGACACTCACACATACATTGATCCATACATTGACCCATACTGACACTCACACAAACATTGATCCATATTGACACTGACACAAACATTGATCCATACTGACACTCACACAAACATTGATCCATATGGACACTCACACAAACATTGATCCATACTGACACTCAAACATACATTGATCCATACTGACACTCACACATACATTGATCCATACATTGACCCATACTGACACTCACACATACATTGATCCATACTGACACTGACACAAACATTGATCCATTCTGACACTCACACATACATTGATCCATACTGACACTCACACATACATTGATCCATTCTGACACTCACACATACATTGATCCATACTGACACTCACACATACATTGATCCATACTGACACTCACACATACATTGATCCATACTGACACAAACATTGATCCATACTGACACTCAAACATACATTGATCCATACTGACACTCACACATACATTGATCCATACATTGACCCATACTGACACTCACACAAACATTGATCCATACTGACACTGACACAAACATTGATCCATACTGACACTCACACATACATTGATCCATACATTGACCCATACTGACACTCACACAAACATTGATCCATACTGACACTCACACATACATTGATCCATACTGACACTCACACATACATTGATCCATACTGACACACACACATACATTGATCCATACTGACACTCACACATACATTGATCCATACTGACACTCACACATACATTGATCCATACTGACACAAACATTGATCCATACATTGATCCATACATTGACCCATACTGACACTCACACAAACATTGATCCATACTGACACTCACACATACATTGACCCATACTGACACTGACACAAACATTGATCCATACTGACACTCACACAAACATTGATACATACTGACACTCACACATACATTGACCCATACTGACACTGACACAAACATTGATCCATACTGACACTCACACAAACATTGATCCATACTGACACATACATTGATCCATACTGACACTCACACAAACATTGACCCATACTGACACTCACACATACATTGATCCATACTGACACTCACACATACATTGATCCATACTGACACTCACACATACATTGATCCATACATTGACCCATACTGACACTCACACAAACATTGATCCATATTGACACTGACACAAACATTGATCCATACTGACACTCACACAAACATTGATCCATACTGACGCTCACACAAACATTGATCCATACTGACACTCACACAAACATTGATCCATACTGACACTCAAACATACATTGATCCATACTGACACTCACACATACATTGATCCATACATTGACCCATACTGACACTCACACATACATTGATCCATACTGACACTGACACAAACATTGATCCATTCTGACACTCACACATACATTGATCCATACTGACACTCACACATACATTGATCCATTCTGACACTCACACATACATTGATCCATACTGACACTCACACATACATTGATCCATACTGACACAAACATTGATCCATACTGACACTCACACAAACATTGATCCATACTGACACTGACACAAACATTGATCCATACTGACACTCACACATACATTGATCCATACATTGACCCATACTGACACTCACACAAACATTGATCCATACTGACACTCACACATACATTGATCCATACTGACACTCACACATACATTGATCCATACTGACACTCACACATACATTGATCCATACTGACACACACACATACATTGATCCATACTGACACTCACACATACATTGATCCATACTGACACTCACACATACATTGATCCATACTGACACAAACATTGATCCATACATTGATCCATACATTGACCCATACTGACACTCACACAAACATTGATCCATACTGACACTCACACATACATTGACCCATACTGACACTGACACAAACATTGATCCATACTGACACTCACACAAACATTGATCCATACTGACACATACATTGATCCATACTGACACATACATTGATCCATACTGACACTCACATAAACATTGACCCATACTGACACTCACACATACATTGATCCATACTGACACTCACACATACATTGATCCATACATTGACCCATACTGACACTCACACATACATTGACCCATACTGACACTCACACAAACATTGACCCATACTGACACTGACACAAACATTGATCCATACTGACACTCACACAAACATTGACCCATACTGACACTGACACAAACATTGATCCATACTGACACTCACACAAACATTGATACATACTGACACTCACACATACATTGACCCATACTGACACTGACACAAACATTGATCCATACTGACACTCACACATACATTGATCCATACATTGACCCATACTGACACTCACACATACATTGACCCATACTGACACTCACACATACATTGATCCATACATTGACCCATACTGACACTCACACATACATTGACCCATACATTGACCCATACTGACACTCACACATACATTGACCCATACTGACACTCACACAAACATTGACCGATACTGACACTGACACAAACATTGATCCATACTGACACTCACACAAACATTGACCCATACTGACACTGACACAAACATTGATCCATACTGACACTCACACAAACATTGATACATACTGACACTCACACATACATTGACCCATACTGACACTGACACAAACATTGATCCATACTGACACTCACACAAACATTGATCCATACTGACACATACATTGAACCATACTGACACTCACATAAACATTGACCCATACTGACACTCACACATACATTGATCCATACTGACACTCACACATACATTGATCCATACATTGACCCATACTGACACTCACACATACATTGACCCATACATTGACCCATACTGACACTCACACATACATTGACCCATACTGACACTCACACAAACATTGACCCATACTGACACTGACACAAACATTGATCCATACTGACACTCACACAAACATTGACCCATACTGACACTGACACAAACATTGATCCATACTGACACTCACACAAACATTGATACATACTGACACTCACACATACATTGACCCATACTGACACTGACACAAACATTGATCCATACTGACACTCACACAAACATTGACCCATACTGACACTCACACATACATTGATCCATACTGACACTCACACATACATTGATCCATACATTGACCCATACTGACACTCACACATACATTGACCCATACTGACACTCACACATACATTGATCCATACATTGACCCATACTGACACTCACACATACATTGACCCATACTGACACTCACACATACATTGATCCATACATTGACCCATACTGACACTCACACATACATTGACCCATACAGTGACCCATACTGACACTCACACAAACATTGATCCATACTGACACTCACACAAACATTGATCCATACTGACACATACATTGATCCATACTGACACATACATTGATCCATACTGACACTCACATAAACATTGACCCATACTGACACTCACACATACATTGATCCATACTGACACTCACACATACATTGATCCATACATTGACCCATACTGACACTCACACATACATTGACCCATACTGACACTCACACAAACATTGACCCATACTGACACTGACACAAACATTGATCCATACTGACACTCACACAAACATTGACCCATACTGACACTGACACAAACATTGATCCATACTGACACTCACACAAACATTGATACATACTGACACTCACACATACATTGACCCATACTGACACTGACACAAACATTGATCCATACTGACACTCACACATACATTGATCCATACATTGACCCATACTGACACTCACACATACATTGACCCATACTGACACTCACACATACATTGATCCATACATTGACCCATACTGACACTCACACATACATTGACCCATACATTGACCCATACTGACACTCACACATACATTGACCCATACTGACACTCACACAAACATTGACCGATACTGACACTGACACAAACATTGATCCATACTGACACTCACACAAACATTGACCCATACTGACACTGACACAAACATTGATCCATACTGACACTCACACAAACATTGATACATACTGACACTCACACATACATTGACCCATACTGACACTGACACAAACATTGATCCATACTGACACTCACACAAACATTGATCCATACTGACACATACATTGAACCATACTGACACTCACATAAACATTGACCCATACTGACACTCACACATACATTGATCCATACTGACACTCACACATACATTGATCCATACATTGACCCATACTGACACTCACACATACATTGACCCATACATTGACCCATACTGACACTCACACATACATTGACCCATACTGACACTCACACAAACATTGACCCATACTGACACTGACACAAACATTGATCCATACTGACACTCACACAAACATTGACCCATACTGACACTGACACAAACATTGATCCATACTGACACTCACACAAACATTGATACATACTGACACTCACACATACATTGACCCATACTGACACTGACACAAACATTGATCCATACTGACACTCACACAAACATTGACCCATACTGACACTCACACATACATTGATCCATACTGACACTCACACATACATTGATCCATACATTGACCCATACTGACACTCACACATACATTGACCCATACTGACACTCACACATACATTGATCCATACATTGACCCATACTGACACTCACACATACATTGACCCATACTGACACTCACACATACATTGATCCATACATTGACCCATACTGACACTCACACATACATTGACCCATACAGTGACCCATACTGACACTCACACATACATTGACCCATACTGACACTCACACAAACATTGACCCATACTGACACTGACACAAACATTGATCCATACTGACACTCACACAAACATTGACCCATACTGACACTGACACAAACATTGATCCATACTGACACTCACACAAACATTGATCCATACTGACACTCACACATACATTGACCCATACTGACACTCACACAAACATTGATCCATACTGACACTCACACAAACATTGACCCATACTGACACTCACACAAACATTGATCCATACTGACACTCACACAAACATTGATCCATACTGACACTCACACATACATTGATCCATACATTGACCCATACTGACACTCACACAAACATTGATCCATACTGACACTCACACATACATTGACCCATACTGACACTGACACAAACATTGATCCATACTGACACTCACACAAACATTGATCCATACTGACACATACATTGAACCATACTGACACTCACATAAACATTGACCCATACTGACACTCACACATACATTGATCCATACTGACACTCACACATACATTGATCCATACATTGACCCATACTGACACTCACACATACATTGACCCATACATTGACCCATACTGACACTCACACATACATTGACCCATACTGACACTCACACAAACATTGACCCATACTGACACTGACACAAACATTGATCCATACTGACACTCACACAAACATTGACCCATACTGACACTGACACAAACATTGATCCATACTGACACTCACACAAACATTGATACATACTGACACTCACACATACATTGACCCATACTGACACTGACACAAACATTGATCCATACTGACACTCACACAAACATTGACCCATACTGACACTCACACATACATTGATCCATACTGACACTCACACATACATTGATCCATACATTGACCCATACTGACACTCACACATACATTGACCCATACTGACACTCACACATACATTGATCCATACATTGACCCATACTGACACTCACACATACATTGACCCATACATTGACCCATACTGACACTCACACATACATTGATCCATACATTGACCCATACTCACACAAACATTGACCCATACTGACACTGACACAAACATTGATCCATACTGACACTCACACAAACATTGATCCATACTGACACTCACACATACATTGATCCATACATTGACCCATACTGACACTCACACAAACATTGATCCATACTGACACTCACACAAACATTGACCCATACTGACACTCACACAAACATTGATCCATACTGACACTCACACAAACATTGATCCATACTGACACTCACACATACATTGATCCATACATTGACCCATACTGACACTCACACAAACATTGATCCATACTGACACTCACACAAACATTGATCCATACTGACACATACATTGATCCATACTGACACTCACACAAACATTGACCCATACTCACACTCACACATACATTGATCCATACTGACACTCACGCATACATTGATCCATACATTGACCCATACTGACACTCACACATACATTGATCCATACTGACACTCACACAAACATTGACCCATACTGACACTGAAAAAACATTGATCCATACTGACATTCACACAAACATTGACCCATACTGACACTGACACAAACATTGATTCATACTGACACTCACACAAACATTGATCCATACTGACACTCACACATACATTGATCCATACATTGACCCATACTGACACTCACACAAACATTGATCCATACTGACACTCACACAAACATTGATCCATACTGACACTGACACAAACATTGATCCATACTGACACTCACACATACATTGACCCATACTGACACTGACACAAACATTGATCCATACTGACACTCACACATACATTGATCCATACTGACACTCACACAAACATTGATCCATACTGACACTCACACAAACATTGATCCATACTGACACTCACACATACATTGACCCATACTGACACTCACACAAACATTGACCCATACTGACACTCACACATACATTGATCCATACTGACACTCACACATACATTGATCCATACATTGACCCATACTGACACTCACACATACATTGACCCATACTGACACTCACACAAACATTGACCCATACTGACACTGACACAAACATTGATCCATACTGACACTCACACAAACATTGATCCATACTGACACTCACACATACATTGATCCATACATTGACCCATACTGACACTCACACAAACATTGATCCATACTGACACTCACACAAACATTGACCCATACTGACACTCACACAAACATTGATCCATACTGACACTCACACAAACATTGATCCATACTGACACTCACACATACATTGATCCATACATTGACCCATACTGACACTCACACAAACATTGATCCATACTGACACTCACACAAACATTGATCCATACTGACACATACATTGATCCATACTGACACTCACACAAACATTGACCCATACTCACACTCACACATACATTGATCCATACTGACACTCACGCATACATTGATCCATACATTGACCCATACTGACACTAACACATACATTGACCCATACTGACACTCACACAAACATTGACCCATACTGACACTGAAAAAACATTGATCCATACTGACACTCACACAAACATTGACCCATACTGACACTGACACAAACATTGATTCATACTGACACTCACACAAACATTGATCCATACTGACACTCACACATACATTGATCCATACATTGACCCATACTGACACTCACACAAACATTGATCCATACTGACACTCACACAAACATTGATCCATACTGACACTGACACAAACATTGATCCATACTGACACTCACACATACATTGACCCATACTGACACTGACACAAACATTGATCCATACTGACACTCACACATACATTGATCCATACTGACACTCACACAAACATTGATCCATACTGACACTCACACAAACATTGATCCATACTGACACTCACACATACATTGACCCATACTGACACTGACACAAACATTGATCCATACTGACACTCACACAAACATTGATCCATACTGACACATACATTGATCCATACTGACACTCACACAAACATTGACCCATACTGACACTCACACATACATTGATCCATACTGACACTCACACATACATTGATCCATACATTGACCCATACTGACACTCACACATACATTGATCCATACATTGACCCATACTGACACTCACACATACATTGACCCATACTGACACACACACAAACATTGACCCATAATGACACTGACACAAACATTGATCCATACTGACACTCACACAAACATTGACCCATACTGACACTGACACAAACATTGATCCATACTGACACTTACACATACATTGATCCATACATTGACCCATACTGACACTCACACATACATTGACCCATACTGACACTCACACAAACATTGACCCATACTGACACAAACATTGATCCATACTGACACTCACACAAACATTGACCCATACTGACACTCACACAAACATTGATCAATACTGACACTCACACAAACATTGATCCATACTGACACTCACACATACATTGATCCATACATTGACCCATACTGACACTCACACAAACATTGATCCATATTGACACTGACACAAACATTGATCCATACTGACACTCACACAAACATTGATCCATACGGACACTCACACAAACATTGATCCATACTGACACTCAAACATACATTGATCCATACTGACACTCACACATACATTGATCCATACATTGACCCATACTGACACTCACACATACATTGATCCATACTGACACTGACACAAACATTGATCCATTCTGACACTCACACATACATTGATCCATACTGACACTCACACATACATTGATCCATTCTGACACTCACACATACATTGATCCATACTGACACTCACACATACATTGATCCATACTGACACTCACACATACATTGATCCATACTGACACAAACATTGATCCATACTGACACTCAAACATACATTGATCCATACTGACACTCACACATACATTGATCCATACATTGACCCATACTGACACTCACACAAACATTGATCCATACTGACACTGACACAAACATTGATCCATACTGACACTCACACATACATTGATCCATACATTGACCCATACTGACACTCACACAAACATTGATCCATACTGACACTCACACATACATTGATCCATACTGACACTCACACATACATTGATCCATACTGACACACACACATACATTGATCCATACTGACACTCACACATACATTGATCCATACTGACACTCACACATACATTGATCCATACTGACACAAACATTGATCCATACATTGATCCATACATTGACCCATACTGACACTCACACAAACATTGATCCATACTGACACTCACACATACATTGACCCATACTGACACTGACACAAACATTGATCCATACTGACACTCACACAAACATTGATACATACTGACACTCACACATACATTGACCCATACTGACACTGACACAAACATTGATCCATACTGACACTCACACAAACATTGATCCATACTGACACATACATTGATCCATACTGACACTCACACAAACATTGACCCATACTGACACTCACACATACATTGATCCATACTGACACTCACACATACATTGATCCATACTGACACTCACACATACATTGATCCATACATTGACCCATACTGACACTCACACAAACATTGATCCATATTGACACTGACACAAACATTGATCCATACTGACACTCACACAAACATTGATCCATACTGACACTCACACAAACATTGATCCATACTGACACTCACACAAACATTGATCCATACTGACACTCAAACATACATTGATCCATACTGACACTCACACATACATTGATCCATACATTGACCCATACTGACACTCACACATACATTGATCCATACTGACACTGACACAAACATTGATCCATTCTGACACTCACACATACATTGATCCATACTGACACTCACACATACATTGATCCATTCTGACACTCACACATACATTGATCCATACTGACACTCACACATACATTGATCCATACTGACACAAACATTGATCCATACTGACACTCACACAAACATTGATCCATACTGACACTGACACAAACATTGATCCATACTGACACTCACACATACATTGATCCATACATTGACCCATACTGACACTCACACATACATTGACCCATACTGACACACACACAAACATTGACCCATACTGACACTGACACAAACATTGATCCATACTGACACTCACACAAACATTGACCCATACTGACACTGACACAAACATTGATCCATACTGACACTCACACATACATTGATCCATACATTGACCCATACTGACACTCACACATACATTGACCCATACTGACACTCACACAAACATTGACCCATACTGACACAAACATTGATCCATACTGACACTCACACAAACATTGACCCATACTGACACTCACACAAACATTGATCAATACTGACACTCACACAAACATTGATCCATACTGACACTCACACATACATTGATCCATACATTGACCCATACTGACACTCACACAAACATTGATCCATATTGACACTGACACAAACATTGATCCATACTGACACTCACACAAACATTGATCCATACGGACACTCACACAAACATTGATCCATACTGACACTCAAACATACATTGATCCATACTGACACTCACACATACATTGATCCATACATTGACCCATACTGACACTCACACATACATTGATCCATACTGACACTGACACAAACATTGATCCATTCTGACACTCACACATACATTGATCCATACTGACACTCACACATACATTGATCCATTCTGACACTCACACATACATTGATCCATACTGACACTCACACATACATTGATCCATACTGACACTCACACATACATTGATCCATACTGACACAAACATTGATCCATACTGACACTCAAACATACATTGATCCATACATTGACCCATACTGACACTCACACAAACATTGATCCATACTGACACTGACACAAACATTGATCCATACTGACACTCACACATACATTGATCCATACATTGACCCATACTGACACTCACACAAACATTGATCCATACTGACACTCACACATACATTGATCCATACTGACACTCACACATACATTGATCCATACTGACACACACACATACATTGATCCATACTGACACTCACACATACATTGATCCATACTGACACTCACACATACATTGATCCATACTGACACAAACATTGATCCATACATTGATCCATACATTGACCCATACTGACACTCACACAAACATTGATCCATACTGACACTCACACATACATTGACCCATACTGACACTGACACAAACATTGATCCATACTGACACTCACACAAACATTGATACATACTGACACTCACACATACATTGACCCATACTGACACTGACACAAACATTGATCCATACTGACACTCACACAAACATTGATCCATACTGACACATACATTGATCCATACTGACACTCACACAAACATTGACCCATACTGACACTCACACATACATTGATCCATACTGACACTCACACATACATTGATCCATACTGACACTCACACATACATTGATCCATACATTGACCCATACTGACACTCACACAAACATTGATCCATATTGACACTGACACAAACATTGATCCATACTGACACTCACACAAACATTGATCCATACTGACACTCACACAAACATTGATCCATACTGACACTCACACAAACATTGATCCATACTGACACTCAAACATACATTGATCCATACTGACACTCACACATACATTGATCCATACATTGACCCATACTGACACTCACACATACATTGATCCATACTGACACTGACACAAACATTGATCCATTCTGACACTCACACATACATTGATCCATACTGACACTCACACATACATTGATCCATTCTGACACTCACACATACATTGATCCATACTGACACTCACACATACATTGATCCATACTGACACAAACATTGATCCATACTGACACTCACACAAACATTGATCCATACTGACACTGACACAAACATTGATCCATACTGACACTCACACATACATTGATCCATACATTGACCCATACTGACACTCACACAAACATTGATCCATACTGACACTCACACATACATTGATCCATACTGACACTCACACATACATTGATCCATACTGACACTCACACATACATTGATCCATACTGACACACACACATACATTGATCCATACTGACACTCACACATACATTGATCCATACTGACACTCACACATACATTGATCCATACTGACACAAACATTGATCCATACATTGATCCATACATTGACCCATACTGACACTCACACAAACATTGATCCATACTGACACTCACACATACATTGACCCATACTGACACTGACACAAACATTGATCCATACTGACACTCACACAAACATTGATCCATACTGACACATACATTGATCCATACTGACACATACATTGATCCATACTGACACTCACATAAACATTGACCCATACTGACACTCACACATACATTGATCCATACTGACACTCACACATACATTGATCCATACATTGACCCATACTGACACTCACACATACATTGACCCATACTGACACTCACACAAACATTGACCCATACTGACACTGACACAAACATTGATCCATACTGACACTCACACAAACATTGACCCATACTGACACTGACACAAACATTGATCCATACTGACACTCACACAAACATTGATACATACTGACACTCACACATACATTGACCCATACTGACACTGACACAAACATTGATCCATACTGACACTCACACAAACATTGATCCATACTGACACATACATTGATCCATACTGATACTCACACAAACATTGACCCATACTGACACTCACACATACATTGATCCATACTGACACTCACACATACATTGATCCATACATTGACCCATACTGACACTCACACATACATTGACCCATACTGACACTCACACAAACATTGACCCATACTGACACTGACACAAACATTGATCCATACTGACACTCACACAAACATTGACCCATACTGACACTGACACAAACATTGATCCATACTGACACTCACACAAACATTGATCTATACTGACACTCACACATACATTGATCCATACATTGACCCATACTGACACTCACACAAACATTGATCCATACTGACACTCACACAAACATTGACCCATACTGACACTCACACAAACATTGATCCATACTGACACTCACACAAACATTGATCCATACTGACACTCACACATACATTGATCCATACATTGACCCATACTGACACTCACACAAACATTGATCCATACTGGCACTCACACATAAATTGACCCATACTGACACTGACACAAACATTGATCCATACTGACACTCACACAAACATTGATCCATACTGACACATACATTGATCCATACTGACACTCACACAAACATTGACCCATACTGACACTCACACATACATTGATCCATACTGACACTCACGCATACATTGATCCATACATTGACCCATACTGACACTCACACATACATTGACCCATTCTGACACTCACACAAACATTGACCCATACAGACACTGACACAAACATTTATTCATACTGACACTCACACAAACATTGATCCATACTGACACTCACACATACATTGATCCATACATTGACCCATACTGACACTCACACAAACATTGATCCATACTGACACTCACACAAACATTGATCCATACTGACACTGACACAAACATTGATCCATACTGACACTCACACATACATTGACCCATACTGACACTGACACAAACATTGATCCATACTGAAACTCACACATACATTGATCCATACTGACACTCACACAAACATTGATCCATACTGACACTCACACAAACATTGATCCATACTGACACTCACACATACATTGACCCATACTGACACTGACACAAACATTGATCCATACTGACACTCACACAAACATTGATCCATACTGACACATACATTGATCCATACTGACACTCACACAAATATTGACCCATACTGACACTCACACATACATTGATCCATACTGACACTCACACATACATTGATCCATACATTGACCCATACTGACACTCACACATACATTGATCCATACATTGATCCATACTGACACTCACACATACATTGACCCATACTGACACTCACACAAACATTGACCCATACTGACACTGACACAAACATTGATCCATACTGACACTCACACAAACATTGACCCATACTGACACTGACACAAACATTGATCCATACTGACACTCACACATACATTGATCCATACATTGACCCATACTGACACTCACAAATATATTGACCCATACTGACACTCACACAAACATTGATCCATACTGACACTCACACAAACATTGACCCATACTGACACTGACACAAACATTGATCCATACTGACACTCACACATACATTGATCCATACATTGACCCATACTGACACTCACAAATACATTGACCCATACTGACACTCACACAAACATTGACCCATACTGACACAAACATTGATCCATACTGACACTCACACAAACATTGACCCATACTGACACTCACACAAACATTGATCCATACTGACACTCACACAAACATTGATCCATACATTGACCCATACTGACACTCACACAAACATTGATCCATACTGACACTCACACATACATTGATCCATACTGACACTCACACATACATTGATCCATACTGACACTCACACATACATTGATCCATACTGACACACACACATACATTCGACCGTACTGACACTCACACATACATTGATCCATACTGACACTCACACATACATTGATCCATACTGACACAAACATTGATCCATACATTGATCCATACATTGACCCATACTGACACTCACACAAACATTGATCCATACTGACACTCACACATACATTGACCCATACTGACACTGACACAAACATTGATCCATACTGACACTCACACAAACATTGATCCATACTGACACATACATTGATCCATACTGACACATACATTGATCCATACTGACACTCACATAAACATTGACCCATACTGACACTCACACATACATTGATCCATACTGACACTCACACATACATTGATCCATACATTGACCCATACTGACACTCACACATACATTGACCCATACTGACACTCACACAAACATTGACCCATACTGACACTGACACAAACATTGATCCATACTGACACTCACACAAACATTGACCCATACTGACACTGACACACACATTGATCCATACTGACACTCACACAAACATTGATACATACTGACACTCACACATACATTGACCCATACTGACACTGACACAAACATTGATCCATACTGACACTCACACAAACATTGATCCATACTGACACATACATTGATCCATACTGACACTCACACAAACATTGACCCATACTGACACTCACACATACATTGATCCATACTGACACTCACACATACATTGATCCATACATTGACCCATACTGACACTCACACATACATTGACCCATACTGACACTCACACAAACATTGACCCATACTGACACTGACACAAACATTGATCCATACTGACACTCACACAAACATTGACCCATACTGACACTGACACAAACATTGATCCATACTGACACTCACACAAACATTGATCTATACTGACACTCACACATACATTGATCCATACATTGACCCATACTGACACTCACACAAACATTGATCCATACTGACACTCACACAAACATTGACCCATACTGACACTCACACAAACATTGATCCATACTGACACTCACACAAACATTGATCCATACTGACACTCACACATACATTGATCCATACATTGACCCATACTGACACTCACACAAACATTGATCCATACTGGCACTCACACATACATTGACCCATACTGACACTGACACAAACATTGATCCATACTGACACTCACACAAACATTGATCCATACTGACACATACATTGATCCATACTGACACTCACACAAACATTGACCCATACTGACACTCACACATACATTGATCCATACTGACACTCACGCATACATTGATCCATACATTGACCCATACTGACACTCACACATACATTGACCCATTCTGACACTCACACAAACATTGACCCATACTGACACTGACACAAACATTTATTCATACTGACACTCACACAAACATTGATCCATACTGACACTCACACATACATTGATCCATACATTGACCCATACTGACACTCACACAAACATTGATCCATACTGACACTCACACAAACATTGATCCATACTGACCCTGACACAAACATTGATCCATACTGACACTCACACATACATTGACCCATACTGACACTGACACAAACATTGATCCATACTGAAACTCACACATACATTGATCCATACTGACACTCACACAAACATTGATCCATACTGACACTCACACAAACATTGATCCATACTGACACTCACACATACATTGACCCATACTGACACTGACACAAACATTGATCCATACTGACACTCACACAAACATTGATCCATACTGACACATACATTGATCCATACTGACACTCACACAAATATTGACCCATACTGACACTCACACATACATTGATCCATACTGACACTCACACATACATTGATCCATACATTGACCCATACTGACACTCACACATACATTGATCCATACATTGATCCATACTGACACTCACACATACATTGACCCATACTGACACTCACACAAACATTGACCCATACTGACACTGACACAAACATTGATCCATACTGACACTCACACAAACATTGACCCATACTGACACTGACACAAACATTGATCCATACTGACACTCACACATACATTGATCCATACATTGACCCATACTGACACTCACAAATACATTGACCCATACTGACACTCACACAAACATTGACCCATACTGACACAAACATTGATCCATACTGACACTCACACAAACATTGACCCATACTGACACTCACACAAACATTGATCCATACTGACACTCACACAAACATTGATCCATACATTGACCCATACTGACACTCACACAAACATTGATCCATATTGACACTGACACAAACATTGATCCATACTGACACTCACACAAACATTGATCCATACTGACACTCACACAAACATTGATCCATACTGACACTCACACAAACATTGATCCATACTGACACTCAAACATACATTGATCCATACTGACACTCACACATACATTGATCCATACATTGACCCATACTGACACTCACACATACATTGATCCGTACTGACACTGACACAAACATTGATCCATTCTGACACTCACACATACATTGATCCATACTGACACTCACACATACATTGATCCATTCTGACACTCACACATACATTGATCCATACTGACACTCACACATACATTGATCCATACTGACACAAACATTGATCCATACTGACACTCACACAAACATTGATCCATACTGACACTGACACAAACATTGATCCATACTGACACTCACACATACATTGATCCATACATTGACCCATACTGACACTCACACAAACATTGATCCATACTGACACTCACACATACATTGATCCATACTGACACTCACACATACATTGATCCATACTGACACTCACACATACATTGATCCATACTGACACACACACATACATTGATCCATACTGACACTCACACATACATTGATCCATACTGACACTCACACATACATTGATCCATACTGACACAAACATTGATCCATACATTGATCCATACATTGACCCTTACATTGACCCATACTGACACTCACACACACAGAATTCCATACTGACACTCACATAATATCTTCAAAAACACCTCCCACACACAATTACACACTCAAATATACACACACCCTAAGAATCCTGGAAATGAACATAAAATACCTGGGTGCCACAGCTCACTGAGCCCACCTTGCTCCTTGATCTGTGCTTGCTCAGCTCCTGGCTGAGAAGCAGCCTGCCTGCAGCTCTATGTCTGGCCCATGCTCACTCTCCCTGCCCGCCAGCACTTTACACACAGAAAGCAAAACGGCAGAGGACCCGCGTGGGCTGCCCTGCTCTGCCTGATTACCGGGTCACATGCTTCCTGTGTGTGAAGGCTGTCAGGCAGGCACAGGACTGCCTCCCTCCCCTGCTCCCAGGGCCGGTGCTTGCATTTTTAGGTACATAGGCAAAGATGCATTTTTCCGCACCCCCTCCCCCCAAAAAAACATCTTTACCTATGTGCCTCTTAACCAGCCCCTCTCCCCTCCCCGACCATTAGTGGTCCCTTCCCTGTCCCTTAGTGTTCTTCTCCCCTTCCCCCTCTTTTACCTGTCTCTTGGTGTTTCTCTCCCATTCCCTCCCTGTCCCTTGGTGCACCCCACACCCCTTTAGTGGTCACACTTCCCTTCCTGGTGTGCCTTCTACATCCTACCTATTGTTGCATTGCCTAGCGGAGCAGGTCCCCTAAAGGAACTTCAGTTTTCTGTACCCGGCCGAACTGACAGGGAGTGCTCTCTCTGTGAGCACCTCCTGTTAGTCTGGCCAGGTACAGGAAATAGAAGCTCCTGTACTGCGCTCCGCTCCGCTACACTCTGTACACACTGACAGTCAAACACTCAATGACAAACACACAGACGTCACTGACAGACACAGACTCATTGACACTCATTGACAGACACACTGATAGTCACACACAGACTCAATGACAAACATACTCACTGATTTGACAGACACACACTCATACACTGACAAACACACTCATCATACACAGACACACTCATACACTCACATGCACACACACGCTGTCAATCACAGATGCACGCTGTCACTCACAGACGCACACGCTCTGTCACTCACAGACACACACACTGTCACTCACAGACACACACTGTCACTCACAGACACACACTCTGTTACTCACAGACACACACTCTGTTACTCACAGACACACACTCTGTTACTCACAGACAGGGCCGGACTGGGAAAAAAATTAGGCCCGGGCATTTTTCAATCAGAGCGGCCCCCTAAGAAGGGGACGGGGCAAGAGAGGGTGTGTTTTGTCATCACTAATGACAAGCACGCCCCCTCTCAAAGTGAGCAAGTTGGTTCAATGCTCAGAGAGCCCCGCTGAAGAGCTCTGGCATTAGAAAAAGGCCCTGTATTTGTCCTGCGCAGCGCAATCAAATTTAATAACATGCTTGCGCTGTGTTTGCTTTTAAATTGTCTCTGGTGTCTCCACAAGTGGGATACCAGAGGACAAAAGGGCCAGGAAAGTGTATGGTGCATGCGTTTGGAGCCTGCTTGTGGGATTGCGTGTGTGTAGAGCGTAGTGTGGTATTGTGTAAATAGGTCAATTTAATTTGTGTTTGTGGAGTAATATGTGTGGCTAGGGGCTGTAGAGAGTGTGTGTATAGGGGGCATAGTGTTATAGGGGATGTAGCGAGTGTGTGCATACGGGCTGTAGTGTGTGTGTATAGGTGACGTAGTGTGTGTAGGGGTTGTAGAGAGGGTGTGTTTAGAGAATGTTGTAGGTGTTTGCTGACAATAAATGTAGTGTGTGTGTAGGTGGTGCAGTGTGTGTGTATGTAGGAGATCTAGTGTGTAAAGGACCCAGAGTGTGTATAGGAGATTGTGTGTGTGTGTGTGTGTGTATAGAGGATTAAGAGTGCATATAGGGTAAGGGATCTAGCGTGTATCTGGAGCGTAATGTGTGTAGTGGTGCAGTGTGTGGGGTGCTGTAGTGTGTGTGTGTGTGTGTATGTATATATATATATATATATATATATATATATATTTGGACGTATTGTATGTGTGAGGGGCGCAGTGTGTGTGTATGTAAGAGGGGTGCTGTGTGTGAGGGTGTTTTTATCTGCCGTCACATTCTAGGTTTCTAATTTTCTTTGTCTGTTAACTCACTGAGGGTTATTTTATATATATATATGTATATATATATATATATATATATATATATATATATATATATAATAACCCTCAGTGAGTTAACAGACAAAGAAAATATATGTGTGTGTGTGTGAGCGATGGTGCTGTCTGTCTGAGGGTGCTGTGTGTGTCTGGGTGCTGTGTGTGTCTGGGGGTGCTGTGTGTGTCTGGGTGCTGTGTGTGTCTGGGGGTGCTGTGTGTGTCTGGGTGCTGTGTGTGTCTGGGTGCTGTGTGTGTCTGGGTGCTGTGTGTCTGGGTTGTGTGTGTCTGGGGGTGCTGTGTGTGGTGTGTGTCTGGGGGTGCTGTGTGTGTCTGGGTGATGTGTGTGTCTGGGTGCTGTGTGTGTCTGGGTGCTGTGTGTGTCTGGGTGCTGTGTGTCTGGGTGCTGTGTGTGTCTGGGTGCTGTGTGTCTGGGGGTGATGTGTGTGTCTGGGGGTGATGTGTGTGTCTGGGGGTGATGTGTGTGTCTGGGTGCTGTGTGTGCCTGGGTGCTGTGTGTGTCTGGGGGTGATGTGTGTGTCTGGGTGCTGTGTGTGTGTCTGGGTGCGTCTGGGGGTGCTGTGTGTGTCTGGGGGTGCTGTGTGTGTCTGGGTGCTGTGTGTGTCTGGGTGCTGTGTGTCTGGGGGTTATGTGTGTGTCTGGGTGCTGTGTGTGTCTGGGTGCTGTGTGTCTGGGGGTGATGTGTGTGTCTGGGTGCTGTGTGTCTTGGGGTGATGTGTGTGTCTGGGGGTGATGTGTGTGTCTGGGTATATATATATTTGGACGTATTGTATGTGTGAGGGGCGCAGTGTGTGTGTATGTAAGAGGGGTGCTGTGTGTGAGGGTGTTTTTATCTGCCGTCACATTCTAGGTTTCTAATTTTCTTTGTCTGTTAACTCACTGAGGGTTATTTTATATATATATATATATATATATATATATATATATATATAATAACCCTCAGTGAGTTAACAGACAAAGAAAATATATGTGTGTGTGTGAGCGATGGTGCTGTCTGTCTGAGGGTGCTGTGTGTGTCTGGGTGCTGTGTGTGTCTGGGGGTGCTGTGTGTGTCTGGGTGCTGTGTGTGTCTGGGGTTGCTGTGTGTGTCTGGGTGCTGTGTGTGTCTGGGTGCTGTGTGTGTCTGGGTGCTGTGTGTCTGGGTTGTGTGTGTCTGGGGGTGCTGTGTGTGGTGTGTGTCTGGGGGTGCTGTGTGTGTCTGGGTGCTGTGTGTGTCTGGGTGCTGTGTGTGTCTGGGTGCTGTGTGTCTGGGGGTGATGTGTGTGTCTGGGGGTGATGTGTGTGTCTGGGGGTGCTGTGTGTGTCTGGGTGCTGTGTGTGTCTGGGGGTGATGTGTGTGTCTGGGTGCTGTGTGTGTCTGGGTGCTGTGTGTGTCTGGGGGTGATGTGTGTGTCTGGGTGCTGTGTGTGTGTCTGGGTGCGTCTGGGGGTGCTGTGTGTGTCTGGGGTGCTGTGTGTGTCTGGGTGCTGTGTGTGTCTGGGTGCTGTGTGTCTGGGGGTTATGTGTGTGTCTGGGTGCTGTGTGTGTCTGGGGGTGATGTGTGTGTCTGGGTGCTGTGTGTCTTGGGGTGATGTGTGTGTCTGGGGGTGATGTGTGTGTCTGGGTGCTGTGTGTGTCTCTGTGCTGTGTGTGTCTGGGTGTTGTGTGTCTGGGGGTGCTGTGTGTGTCTGGGGGTGCTGTGTGTGTCTGGCTGCAGTGTGTGTCTGGGTGCTGTGTGTGTCTGGGTGCTGTGTGTCTGGGGGTGCTGTGTGTGTCTGGGTGCTGTGTGTCTGGGGGTGCTGTGTGTGTCTGGGTGCTGTGTGTCTGGGGGTGATGTGTGTGTCTGAGTGCTGTGTGTCTGGGGGTGCTGTGTGTGTCTGGGTGCTGTCTGTGTCTGGGTGCTGTGTGTGTCTGGGTGCTGTGTGTCTGGGGGTGGTGTGTGTGTCTGGGTGCTGTGTGTCTGGGGGTGATGTGTGTGTCTGGGTGCTGTGTGTCTGGGGGTGATGTGTGTGTCTGGGTGCTGTGTGTCTGGGGGTGATGTGTGTGTCTGGGTGCTGTGTATCTGGGGGTGATGTGTGTGTCTGGGGGTGATGAGTGTTTCTGGGGGTGATGTGTGTGTGTGTGTATGAGGGGGCTGTTTTTTTTTTACATTTAAATATGTTTTTTATTAATAAGTAAAAAAAAAAAAAAAAAGTTATATCCCCCTCCCTCCCACTTTACCTTTAGCCTGGGGCGGTCTGCCTGGGTGTGGGGAGCCGGTCTGCCTGGGAGGGGGACCGTGCTGCCTTCCCTGGTGGTCCAGTGGTGAGAGTGAACTCTAGCCCCTGCCGGCTAGAGTTCACTCTCGCGAGATCTGAGCGTTGCCGCGGATCAGACCTCGCGAGAGGATCCGGCGGAGCTGCTGGCTAGAGCTCCGCCGGTCCTCTCCTCCCTCCCTCACACCCCAGCCGGCAGCCGCATGTAACAGTGTCTCTGGGCCGGTGAGGGAGATCTTTGATCTCCCCACCGGCCCATGGAGACACACAGCAGGGCCGGCGCTCGGATAGCGCTGGCCCTGCACGGGATGGCAGGGGAGATCCTGTGATCTCCCCTGCCGGCCTCGGCCCCACGGCCATCGCGGCCCACCGGACATTTGCCCGGTGTGCCCGATGGCCAGTCCGGGTCTGCTCACAGACACACACACTGTCACTCACAGACACACACACAGACACTCACACACAGACACTCACACACAGACACTCACACACAGACACACATCACATACATTCACTAATTATTTTAATAAATAGACATTTTCCACCCAGCCTCCCTACCTGGAGAGCTGGTGTGGATGATGAATCCTTCCCTGGGGTCCTGTGGGGCTTCTGGGCGGCGTGGGGTAGTGCTGAGATCAGACGCGGCGAGGGAGCTCTAATCTCACCGCTCTGCTCCCTCGCGTGCTGTCTAGTGATGCCGCGGGAGCCAGAATATGACGTCATATTCCGGCTCCCGCGGCATCGCTAGAGAGCGCGCAAGGGAGCAGAGCGGTGAGATTAGAGCTCCCTCGCCGCGTCTGATCTCAGCACTACCGCACAACGCGCCGGGGGCAGAGATGGTGGCTGGCAGGAGGGAGAGCTTCCCTCCTGCCGGTCACTGAAATCTTGCACCCCCAGAGCCCGTGCGCCCTAAGGCGGCCGCCTGTGCCGCCTTATGGACGCGCCGGCCCTGCCTGCTCCTTATGTTTCACTCGCGAGCAGCATTGACAGTTCACTTTGGAGTACCTGCTGCTCGCGAGTGGATACAGTACAGTGCGATCTAGAGCTGAGAGGGGACCTTCACTCACAGCTCAGCTCATCAAGCCCCTACATGAGAGTGTGTACTGGGTGGGGAGAGGAAGGGCTTCTGCACTGTGCGGCCCCAAGTGCCCCGGCCCACCGGGAAATTTCCCGGTATCCTGGTGGGCCAGTCCGGCACTGGGTATGTCCAGTCTTTTTTAGTAGCTATTTGGTCACAAACACTGTCCAAAGTTAGCGTTAGTATTTGTTTGTGTGTGAAAAATGCAAAAAACGCCAATTTTGGCCAGTGTTTGTGACTAAGTGGCTACTAAAAAAGACTGGACATACCCCATTTGCAATACCTTGGGTTGTCTACTATTGAAAATGGTATGCCATCATAGGGGTAATTTTCATTCTTGGGCTACAATAGGGTCATAAAGGCAACGTAACCAATCTGGCGAATTTTAATATGAAAAAAATGAAACACAAGCCTTATATTTGACGCTGTAACTTTTGAAAACACCATAAAACCTGTACATGAGGGGTACTGTTGTACTCGGGAGACTTTGCTGAACACAAATATTTGTGTTTCAAAACAGTAAAAAGTATCACAGCAATAATATCGTCCGTGTAAGTGCTGTTTGTGCGTGAAAAATGCAAAAAACTTCACTTTTACTGGCGATATCATCGTCGAAACAATAATATTTGTGTTCAGCGAAGTCTCCCGAGTAAAACAGTACCCCCCATGTACAGGTTTTATGGTGTCTTGGAAAGTTATAGGGTTAAATATAGTGCTAGCAAATTAAATTCCCTATACTTTCAGCATGGGTGTCAGACAGGTCCCACTAATTGTAATTAATTAAGATACCTAATTATGTAAAAATATTACATAAATATATATGTCGAATTAATATATGTATATATACACATATGTGTATATATATATATATATATATATTATTTTTTTAATTTTTTTATTTATATATAGGTATATATATAGTGATATATATATTTAACCCTCGCAAGGACCTCACTATCACATGGCCGGGGGGCTGCCTGCTGCATTACCAGCAGGGGGACTGCCTGTAATGACAGTTAGTCCCCCTGCTGGCTGGAAATAAAATAAAATAAAGTAAAAATAAGTGTAAAAATAAATAAATATATATATATATATATATATATATATATATATATATATATATATAGCCAAAGAAAATCAGCACTCCCAGGATTTGTATCAAAAATGAAAATAAGTCTTTATTCCAACGGTCAACGTTTCAGTTCCGCTAGGGAACTTTCATCAGGACAGAATACACACGTTTAAAAACTAGACATTGTTTAAATAAGGAAGGTAATCAGACAAAACTCACGGTTCAGATGTGCAGGGGGCTAATCATCCTTCCAAACGAGCGTCTGGGCGGGTGCAGGAGGCAAATGTCTCTCTGTTCGCGCGCTCAGGTTACTTCCTGGTTGCTCGCGTCCTCCATCACCATGGTCTACAATCAAGTAAGTTGGAGTGCAAGGTCTCTTTTTCTTTTTTATATATATATATATATGATCTAAGTATATATACACATATACACACACACACACTGTCTAGGTGTATTTTAATATTAATATATATATAATTATATATATATATATATATATATTAATATCAAATTACACGTAGACTGATACTGATTAAATATATATATAAATATTGTTATATATATATATGGGGATAGCCGGCGACCGGGTAAGTAAAAAACAAAACGAAGGGCGTACTATTACACCCTGCGGCGTTTAGAGCCGCTTAGAATAGGGTGTAATAGTGTGCCCTCCGGTTTTAAGGGGTTAAAAAATAAAATGTATGCACATTTCCAGTCTCCAGTATTTACACGCACAGGACACCCAAACATTAGATACAAACATACACAATTTCATCCATATATTTACACACATAGAAAACGACATTCCACACAGGTACTCACCTACATTTAAACATCCGCGCACACAATTGTGCTATGTAGACGTACTCTGAAATCACACACACTGACACTACAAACACACTGGCACTAGACACTAGCAGGGGACAGGGAGTGGCCAAAGAGGGATGTGGCTTGGAGTGCTGGGAAAATATTTTGCACAGGGCGCTTACAGGTCTAAGGCCAGCCCTGTGTACAATTGAGCAGCTCAAGGAGAATATCCAAGCAGAAATTTGAGCACTAGAGACTCAAACATAATGTTATGAACTATGAACTAATCGAAAGAGCCCGACTTTGCGACGCAGCAAATGGAGCCAATTTAAAAGATATTATCTTCTGTACCAAGTCAAACAAATCTCCATACATTAAACATTCATTGTATGTAATATCATGGAAATTGGTTTATTAATAAACAAAGTAATTGACTCCTCAAACCCTACTCTGAATTTTAGCCGACACTATACTTTCTCTACCACCTTCATTAATTTATTTTTTTTACTTTTTTTTTTAGTTTGTTTTTGTTTTTTTTCCATTTTGATTCATTTGTAACTGTCTTGTTATGTCAAAATAAAATTGTATAATTGGCATATTTCAAACAGTTTGATGTTACACCAATTTTATGTATGTAATGCCTTTCATATATAAAGAATGTAAAAATAATTATAAAAAGCATTACACTGTTATTAAATTTTCATTACAATTTCATTACATTCTGAGGAGCTCCCTTCAAGAGTGAATTAACAATGTAAATTCACCTGCACAAGCAGCAAAATCATTTGGGACAAAGCAAATCCACAGTTTTTATGCCAGTAAAGTAGTTGTAAAAATGTTGCATTTAAATCCTAGAGAATAGCAGATAGATTTTTAAGGTGACTGGGCACAAGCTACCCTCGGTAAATACTTTTATCAACAGGTATGTAATTTCTGTGATATTTTAGCAACTCTTTGCAGATTTGCCTTTGATTAAATATATGCTATTATTTTAAGTTAATCAAGCCAAACTTTTGGTCTACATTAAATTTGCCTGCTGTCTGAGATTCCATGTAGATAGTTCGTTCTCAACTAGCCATTAAAACCTAGCAGTAAAATTGATTTTCATGTACAATCTACATCTAATGACTGCAGAGACTCCAGACTAGCTCCATTAAGCGACGTGAAAAACTATTAGATAGTAAAATGTAAATTAGTTGTCTTAAATGATATACACAGTAAAAGTAGGAATAGCATGTCCTAGTTATATGCATGATACACTTAAACCAAACCAATATAGAGTTTAAATAAATTTGCATTCCACTTTCGCATATTTTAATAATATTTATCAGAGTGGAATGTTTGTATTAGGTTGTTTTAAGATACATTCTGTCAATTTGTTGGGTTTATTAAAAAAAAACTTTAAGAATCTGGTAGAACACGATGCTACAGAGATCAACAGAGGTATTGTTTGAAAAAGAGAAGTACCAAGTATTGTGTTCATCTTTGGAGGTACAACTGGCCATGTAGGTTCAATAGATTTAAATACTGCTTGGATTCCAGTGTTCTAGATTTGTTCTATCGGACTACTTTGTATCTAGTTAAATACTACATTGTTTTGTTTTTACACATTCCTCTTAACAATTATTTCCTACCAAAGCTTAGAACTTCTTTAAAGTATTGTTTAATTGTAACTAGAATGACAATGAAGTGTATCCTACTCCACGGCATCATCTGAGGCCGAGAGTGAACAAGAGAAGGATTTTCCTGCCGCCAGGCAAGCTCTACGGCCAAGTGCCCCCCAGAATCTTGAGGTGGAGGACATCAAAGCCTTTTTGCTGGATATTAAAGCTATGTTTCAAGCGAATATGGCTGTGGTGAGGGAGGAGGTAGCCACCCTGACAGGCCGCATCCAATACCGCGACCGGTCCCCATTAAAAATGCTGAGAGGAAGTGACGGCTGGTAACTTCCTCCCAGCTCACTCCGCACAGAGAGGAGGCAGAGTGGACACCGCAAGGAGGGGAGAGGCAGCCGACTCCCATCAGCCTCTGCCACCCTCCTGCACTGAAAAAGTAAGAAATAGGAAAGTGGATGAAAAATGTGATCTGTGTGTGTGAGTATGTCGGTATGTATGTATGTATGTATGTCAGTATGTGTGTGTGTCAGTATTTATGTATGTATGTGTATGTCAGTATTTATGTCAGTATGTATCTATGTATGTCAGTATGTATCTAGGTGTATGTCAGTGTGGCACTACTTACCTTCGCTGAGCCGTGCAGAACCCCTCCTGCCATGCAGTCCGACCGCTCCACACGACTGTACAGCACACTGAGGGAAACTCACCTCCCTCGATCCTAGCCAACCTCCTCCTGCCGCGCGGTCTGACTGAACTACGCGGCCCCAAGGCAGGACTTCTATAAATAGATGTAGACGTAACGTCACGTCCACTTTTTAAAGTGACCACGTCAGCATTGTGATCCTAATCTGTTTTGGATCGCAGTGATGAAATGGACCTATCAGAACATAGATAAGTCTATTTAAGGCTTGTTTTAGCCCCATTCATTGCCCTATTGTGGTTTTTGTTAAAACCTTGTTTAGTGCTCCTATTGATTCTCTTGTGATTTCCTGTGTTTGACCCCGGTTTCGTATTTGACTTGTGATTTCTGGTATCCTGATCCCGACTTTGTCCTGTCCTTGATTTATTCTTGACCCTGGTTCTTGTTGTTTAGTTACTTTAAGTCCGGCCATTTTAAAGCCCGGTAATAAATTTTTTGGATCCACCTTTTGTGCTTTCCTCTTTCCTGCGTGTTGGGTTAAAACTCCGGTGACATTACAATAGGGCCAAATGGACCCTGCAGGAATAGGAGTTCCACAGAATCCTTGCCAGGCCTTCCAGACCTTGTTAGCCAAAACAGCCCACCTGTCTCCTGAGGACCTTCCACCTATGCCTACCCAGCATGTGCCCATGGTGATTAAAGCGTCAGGCCAGAACAGTATGACCACCAGCCTGACACCATCTCCCAGATATGGTGGCGATCCTATGACTTGTCGAGTGTTTATGAACCAAATAGAGTTCCATTTTAAAATGTGTTTTCCCACTGAAAGGTCCAAGGGTTCTTTATGCACCAGTTAACCGACAAGGCCTTGGAATGGGCTAATACGCTATAGGAGGCAAACAAGGACTTGGTTTATGATTACAAGACCTTTGTAAGAGCCTTCCGCAAAGTGTTTGATCCACCTGGCAGAGAGAAGAGTGTAGCTAAATCTCTTATGAGGATTAAGCAGGGAAACCGGTCCATAGCGGATTATGCAATTAGTTTCTGCACTCTTGCCTCTGAGGTGGGTTGGACAAATAGTGGTTTAACTTCTTCATTCGTGGAGGGGGTTAATGATAACATCTTGGATAAGGTGGCAGTCAGAGGCCTTCCAGTCCTTCTAGAAGACCTTATCAATTAGCTAATCAACATCGATAATTGACTAAAGGAAAGAGCCTAATAGAGGACTCGTGTTAGACGCCCTACTGTTACCATAACCCCTAAGGCCTCAGTTCATGATTTTTCTCCTTCTACAGATACTGAGCCAATGCAACTAGGGGTGGCCAATAATATATACTTCCAACTCTTAGAACCACTCACTTGGATCTGTAACTGTTGAACTGTTTGTTCATTCTTGACTCTTCAAAGAGATGTAAAGTAGCATTCCAGTACAAAGAAAAATATCACAAGTACCATTTATTCAGGAGTAAAAGATAATTCCAATAAAATAAACACTATGTCCTACCACCAGTGGCCTAGCACAACACGTTTAGACTTTGCACTCTTCCTCAAGTTATCTCCTTGTGTTTTTATTTTAGAATGGTTCTGCAAGATTGTGACTTCTGGGGATATTCTCAAATCAATGACATTTAGAACAGTATATTTTTTATCAGTATATCTATTACAGTCAACGTTTGTTTTAAATACAATTTCTTTTTTACCAAAATGCATCCATCTCAAACAAAAAAATACTTTGAAAAAAAAAAATTCCTTTTTTTTTCTTTCAAATGAAAATATAATCTAGCATTGTTTTTATTTAAAAATCTCGGATTTTATGTTACTCAGAGGATCTTTCCTGCCATGTTAATACAACATAATAAATTAAATGTTTCATTGGACCAAGACTTGAAATTTTTTTTTTAAAGGGGCGAGGTATCAACCATTCGAGAATGTTTTAACCCTTTGAGTTAAGAGAGCCTCCAGAGGCCTGCTGGCACCAAAACAACTTTATTAACCCCTTAAGACCGCAGCCAAATGTACAAGTTGTGATCCAAAAAAAACGTAAACAAAACCTGGCATTTGTGCTATATGTCTGTCCAACCATAATTCACCTCTTTCATATTAAATGCACCCACACTTATTATATATCATTTTATTCAGGGGAAACAGGGCTTTCGTTTAACATCAAATATTTAGGTATGGAACATAATTTAAAATGAAAAAAATATTTAAAGAATGGGAGAAAATAAGAATTTTAAAAAAAATTTTAGTGCTACGTGACATTCTAACTGTGAATGTCAAAATACTGTTTGCTTTTACTGCAATACAATACACATATTTGTATTCAGCGATGTCTCACGTGTAAAACAGTACCCCCTATGTACAGGTTTTATGGTGTTTTGGGAAGTTACAGGGTCAAATATAGCGCGTTACATATTTCAGTTTTTTCACATTGAAATTCGCCAGATTGGTTACGTTGCCTTTGAGACCATATGGTAGCCCAGAAATAAGAATTACCCCCATGATGGCATACCATTTGCAAAAGTAGACAACCTAAGGTATTGCAAATGGAGTATGTCCAGTCTTTTTTAGTAGCCACTTGGTCACAAACACTGGCCAAAGTTAGTGTTAATATTTGAAAATGCAAAAAACTAATTTGAACGCAAATTTTTGCCAGCGTTTGTGACTAAGTGGCTACTAAAAAAACTGAACATACCCTATTTGCAATACCCTGGGTTGTCTACTATTGCAAATGGTATGCCATCATGGGGATAATTTTCATTCCTGGGCTACCATACGGTCTCAAAGGCAACCTGGCGAATTTTAATGTGAAAAAACTGAAACGCAAACCTTATATTTGACTCTGTAACTTTTGAAAACACCATAAAACCTGTACATGAGGGATACTGTTATACTCGGGAGACTTCGCTGAACACAAATATTAGTGTTTCAAAACAGTAAAACGTATCACAACAATTATATCGTCAGTGTAAGTGCCATTTGTGTGTGAAAAATGCAAAAAATGTCACTGTCACTGACGATATCGTCGTTGTAATATATTTTACTGTTTTGAAACACTAATATTTGTGTTCAGCGAAGTCTTCCGAGTAAAACAGTACCCCCCATGTACAGGTTTCATGGTGTCTTGGAAAGTTACAGGGTTAAATATAGTGCTAGAAAATGTAATTCCCTGAACTTTCGGCCTGGGTTGTCAGGCAGGTCCTGCCAATTGTAATTAATAAAATGACCTAATTATGTAAAATTATTACATAAATATATGCGTAGAATTATTATATATATATGTGTGTATATATATGTGTGTATATATATATGTATATAATTTTTTTATTATTTTTATTTATATATATAGGTATATATATATAGTGATATATACGTATATACTTATGTATATAGATATATATATATTATTTCGTTCTACATGTATTTTGATATCAATATATATATATTAATTTTAAAATACAGTTAGAACGAAATCACGCATGTTTATATATTTTTATCTATTTATTTTTTTATTATTTTTTTATTATTTTGTATTTTATTTTGTATTTTATTTTTTAACGTATTTATATATGTATTTATTTTTTATTATATATAAATATATATATAATGGAAATTATATATATATTTAATCAATATCATTGTACGTGTATTTTGATAGTAATATATATATAATTATGTATATATTAAAATTAAAATACACGTAGAAAGTGTATGTATATTTATGTGTAGGTGTGTATATGTGTATATGTGTATATATATATATATATACTTAGATCATATATATAATAAATATATATGATCTAAGTATATATAATCTTATTTTTACACTGTTTTAACTGATTTTATTTTATTTTCAGACAGCAGGGGGAGTACCTGTCATTACAGGCACTCCCCCTGCTGGCACTGCCTTGGACGGCTATGCCGTCCATGTGATCGCGGGGTCCTCGCAAGGACCTCGCGATCACATGGCTCTGGGCGGCCAAATAGGACGGAGGGGGACTCCCTGGGCTCCCAGGTAAGTCCCCCATACCGCGATCGCCGGCGTGTTTCTGTAAAAATGTATAGTAAAATAATGTGACAAAAAATGAGGTGAAGAAAGACCCTGCTCACATGAGCTTACAATCTTCGAGGGTACACATATGAGACACATATGTTTTGCAGAATATTAACCCTATTACTCCTGAGAGAGTTTCATTAAAATAGAGTAGCTTCTGCTTGGAAACATAAAAAGCAAAGAATGCATGTCAACGTTGACTTACTTTTCAGGGATACTGGGAAAAAAATTAATTAAGTCAATTCTTTCATCCTTTTCTGAAATATTGGGGTTCGGCTATAACATGTTAAAATACATCCCTTATCTCTTAATGCTTCACAGCATATTAGCTTTCAATAACAAATAGCATTTTTAAAACAAACATTATGCAATGACAACATTGTAAAATAAAAATTGTTGTAGTTGCCTTCTGGCAGTTGTTTCCCCCTTGATTTCCTCTATTTGGGTGATCTCTTGTCTAATCGAAGTCTTGCACCTAGTCAGACTTTCTTCACTTCAAATTCATCTTGCGTTCATACAGCACAGTCCTTGCCTTTGCCAAACAGTCATACTTTTCATCCTTAATTAGTTCATGCTCCCACAATCCCAGACGTCTCTTTGATACCTTTAAGTCTCTTCTTCGCCCTGCTGTGGCCACCCCCCAAACTAACCTTACAGCCGATAGCTTTGCATGCTACTTTACCGACAAGATTGAACAGCTAAGGAAGGAATTCTCCCCACCTTGACCCTCTTTTTCTCATCCACATCTGGATCATGTCTTTCCTACCATTTTAACTTTCTCCCAGGCTACTAAACAGGTAGCTGCACTTCTCCTTTCCTCTCAACCCACCACTAGCCTGCATGATCCCGTCCATTCTCACCTTATCAGATCAATGTCCTTCTGTCTTCTTTAACACACATCTTCAACTGCTCTCTCTCTTCTGGCATTGCCCCTGCTGCCCTTAACTATGCTACTGTAGTACCCATCTTTAAAAAAAAAAAAAAAAAAAACATCTCTTGACCCATCCTCCCTTCTAATTCCTCCTGGCACTGTTGTTCATGTTCTCCTTCTCCAAATTCTTCAATCACTCGGTCTCTGTGACTCTGTCCTTTTATAGTTTTCCTCTTATCTCTCCCAACACTCATTCAGTGTCTCCTTCCCCTCGTCCTGTCTCGGTTGGAGTCCCCCAAGGCTCTGTCCTTGGTCCCCTTTTATTTTCTCTTTATACTGCCTCTCTTGGCAAACGTATTACCTCATTTGGATTCCACTACCACCTGTACGCTGATGACACCCAGATATATCTCTCTTTCCCTGGACCTCTACCCTACCCTCCTGCAACGTGTCACTGCTTGCCTTTCTTGCATCTCTGATTAGTAGATAGCTCCATCTAGTATTTAGTATTCTTAAATATGGTGAGGCTGAGAAAAAATAGGGTACTAACTTAGGAAGCTATCTACTAACTAAACAGCACCCTACTTGGTACCCTTAAATATGGTAATCTAACTTAAGTGGTACCAATTGTATTCAAGAAGTTATCTAGTAAAAAAAAAAAAGCTAGAAGAGTAAAATGAAGAAAAGGGCTTTTCTTAATTCGGGTCATGCAGCTATTTATTAGATATCTCCCTAATTTGCTGTTCCTATATGGGATTGTCATATTTAAGGAGACCAAAACAAGGCACTATCTAGTAAAAAAGCTCCCTAATTTGGTTTCCTTAAATATTGGCAATCCCACATAAGGGTACCAAATTGGGCAGTTATGTACTAAACAGCTGACAGATCAAAATTAAGAAAAGGACTTTGGTTAATTGTAATCTTTCAACTCTTTAGTACAGCGGTTTCCAAAGTGCGGGTCGCGACCCACTGGTGGGTCGCAGGGCGATTCCCAGTGGGTCGCGCTGACCCACACATCTAGGGCCGCCGGCTAGTCAAGCAGACTGACATCAGGAGGGAGCCCGGCGGCTTGCCCTGTATGCCGCCGGGCTCCCTCCAATCAGTCTGCCCAGCAGCTCCGGTCTGCAGCTCCGCCGGGTGCAGAGCTGCAGACCGTGTGATAGAAGTCTCGCGAGCTCCCAGAGCGCTACCATGGCAACACTGTGGAGCTCGCGAGACTTTTATTACACGGTCTGCAGCTCTGCACCCGGCGGAGCTGCAGACCGGAGAGGTGAGACACTGGACCACCAGGAAATTTATTACAGGTAGGACACAGCCCCCAGACATCCCCATGCCCCCCCCCCCATGTAACCCCTTCACCCCATGTAACCCCTTCACCCCATGTAACCCCTTCACCCCCTGCCCCATGTAACCCCATCACCCCCTGCCCCATGTAACCCCATCACCCCCTGTCCTCCCCCATGTAACCCCTTCACCCCCTGTCCTCCCCCAAGTAACCCATTCACTCCCTGCCCCCCCATGTAACCCCTTCACTCCCTGCCCCCCATGTAACTCCTTCACCCCCTGCCCTCCCCATGTAACCCCTTCACCCCCTGCCCTCCCCCCAATGTAACCCCTTCACTTCCTGCCCCCCATGTAACCCCTTCACTCCCTGCCCCCTCCCCACAATGTAACCCCTTCACCCCCTGCCCTCCGCCCCATGTAACCCCTTCACCCCCTGCCCTCCCCCCATGTAACCCCTTCACGCCCCTGTCCTCCCCCAAGTAACCCCTTCACCCCCTGAACCCCCATGTAACCCTTTCACCCCCTGCCCCCCATGTAACCCCTTCACCCCCTGCCCCATGTAACCCCTTCACCCCCTGTCCTCCCCCAAGTAACCCCTTCACTCCCTGCCCTCCCCCATGTAACCCCTTCACCCCCTGCCCCCCCATGTAACCCCTTCACCCCCTGTCCTCCCCCAAGTAACCCCTTCACCCCCTGCCCCCCATGTAACCCCTTCACCCCCTGCCCCATGTAACCCCTTCACCCCCTGTCCTCCCCCAAGTAACCCTTTCACCCCCTGCCCCCCATGTAACCCTTTCACCCCCTGCCCCCCCATGTAACCCCTTCACCCCCTGCCCCATGTAACCCCATCACCCCCTGTCCTCCCCCAAGTAACCCCTTCACTCCCTGCCCCTCATGTAACCCCTTCACTCCCTGCCCTGCCCCATTTAACCCCTTCACCCCCTGCCATCCCCCATGTAACCCCTTCACCCCCTGCCCTTCCCCAATGTAACCCCTTCACCCCCTGCCCTCCCCATGTAACCCCTTCACTCCCTGCCCCCCCATGTAACCCCTTCACCCCCTGCCCTACCCCATGTAACCCCTTCACCCCCTGCCCTCCCCCAATGTAACCCCTTCACTTCCTGCCCCCCCCCATGTAACCCCTTCACTCCCTGCCCCCTCCCCACAATGTAACCCCTACACCCCCTGCCCTCCCCCCATGTAACCCCTTCACTCCCTGCCCTCCCTCCAATGTAACCCCTTCACTCCCTGCCCTCCCCCATGTCACCCTTTCACTCCCTGCCCTCCCCCATGTCACCCTTTCACTCCCTGCCCTCCCCCCAATGTAACCCCTTCACTCCTTGCCCTCCCCCCAATGTAACCCCTTCACTCCATGATTACCATGATGTGCCAAGTTTATACATCTACAACTGATTGCCATGATGTACCAATTTTATGCATCTAAAGCTGATTGCCATGGTGTGCCAATTGTATGCATCTAGAGCGGATTGCTATAGTGTGCCAATTGTATGCATCTAAAGCTGACATAATGTTCCAATTGTATGCCTGTAAAGCTGATTGCCACGGTGTGCCAATTGTATGCATCTAAAGCGGATAGTGTGCCAATTGTATGCATCTAAAGCTGACATAATGTTCCAATTGTATGCCTGTAAAGCTGATTGCCACGGTGTGCCAATTGTATGCATCTAAAGCGGATTGCTATAGTGTGCCAATTGTATGCCTCTAAAGTGGTTTGCCATGGTGTGCCAGTTTTATGCCTCTAAAAGTAATTGTCATGGTGTGCCAATTGTGTGCATCTAAAGCGGATTGCTATGGTGTGCCAATTGTATGCCTCTAAAGCTGATTGCCATGGTGTTTTTAAAATATGCATTAAAAGCAAGTGGGTCTCGAAAAATTACCGTTTTGAAAAGTGGGTCTCGGCCCATAAAAGTTTGGGAAGCCCTGGTTTAGTAGATATGTCCCTAATGTGTTATCCCAATGTGGGATTGCCAGCCATATTTAAGGATATCATAATTGGGAGCTATCTTGTCAATTGTGCAGCACTGGCCCAGAAAGCACCTCTAGTGATTGCCACTGGGGGTGTACCTAGGCGGCACTGTAAACACGGCCTTTTCTCTGAAATGGCAGTGTTTACAGCAAAAAACCTGCAGGGACTGACTATAGACACCAGAACAACTACATTAAGCTGTAGTGGTTCTCTTGACTATAGTGTCCCTTTAAACATTTAGAATAAGAAAATAATAATGAAAATAATGTTTTAATTTAGTGTGCCCTTAATTGCATAGAAGATTTTAGGAGATACATCAATTTTTTAAAAAGATACAATTACAGGGAGTTTTTTTTATCAAACTTTTGCGCAAACCTGGCTTTAGGTGACGTACACGGATAAAGTTTGATGTCTAATTAATACAGTTAATAAATATTAAAGCATGTGATATGTTAATGCCAGCTAGATCGTCAATACAGTCTTTGAATCTGAAATATTCATGGAAGTCTGCTACAAATGTATTACAGAGAATCATCAAAGACATTTCAGCTGCTGTTCTACAAAAGAGAAAGCCTGATCGCGTCTCGACATGGATAAAATCCAATTATGACTTTAAAGGCTGCATTTACAGCCCTTTGCTCAGGAAGGGGTTATGTAAAGCTTACATTAGTAAGCTTCTTAGTGCTGTGACCAAGCCCAGATCTACTAGTGACCCCCCTTTGTCTTTTAAAATTGCATGTTATGAAAATATATATATACATATATAAATCTAATTGTACAAGGGTTTAAAATTTCAGAGGAGAATGTCAATGTATGTGGGAAAGATCCCCCATGAGACATTTAGCAAAACATTTTACCTAATTTAAAACAGAACGAACGTACAATACAGAACAAAGTGATATGTGCTGCTGACCTCTGCAGCAGGAGTAACTGGAAAATATGTACATCGGACAATGTTTCAAGTACGATAGCAATCACGGCGGGCTCTTTGTGTCTGAAACAACTGTTTGTATGATTCAACCTCAGAAATTGACACAGCTAACAGTGATATAATCTTACACAAGATAAGGTAACGCAGATTGGCCAAAATAAATCTCCACAGTTAATCAATAATATAAAATGGTGCGGACATGCGAATAGATGCCTTAATAGATTGGAAACAAGGTGTAATCATCATAGATATTTTCTCAGATGTTTGTAGCGTTTAAAGTAAACTTACACTTTTTAAAACACTGTATTATGAAAACACTGTGTTATGGTTATAAATAATGACTTCAGGGCCACAACACATATCATCTTTCTTTCCTTTTGGGCTGCTCCCTCCCCCCCACTCCACCCCATCATGCCTTGTCAACAATGCACTTTTTAATAAAAAAAATATATATATATGTTCTCTGGTAGTCCTTGTTTTAATAGCATGTGTCTTGGAGCCCCCTTTCCCATTATCCTAACATGCAACACAAATAGCTTCTGAACTGGTGAGAAAAATTGCTTAAAAACACCTCCCTTATTCTTCCACAGGCTAAAAAGTGCAGGGCCATGTTAGGATTCAAAATTGTATTTGGGAAAACAAGGGGCTGGCTGCACTCACCTAAACATGCTTAAATGGGGTGCTTCTGGGGGCCAATAAGTACAGTAAAAATAGAAATCCTGCGCACTCACTTATCAACTAAACAGCTACTTTGATGCTGACAGATGTGACTAGTTTTATTAAAAACACCTAATCTAGGCAAAAAATAATGGGGGTTTAGTTACACTATATGATCATACATTGTATAAGTCTGCCACAAACGTCAATGTACCCCATCTTTGGCAGGTCCTACTCTCACTGCCAACTGTCTACTAAATGAGCTACTCACTTGGGGAAATCCTTCCATCTCGAGTTCTCTGCAATACAAAATAGGGTCCTGAGATGAGACACCTGTGACAGGGGGCATTGCAAAACCAAGGAGCTGGCTAGACTCCTAAATATATAATTTGACCCTGCCAAGTGCTTTAGAACCGTTTAATAAATACAAATGCAAAAAAATATAAAACAAAGAAAAAAATCCTGCTATTCAAATCTTCACAAAAAAAAAAAAGAGGAAAACGTCTAGTACTCATCATTCTTAAGCGATTCTACAAATTTCATAATGTCTAAACAAAAGAATTGTTGTACAAAAAATACAATAAAATGGGAAATCAACAAAAATATAATTACACCTCTGGGTGGTTTAATATTAGTTCTGTGTGCTTAAACTGTCTAGAGATATCAAGCTGTTTCTGTGTCCCAAAGTATAGCTTCAGGAGCACAGAACAGTTCTAAAACTAAAACGAATAGATCATGGTTTTATTAAGCAACTGATAAATGAGCTATGGGCTGTGCACAATGTGCAGGATCTTGTACCAAGTTGTCGAGGTACATTTATATGAAATTGATCTACCTTCTATCATCACGTCTTCCAATATTACTTAATTTTCAGTTGCTATGGGGCACAATCAGGAAACTACTAAAGCAAGCATGTCAAACTCAAAGGCTAAGACGGACCAAATAAACAAGGTTTATGTTTACGTAGGCCGCAAAAAAACAAAAATTCAGTTTTTATAGAAATGTAGGATTATTTTGAAAAGTACAGTATAAAAAAAGTTTCCTAACTGACACTTGAGGTCCTCACGCTCGTAGGGCTTCAAAGTAAACTAAAGAGCTGGTTTATTTTAAGGAGACGGGCATTTGCATAGAACGATTGCTTCACTCCAACTATCTTGACAAATTATTAAAAAAAGTTTGGTTATGGCACTGAAATGGTGAATGTATGCTGTTGCACAGCTGTAAAAAACAAATGACGTTATCTTGTTGATTTTGAAGTCCTACGAGTGTATTCTGCATTTTGCCTGATCTCAGTCAATCCAGTGCTTTACATTGGAAAGCCTTTGGAGGCTATTGTGAAGCTGCGCTGCCTATCAGCCTCTCCATGGGGAGCGTTCAGTTCCTCCATGCAGACCCAATCAAACACACTGACCACAAATCCAATACATTGTCCTCAAATCCAATACACTGCCCCTCCTCCGTCAACTCTAATTGAAAACACTGCCTGCCCTCCCCCCAATTTAATACACTGCCCCCATCACCATTCTAATACATTGCCTCCTCCCTCCCCCAATTTAATACACTGGTCCCTCCTTCCCCAAAATTAACACACTGCCCCCTCCCTCCCATAAATGAATACGCTGCTCTTCCTCCCCTAATTTAATATACTGGCTTCCTCCCTCCTTAAATTAATACAGTGCCAACGTCCTCCCCTAATTTAATACACTGCGCCCCTCCCGCTCTCAAATTAATACAATGGCCCCTTCCCTACCTCCAATTAATACACTGACCCCCTCCCTACCTCAAATGAATACACAGGCCCCTCCCTACATCCAATTAATACACTGACCCCCTCCCTACCTCAAATTAATACACAGCCCCCTCCCTACATCCAATTAATACACTGACTCCCTCCCTACCTCAAATTAATACACAGCCCCCTCCCTACATCCAATTAATACACTGACCCCCTCCCTACCTTAAATTAAAACACAGCCCCCTCCCTACCTCAAATTAATACACTGACCCCCTCCCTACCTCAAATTAATACACAGCCCCCTCCCTACCTCAAATTAATACACTGACCCCCTCCCTACCTCAAATTAATACACAGCCCCCTCCCTACCTCCAATTAATACACAGCCCCTCCCTACCTCCAATTAATACACACACCCCTCCCTACCTCCAATTAATACACTGACCCCCTCCCTACCTCAAATTAATACACTGGTACCCACCCTTCCCAAATTAATATACTGCCCCCTCCCTCAAATTTATACATCGACCCCCTCCCTACCTCCAATTTATACACTGACCCCCCCCCTACCTCAAATTAATACACAGCCCCCTCCCTACCTCAAATTAATACACAGCCCCCTCCCTACCTCCAATTAATACACTGACCCCCTCCCTACCTCAAATTAAAACACAGCCCCCTCCCGACATCCAATTAATACACTGACCCCCTCCCTACCTCAAATTAAAACACAGCCCCCTCCCGACATCCAATTAATACACTGACCCCCTCCCTACCTCCAATTAATACACAGCCCCCTCCCTACCTCCAATTAATACACTGACCCCCTCCCTACCTCAAATTAATACACTGGTACCCACCCTTCCCAAATGAATATACTGCCCCCTCCCTCAAATTAATACAATGCCCCCCTCCTTCAAATAAATACACTGCCCCCTCCCACCCTCAAATTAATACACTGCCCCCTCCCACCCTCAAATTAATACACTGACCCCTCTTCTCCCCCAAATTAATACACTGACCCCCTCCCTCCCCCAAATTATGTTACAATACACAGAAAGGTCCCCTAAGCCCCTCTTCTACTACCTTAAGATGAGATGAGCCCGTACTCCAGTTCTGCTCTTGTCTCCAAGCAGGCCAGATGCTCCTCTGGCAATGCGAGCAGAAGGGAAGGGGAAGTGGCTGGCCTGCTCTGCAGACAGACAGTCACTATGCCTTCTAGTGGCCATAGGAGGGAAAACAAGAATCAGACAGGAAATATCTTTCCTGTATTGCGGCTGTTCGCAGCCACAGCACAGAGTGGCCCCAAGGCAGGCGGGCAGTAAATATGTTCATTGTGGGTCGCAAGTTTGACATGCTTGTACTAAAGGTTTTAACGGTGCTTTAGATACAAACTAACAAGAGGAAGATCACTAAAGGGAAAATGCTTTATTTTCAGGGAAGACTGGATTTCTGGGGACAGAGCTGAGCAGATATCACTGGAAAGGTAGTGAATTGGAAGCATGAATTGAAGGCTTATTAAAATGAGCAAATGATGGGAAATTTTAAGACCAATCCATCTTTGTCAAAAATAGAACACTTTTATGGGAAGTTCCATAATAAACAGTCTCACAGCTAAGTTTAAATCCACTTAAAGGACATTTCTTAAAATACCAACACTGCTTTAAGCAGAAAAAAAGACACAAACCTTTTTTAAACGAGACCACATTCATTGTTAGATTGATAAAGATCTTGAGTTAGTGCTATATTATTTACATATGAATTTTAATGTAATATCTGTTACTTATAGTGCAATAAGGCAGAGTGATGTGTCCGCTTGTCTGTGTATCTAGTTTTTCGTGTGTGTGTGTGTAAACATGTAAGCCTGTGTTTCTGTATGTTTCTGTGTCTTGATACCAAGCATGGGCGTCACAATGTCAACAAATGGCATAACACACACATAAAAATTACACAAGTACAAACAGAACTCCATATTGATTTTAGGATTTCTTATGTTACGTACACATCATATCCGGCGAGGCCATAAAACCCCAGTGATATTTGCCACCTCTGAGTTTAGGCTTAGAATTACTTTGTTACAAATACTGCTTCTCATCCTGATTCTGTTCCTGCACCAGACCCAGTTCCATGCATTGATCAAGTTCCAGTCGTTGCACCCATCCCAGCTTCCTATACTTCTGCTCCTACGTCAGCTCCTTTCCCTTTAGTTCATCGATTGCACTAACAGATATATATATATTCAGTTACGGTCTTCCAGTTCGTATTCAACCCATTATTGCCAGCCTTGTCCCAGAAACTACACCAGGCGATGAATCTGATACACTTACCCAATTCGATTTCTTGGATATGATTCTGTGATGTAATTCCAGTAAAATACAAGTTTAGCAGGCTAAGATTGCCACAAGGCATATGTATGTATATGTGTTTGTAGTATCAGTTAGTTAATTACACGTAGCTAAGATACTGTTATCACTGTACTGACCAGGTGCAGGAATGTAAGAACTGGAATTACGCGTCCCTCTCCTTTGTATCAGATGAGCCACGTGGTTAGACCGGATGGATGAGTTTAGACTCTATTTATTAAATAGGTTAAGGGTATGTGTGGGTGTAGTTAATTGTGGGAGGAGCTACAGTGCTATATAAGGAATGTACTCTATGTATTCAGTACTCAGACTTTGCTGTATTTTGGTGACGCTAGTCCCTCTGAGTCCCGATCGGTGATCCAATAAAGAATCTCTTCCTTCCTGAAGAAACCTGTGTCCATCTCTCTGTGCTTGGCTTCCGTCAGTTTCTCCGGTATCATTTGGTGCATTGGCCGGGAAGCTCATCGTTCAACGGTAGCTGAGAGGCAGAGGCGTGAGACGGTCTATCTTTGCCCACGTTCTCTACGGCTGCACCCCTGAACTTCTGCGTGGACCTCCCTTCGTCTCGGCGCCACTGGTCTGTTGTCCAGGAGATCATCGGCCTCTACGTGAGAAGTGCTGGGGTGTCCCCGTCGATGAGTGTGAACTCAGGTTCAGGAACGAGGAGGTAAGACAACTGCTGTTTTAGACGGCAGGACCCACTAGGGGTATACCGATTGTGCGGTAGGCCCAAAGGGGTTTTGAATCTGTGTATCTGCCCCCTCTGTCGGAGGGAAGGAGCGAAGGCGCACCGCTCGATCGAACGCTCTTTAGTCAGACCGTTTGATTTGGTTAGTCAGGCGGGGTCCTGGTGTAAATAGCCCTAGCCGGACACCGGTGTCTTGTCTAGACTAGCGTTCTAGGGTGTATATTACGTTCGCTAGGTCGGAGGGACCGGGAGACTAAGCGGCGCCTGTGTAAATTCGGTTCGCTAGTTCTCATCCTATCTGGGCTAAGTGGGAAGGCGTGTAAATTTGGAACCCACTAGACTTTTGATAGTGCGACTAAGAGGCGCCTGTGTAAATTCGGTTCTCTAGCTCGCTATATATGTGGTGATTGGGCAGTGTGGCTAACCAAAACGGGTGTATATAGTTTTAGGTAGTCCATTCAAGGTACTGGCCAATAGTTTAGTTGGGAATTGTAAATGTGTTAACGATTGTTTTAGTAAAGTGTATATCTTGTTAGATAGCGCGAGCTCAGCCGTCTAGCGAGAGTGTTAATAGTGTGTTGCTGTATTATAGTGCACGGTACCATATCCCTGTATATTTACTGACATTATATAATAAGTACTAATCATTGTCGTCCATTGCATGTTTAACACCATAACCACTAATAATTGTATTGTGACCTTAACTTGTGCTTTGACCTATGCTAACCGTACTGTAACCGCTATTTGTAAAAGACGATGTTACTGGGGTGTGTTATAGACGGGTAATTCGTATATAGAGAATTATAGCGTGGGTGACTGTATAGTTACGCCAAAGGGCATAATATTGATTATATAGTGACTGGTGTAACAGCTGTGTGTGTACGGGAATTCCCTGAGTGTTTATTGTTATTGTGTACGTTTCACTTGGTAACCGTACCACGTGGTGCTGTTGCCAGAGGAAACGGGTGTGACTGTTGAATAGTACGCGTGTATAGTATTCGTTGTCGACGACGTTCCATTGTTAAGTATGGGTGCGTCGCAGTCAACGATTCCGGATCCCTTAGGATGTATGGTTAAGAATTTTAAAAAGGGATTCAAAGTTTGTGATTTTGGGGTAAAGATGTCTCCTGTACGTTTGGTCACTTTGTGTACTAGGGAGTGGCCTACTTTGGTTGCGGCATGGCCGCCACGTGGCAGTTTGGATCCAACTCTGGTACAGCGCTTACACGTGGCTGTATCGGGTAGGCCTGAACTTTACGGCCAGTTTCCTTATATTGACTGTTGGAGACAGGCCGTAAATGACTCGCCAAAATGGCTCCAGACATGCCACGAGGAGCAGTGTCGCCTCATGGTAGCTAGGACTTGCTCGTCCACTAGGACTGGTGTTAGGCCCATTTTGGACACGCCCCCTGAGTCCGAGATCCCTTTGCCGCCCCCTTACTTTCCGTTAAGAAGAAGTGACGCAAACGCAGGAAGTCCTGCACCCCTCCCCTCATTACCCTCATCCACTTCCGCTTCCTCCTCCAGTACAGGATCCACCCCCCCTCGTACTAAATCTCCCCTTCCGGAACCAGAATCCACCCCCATTAGAAACGAATATCCTGATTTGGCGCCACTTCAGACTTCCGGTCAAGCTTCATCTAGCTCGGCTCGAAGTGTTTTATTTACAACCTTTTCCCAAAACCGACCTCCCACATCCCCATACCCTATCTCTCCCCGACCGGAACCCATGACTGACGCCTCTCTACGTAGCCCCATCCAAACCCGACAGTTGACTGGTGCCCAACAATTAAAGCACTATCAGATGCCTCTTCGTCTGAATCCCGGGTCAGCTTATATCGATGCCGCAGGTCAAATGGCACACGCTGACCCAGTCTTCGTATATGTCCCATTTACCACAACCGATCTTTTAAACTGGAAGACCCATAATTCCTCGTATACTGAGAAACCACAAGCTATGACTGATCTGTTCACCTCAATAGTACAGACGCATAATCCGACATGGGCTGATTGCCAGCAGTTACTAATGACTTTATTTAACAATGAGGAAAGGACAAGAATAAATCAAGCAGCCATTAAAGCATTAGAGGATAGAGCCCGTGCTTTGAACCAAGCCAATCCAGCAGCATGGGCCGCGACACACTATCCCAACACCGATCCCGATTGGAACGTAAATGGTGCTGATATGGTTCAACTCAGAGCCTATAGAGACGCTATAATTGCTGGCATGAAAGCCGGAGGAAAGAAAGCCATTAACATGTCGAAGACAGTTGAGGTGATCCAGAAAAGCGATGAAGCGCCCAGTGTCTTTTATGACCGATTATTGGAGGCATACCGCTTGTATACCCCCTTTAATCCGGAAGACGCAGACAATTCCCGAATGGTTAACTCCGCCTTTGTCAGCCAAGCATACGGAGATATTAAGCGCAAGCTACAAAAGTTAGAAGGGTTTGCAGGTATGTCCATCACCCAACTAATGGAGGTAGCAAATAAGGTCTATATGAACAGGGATACAGAAAGTAAGAAAGAGGAAGAGCGCAAGATGCGTAAAAAGGCTGATATGCTAGCGGTAGCGATCGCAGGCGTAGATAAACGGGGCCCAGATAGAGGCAATAATAGATGGAGTAGGGAGCCTTTGAGTAGGGATCAATGCGCGTATTGCAAGGAAGAAGGGCATTGGAGGAACGAATGTCCGCAAAGAGAGCAGTACGAGAGAGACCAACCCAGGGCAGGCTACGGAAACTTTAGAGGTAGAGCGAGAGGTAGAGGAGGCCCCGGAGGGAGTAATGGTTATAGAGGGAGTAATGGGAACAGAGGAAGTGTTAGGGAAGACAGGTATATTCCAGCAGCGCAAAGGTCCCGCGATAGAGAAGGTAGGGACTTTGTAGGATTGGCTGACACTGTCATGGAGGACTATTGATACCGACCGGGCTCCATCCCCCTTGGTCGAGCGGAGCCTATGGTCGATGTATCAATAGGGGGGAAAAGGAGTGCGTTCATGATCGACACTGGTGCTGAACATTCAGTGGTGACTAATCTAGTTGCTCCTCCATCTGGAAGGACTATTACTGTGATAGGAGCAACTGGAAGAAGTGCTGAAAAACCGGTTCTTAAAAGTCGACTCTGTACATTGGGAGGCCACGTAGTAAAACACCAATTCCTTTATATGCCTGAATGTCCAGTCCAATTGCTGGGACGTGATATGCTATCAAAATTACAAGCGCAGATTACGTTCCTACCAAATGGAACAACATCCTTAAAGTTTAATGGACCTTCAGGTATTATGACTTTATCCGTACCAAAGGAAGAAGAGTGGCGACTTTATACAGTGTTGACTAGCCAAAACCCTAGGAGTGATGAGACATTGTTTAACATACCAGGAGTTTGGGCAGAGAACAACCCACCAGGACTGGCCCGCAATATTCCACCAATAAAAATTGAACTGAAACATGGGGTTTATCCAGTGAGCCTAAGACAATATCACATTCCGCAGAAGGCTAAGAAGAACATCCAATCCTATCTGGATAAGTTCATACGGTATGGTATCCTAAAATTCTGTACTTCCCCCTGGAACACCCCATTGCTGCCTGTTCAAAAGCCCGGTACAGATGAGTATCGACCTGTACAGGACTTAAGAGCAGTCAATGATGCGGTTGTTAGCATACATCCAGTTGTACCCAATCCATATAACCTGCTTGCTTTAATTCCGGGCGGGGCTACTTACTTCACAGTCTTAGATCTCAAAGATGCCTTCTTTTGCCTCCGAATTGCCGCAGAAAGCCAATGTATTTTCGCTTTCCAATGGGAGAACGCTGTAACGGGCTCAAAACGCCAAATGACTTGGACAAGACTGCCCCAAGGGTTTAAAAATTCACCTACCCTATTTGGTTCAGCTCTAAGTCAAGATCTACTGGATTTCGAGTCTATCCCAGGAGAATGTGTATTGTTACAATATGTAGATGACTTGTTGATAGCAGCAGTTACAAAAGAAAAATGTCAGCAAGCAACGCACGATCTACTACATATTCTCTGGAAGGCAGGATACAAGGTGTCCAGGAAGAAGGCTCAGTTGTGTTTGCCAACTGTCAAGTATCTGGGATTCCATATCTCTGAAGGTCAAAGGATTATGGGGCCAGAGAGAAAAGAAGCTGTCTGCCAAATACCAATACCCAAGAATAGAAGACAAGTGCGAGAATTCTTGGGGGCAGCAGGCTTCTGTAGGATATGGATTCCCAGCTATGCGATACTGGCAAAACCTCTGTACGCAGCTATCAAAGGTACAGAGCACGACCCCTTCTTATGGACCCAAGAACAGCAAACGGCATTTGAAGATGTGAAGAAGGCTTTGATGAGTGCCCCAGCATTAGGTCTACCTGATCACACACGACCATTCTACTTATATGTACACGAGCAAAGAAGAATGGCTGTGGGAGTATTGACACAGTACTTGGGATCATGGCAAAGACCTGTTGCCTACATGTCTAAGCAACTGGATGCAGTGGCCAGCGGACTTCCACCTTGTCTAAGAGCCGTAGCTGCAGCCGCCCTGCTAGTAGCTGAAGCCGATAAACTCACTCTGGGTCAAGAACTTTATGTACGAGTCCCACATGCAGTACAGACGTTGTTGGATTACAAAGGAAATCATTGGTTTAGTAACAGCCGTATGACCAAGTATCAAGCAATGTTGTGTGAAAACCCAAGAGTGCATTTAGAGACTGTAAACACCTTAAATCCAGCTACCCTTTTGCCGCAACCTACTGAAAGTCAACATGATTGTTTGGAAGTAATGGATGAAGTATTTTCAAGTAGACCAGATCTTCGTGATTTTCCCATCCAGAACCCCGATGTTCAATATTACACCGACGGCAGTAGTTATGTGAAAGAAGGGATCCGCTATGCAGGATATGCAGTGACAACAATAGACAAGGTGATAGAAGCTCGGCCACTGGCGAAAGGAACATCAGCACAAAAGGCAGAATTAATAGCACTAACACGAGCGTTACAATTGGCTGAAGGTTTAAGAGTAAATATCTATACGGACTCTAAGTATGCGTTTTTAACCACTCATGCCCACGGAGCTTTGTATAAAGAAAGAGGACTACTGAATTCAGAAGGCAAAGAAATCAAGTACGCAGCTGAAATCCTACAACTATTGGAAGCAGTGTGGGAGCCGAAAGAAGTCGGTATCATACATTGTCGAGCGCATCTGAGAGGAGATGGTGATGTAACCAAGGGAAATCGGATGGCAGATAGTGCAGCTAAGCGTGCTGCTGAATCAGGAAGACAGGAGTATGTGGGGCATATAGCTGCTCTTATACCAACTCCACTGTCCCAATGGACTCCAGTTTATACAGCTCAGGAAGAGGAGTGGTTAAAGACTGAACCGGGAAAGTATTTGGAGAACAAGTGGTATCAGCTAGAAGATGGAAGAATAGTCATACCAGCATCACTAGCGGTAGAAATTGTCCAAAATTATCACAACGGGACACATTCTGGGAGAGACAGTACTGAAGAATCTCTCAGGAAACATTTCTACATACCAAGATTGTCCAACTTGACTCAGGCCATTGTACGCAGATGTGTAACGTGTGCTAAGAATAATGCAAGACAAGGACCAGTAAAGCCACCAGGAGTCCAGTTTATGGGGGGACTCCCCATGTCCGATCTACAAATAGACTTTACAGTAATGCCTAAATCGGGTGGACATCGTTACCTGTTGGTAATTGTGTGCACCTATTCAGGCTGGGTAGAAGCATGTCCTACTCGTACAGAGAAAGCAGGAGAAGTTGTAAGATTCCTGCTACGAGAAATAATACCCCGATATGGACTACCCTGTTCTATAGGATCGGACAATGGTCCAGCTTTTGTTCATCAGTGCCTACAACAACTGACTCATATGCTTGGTATAAAGTGGAGGCTTCATACTGCATATAGACCCCAGAGTTCTGGTAAGGTAGAGAGAATGAATAGAACTATAAAGAACCAGTTGGCTAAAATGTGTCAGGAAACCCAACTTAAGTGGAACGTTCTCTTACCCATAGCTTTATTGCGAATCCGCAGTACCCCTACCAGAAGGATGGGCCTCTCTCCTTTTGAAATCATGTATGGGCGACCACCTCCCGTACTTGGTAACTTAAGGGGGGACTTGAGTCAGTTGGGAGAAGGAATTACCCGGCAGCAGGTTGTAGAGTTGGGTAAGACTATGGAGGAGGTACAGAAATGGGTACAAGATAGATTACCTGTGAATATTTATCCCCCTGTTCATAGTTATCATCCAGGAGACCAAGTGTGGATTAAAGAGTGGAATAATGTACCGTTAGGGCCCAAGTGGAGAGGTCCTTATGTTGTTCTTTTGTCTACCCCTACAGCGATAAAAGTAGCCGAAGTAACTCCGTGGATACATCACTCCAGGGTTAAACCAGCAGCAGTCGATTCTTGGCAAATTACAGCAGATCCAGAGAATCCCTGCAAGATCCGGTTGAAACGCACTACTCAGTCGGAGTAACGAGGAATTATTGTGGATTACAAATTTTATTGTTACAGGTGTGAGTGAGAAGGCCATAATAAAGCCTGTCCGCTTACCAACTGTTACAAATCGCTATTTGTAACTGGCCCTTTAAATGAAAAATTGCCCTGCTTCCCTGGATTGTGGAGAAGCCTATTTGCCAGCCTCCTTCCTTATGACTATGGCCCTGTGTGAGCGGTGATACCCCAGATGGCTATGCCATGGAGCCTATTCATATAATGAAAGACTATGGGAAAGACTTTAGCTCCGTGGCAATTGAACTGTGTGAATAGGATCTGCGCGCTATTCGGTAGTTTTGTGCGCTCAGATCCTAGCTATCTGGGGATATGTGAAATGTCTGTGTGTTATGTGTAAAATGTGACTTTATGTATTTTAAAGTGTTTTATGTTGTTTTGCAACCATGTGGTTAATGGAGTCTGCCTCAAGTCCTGGATAATTGAATTACTTCCCCCCATTGTCTCCAGGATAGAGGGCCCTGTAAAACCATGCTTCCAGAAGGTCAAATGCACATTTTTACTAACTTCTGAACCCCTGGTCCAATTCGTATGATTTTTGAGTATGTTGTTCCCCTGAATGGATTGATTGTGAATATGTATTTTTATGCGAATGTGATGTATATTTTGGGAGTTATGAATGTTGTGTAAAAACTGTATTTTTACTGTCTGTGATAATTATGTTAATCCCTTGTGTAGCATAATTATATCACAGACATAGGGGAGGATTTTGTGTGTAATTACTGGGAGTGGTTTTAATGATGTACGTGTATGATTGGTTGTTTTGTCCCGCCCTGTGGGTGGTCCTGTATTTTCAAAATGGTAATAAAAACCAGGCTGGGTGTTCCAGCACCTCAGACCTCTTCTGACCCTCTAACTTGCAGCCTCGACTCATGTTTGTAGGGGACAGCTATAATCACTACAGGGATTGCTATGCTCTGCATACTCCCTTAGCTACTGAGCTCTTGTAAGAGCTCTTGTTCCTGATCCTGCTTCGCTCGACAGAAGGAAGAGGTTCGCCTATTGGAACCTGGAGCCTGGTCGTAGGTCCAGGGCGCAGAGCAGACGGCGAGATACCAGCCCAGCAGCGGTGGTTCGTGGAGTCTGAAGTGCTTATGGTGGCTGCGGTGCTGATGGTCCTTTGGTAAGCGCTAGGAGCATCCATTTCTACGGTCCAACTTCCAGCCAGCCTGGAGGCAACCGTAACATTTGGTGGCAGCGGTGGGATGGCGTCCTAGCGCAAGGAGCAGCACCCCAACAGCACTGGTATCGTATGAGAGTTATTGAGGGCAACGCTAGCCACTGCGCAGCGTCCCTACCTTGAGCAGCATGGAGCCAGCCAGTCCGTGCACAGCAGCCGAAATGGAGGAGAGGTTCCTCAACAGATTGCATGGCTTCCTATCCTGGAGAGATGGGGAAGTCTCAGAAGAGGAGATGTGTGGGTACAGACATGAGGCCAGATTTGAGCTGTGGGAAGAAGCCCTACAGGAAGTTCAACGTTGGCGAGGAGATCGTAGTATCAGCCGAGAGCAGCAAATCCAGGCTCGAATGGCAGAGCGGATGCCCTTCCTGGGCAAACAACCCCTTCCAGTGTGGGTAGCTAAACTAGAGAAACTAGTATACAACGAACTGTGGCTCGACACCGCATACCAGGCGCTACAGTGGTACGCAACTCAGCTCGCTCCAGAGATGGCTGAGTATGAATTCCCAGAGTGTGGGGATTACGATGGCCCTGATCTATTCTGGGAGAATATGGACGATGATGACTTTGGTAGGGCTACAGATTCACGCTTCTGGGACCTGTTTGATGACCGGGAAGACAAGCTGGGCCTCCCTAGAACTATTAACCTAGAGGCAGATCTGCGGTACCTAGTCACCAACGAATGTGACCTTGAGTGGAAGTACCAGCACCTCATCGATGGGTCCCGGGAAGAGACACCCGGTCCCCTTCCTCCACAGCATCCAGAGGTACCCCAGGAGAGCACAGCAGCAGAGCCAGGTCGAGAGCCCTTCAGCTGGCAGGACATCGTAGGGGTATACTGGGAGGAACCTCCGATGGCAGGTGGAGATGGGACCGCAGTCTCTCTACCGGCCCTACAGGGATGCTGGGCAGGCGGCCCAGATCCCCAACCCCAGGGTGAGTTACAGGGAGAGGAGAGCAACGACCTCCCTCCCCAGCGGCAGCGTGAGTTAAAGGGAGAGGAGAGCAGCGACCTCCCTCCCCAGCGGCAGTGCACTGTACAGAGGGAAGAGACAACCGGTCTCCTTCCCCAACCACAACCAGAGGTACCCGAGGCAGCAGGCCTCAAAGACTGGTCCTGGGAGGACCCCCAGCAGGCAGGTGGAGATGGGACCGCAGTCTCTCTACCGGCCCTACAGGGATGCTGGGCAGGCGGCCCAGATCCCCAGCGGCAGCCTGAGTTACAGGGAGAGGAGAGCAGCGACCTCCCTCCCCAGCGGCAGTGCACCGTGCAGAGGGAAGAGACAACCGGTCTCCTTCCCCAACCCCAACCAGAGATACCCGAGGCAGCAGGCCTCATAGAATGGTCCTGGGAGGACCCCCAGCAGGCAGGTGGAGATGGGACCGCAGTCTCTCTACCGGCCCTACAGGGATGCTGGGCAGGCGGCCCAGATCCCCAGCGGCAGACCCAGCTACAGGGAGGGGAGAGCATCGACCACCCTCCCCAGCCGGAGTATGCCTTCCAGGGAGAGGAGACAACCGGTCTCTCTCCCCAGCCGCAGCATGTTCCACAAGAAGCGGAGAGCATCGACCTCCCTTCTCAACGGCCGCAGGAGTATCAGGAGGAGGAGGTAAGCCAATTCCCCCCTCCTCAGCTAACTTCTAACCTGGGCCCAGGGTTAACAGTTCCCTTTGCCCCCGGGCAGGACTATGCCCCAATTCCCCCAGCAGAAGCGCTGGCACCAGGGCAGAGTGCCGCTGGCCTCTGCCCCCCAAGTACTACCAGCTATTTGCCCAGCTGCACCCGGAAGGCAGCGAGTGCTGCATGTTTACCCTACAACCTGGGACCTACAGGCCAGTACTATTTATTGTGGGGGGGCTTCTCTGCCAATGTTTATTTGTGGGTGGGCTGCGAGACTAACTTAGGCACTGACCGACAGAAGGTCAGGTGCCTGGTTAGTCTCCCTCCAAAAGGGGAGATGTGTTACAAATCGCTATTTGTAACTGGCCCTTTAAATGAAAAATTGCCCTGCTTCCCTGGATTGTGGAGAAGCCTATTTGCCAGCCTCCTTCCTTATGACTATGGCCCTGTGTGAGCGGTGATACCCCAGATGGCTATGCCATGGAGCCTATTCATATAATGAAAGACTATGGGAAAGACTTTAGCTCCGTGGCAATTGAACTGTGTGAATAGGATCTGCGCGCTATTCGGTAGTTTTGTGCGCTCAGATCCTAGCTATCTGGGGATATGTGAAATGTCTGTGTGTTATGTGTAAAATGTGACTTTATGTATTTTAAAGTGTTTTATGTTGTTTTGCAACCATGTGGTTAATGGAGTCTGCCTCAAGTCCTGGATAATTGAATTACTTCCCCCCATTGTCTCCAGGATAGAGGGCCCTGTAAAACCATGCTTCCAGAAGGTCAAATGCACATTTTTACTAACTTCTGAACCCCTGGTCCAATTCGTATGATTTTTGAGTATGTTGTTCCCCTGAATGGATTGATTGTGAATATGTATTTTTATGCGAATGTGATGTATATTTTGGGAGTTATGAATGTTGTGTAAAAACTGTATTTTTACTGTCTGTGATAATTATGTTAATCCCTTGTGTAGCATAATTATATCACAGACATAGGGGAGGATTTTGTGTGTAATTACTGGGAGTGGTTTTAATGATGTACGTGTATGATTGGTTGTTTTGTCCCGCCCTGTGGGTGGTCCTGTATTTTCAAAATGGTAATAAAAACCAGGCTGGGTGTTCCAGCACCTCAGACCTCTTCTGACCCTCTAACTTGCAGCCTCGACTCATGTTTGTAGGGGACAGCTATAATCACTACAGGGATTGCTATGCTCTGCATACTCCCTTAGCTACTGAGCTCTTGTAAGAGCTCTTGTTCCTGATCCTGCTTCGCTCGACAGAAGGAAGAGGTTCGCCTATTGGAACCTGGAGCCTGGTCGTAGGTCCAGGGCGCAGAGCAGACGGCGAGATACCAGCCCAGCATCGGTGGTTCGTGGAGTCTGAAGTGCTTATGGTGGCTGCGGTGCTGATGGTCCTTTGGTAAGCGCTAGGAGCATCCATTTCTACGGTCCAACTTCCAGCCAGCCTGGAGGCAACCGTAACATTTGGTGGCAGCGGTGGGATGGCGTCCTAGCGCAAGGAGCAGCACCCCAACAGCACTGGTATCGTATGAGAGTTATTGAGGGCAACGCTAGCCACTGCGCAGCGTCCCTACCTTGAGCAGCATGGAGCCAGCCAGTCCGTGCACAGCAGCCGAAATGGAGGAGAGGTTCCTCAACAGATTGCATGGCTTCCTATCCTGGAGAGATGGGGAAGTCTCAGAAGAGGAGATGTGTGGGTACAGACATGAGGCCAGATTTGAGCTGTGGGAAGAAGCCCTACAGGAAGTTCAACGTTGGCGAGGAGATCGTAGTATCAGCCGAGAGCAGCAAATCCAGGCTCGAATGGCAGAGCGGATGCCCTTCCTGGGCAAACAACCCCTTCCAGTGTGGGTAGCTAAACTAGAGAAACTAGTATACAACGAACTGTGGCTCGACACCGCATACCAGGCGCTACAGTGGTACGCAACTCAGCTCGCTCCAGAGATGGCTGAGTATGAATTCCCAGAGTGTGGGGATTACGATGGCCCTGATCTATTCTGGGAGAATATGGACGATGATGACTTTGGTAGGGCTACAGATTCACGCTTCTGGGACCTGTTTGATGACCGGGAAGACAAGCTGGGCCTCCCTAGAACTATTAACCTAGAGGCAGATCTGCGGTACCTAGTCACCAACGAATGTGACCTTGAGTGGAAGTACCAGCACCTCATCGATGGGTCCCGGGAAGAGACACCCGGTCCCCTTCCTCCACAGCATCCAGAGGTACCCCAGGAGAGCACAGCAGCAGAGCCAGGTCGAGAGCCCTTCAGCTGGCAGGACATCGTAGGGGTATACTGGGAGGAACCTCCGATGGCAGGTGGAGATGGGACCGCAGTCTCTCTACCGGCCCTACAGGGATGCTGGGCAGGCGGCCCAGATCCCCAACCCCAGGGTGAGTTACAGGGAGAGGAGAGCAACGACCTCCCTCCCCAGCGGCAGCGTGAGTTAAAGGGAGAGGAGAGCAGCGACCTCCCTCCCCAGCGGCAGTGCACTGTACAGAGGGAAGAGACAACCGGTCTCCTTCCCCAACCACAACCAGAGGTACCCGAGGCAGCAGGCCTCAAAGACTGGTCCTGGGAGGACCCCCAGCAGGCAGGTGGAGATGGGACCGCAGTCTCTCTACCGGCCCTACAGGGATGCTGGGCAGGCGGCCCAGATCCCCAGCGGCAGCCTGAGTTACAGGGAGAGGAGAGCAGCGACCTCCCTCCCCAGCGGCAGTGCACCGTGCAGAGGGAAGAGACAACCGGTCTCCTTCCCCAACCCCAACCAGAGATACCCGAGGCAGCAGGCCTCATAGAATGGTCCTGGGAGGACCCCCAGCAGGCAGGTGGAGATGGGACCGCAGTCTCTCTACCGGCCCTACAGGGATGCTGGGCAGGTGGCCCAGATCCCCAGCGGCAGACCCAGCTACAGGGAGGGGAGAGCATCGACCACCCTCCCCAGCCGGAGTATGCCTTCCAGGGAGAGGAGACAACCGGTCTCTCTCCCCAGCCGCAGCATGTTCCACAAGAAGCGGAGAGCATCGACCTCCCTTCTCAACGGCCGCAGGAGTATCAGGAGGAGGAGGTAAGCCAATTCCCCCCTCCTCAGCTAACTTCTAACCTGGGCCCAGGGTTAACAGTTCCCTTTGCCCCCGGGCAGGACTATGCCCCAATTCCCCCAGCAGAAGCGCTGGCACCAGGGCAGAGTGCCGCTGGCCTCTGCCCCCCAAGTACTACCAGCTATTTGCCCAGCTGCACCCGGAAGGCAGCGAGTGCTGCATGTTTACCCTACAACCTGGGACCTACAGGCCAGTACTATTTATTGTGGGGGGGCTTCTCTGCCAATGTTTATTTGTGGGTGGGCTGCGAGACTAACTTAGGCACTGACCGACAGAAGGTCAGGTGCCTGGTTAGTCTCCCTCCAAAAGGGGAGATGTGTTACAAATCGCTATTTGTAACTGGCCCTTTAAATGAAAAATTGCCCTGCTTCCCTGGATTGTGGAGAAGCCTATTTGCCAGCCTCCTTCCTTATGACTATGGCCCTGTGTGAGCGGTGATACCCCAGATGGCTATGCCATGGAGCCTATTCATATAATGAAAGACTATGGGAAAGACTTTAGCTCCGTGGCAATTGAACTGTGTGAATAGGATCTGCGCGCTATTCGGTAGTTTTGTGCGCTCAGATCCTAGCTATCTGGGGATATGTGAAATGTCTGTGTGTTATGTGTAAAATGTGACTTTATGTATTTTAAAGTGTTTTATGTTGTTTTGCAACCATGTGGTTAATGGAGTCTGCCTCAAGTCCTGGATAATTGAATTACTTCCCCCCATTGTCTCCAGGATAGAGGGCCCTGTAAAACCATGCTTCCAGAAGGTCAAATGCACATTTTTACTAACTTCTGAACCCCTGGTCCAATTCGTATGATTTTTGAGTATGTTGTTCCCCTGAATGGATTGATTGTGAATATGTATTTTTATGCGAATGTGATGTATATTTTGGGAGTTATGAATGTTGTGTAAAAACTGTATTTTTACTGTCTGTGATAATTATGTTAATCCCTTGTGTAGCATAATTATATCACAGACATAGGGGAGGATTTTGTGTGTAATTACTGGGAGTGGTTTTAATGATGTACGTGTATGATTGGTTGTTTTGTCCCGCCCTGTGGGTGGTCCTGTATTTTCAAAATGGTAATAAAAACCAGGCTGGGTGTTCCAGCACCTCAGACCTCTTCTGACCCTCTAACTTGCAGCCTCGACTCATGTTTGTAGGGGACAGCTATAATCACTACAGGGATTGCTATGCTCTGCATACTCCCTTAGCTACTGAGCTCTTGTAAGAGCTCTTGTTCCTGATCCTGCTTCGCTCGACAGAAGGAAGAGGTTCGCCTATTGGAACCTGGAGCCTGGTCGTAGGTCCAGGGCGCAGAGCAGACGGCGAGATACCAGCCCAGCAGCGGTGGTTCGTGGAGTCTGAAGTGCTTATGGTGGCTGCGGTGCTGATGGTCCTTTGGTAAGCGCTAGGAGCATCCATTTCTACGGTCCAACTTCCAGCCAGCCTGGAGGCAACCGTAACACCAACACATAGTGTATAAGCCAGGAAAGTCTCGAAGGGACACCTGTGAAGACGAGCAGAACTCCATTCCCTGCAGCCCTCACATCCTGGAAGCTGAGGTTCCATCGCACGGACGAAGACTGAGGATGACGGCGAAAGATGTGCTTTTGATTGTGTTTATTTATATGTGTTTTTATATTCAGGAAGGTAGAGGTACCGACACTCCTAGCTGTGAGGTATGCATTAAGACTACGAGAACAGGTAACCATATTTCCCAAACCCTAATTTGGCATTCACAATACGAATGTAAAGGAGAGGTATCAAGATGTAGATACCTAAATATAGACTATAGTGTGTGCCATTTAGGAGTAGGAGAACCTAAGTGCTTCAGTCCAGAGTATCAACCTCGTACAATTTGGTTGACTCTCAGGAATGGAGATCCTCAGGGGACCCTAATTAATAAGACGGTGTTAGAATCCGTACATTCTTCGGGTGTTCTGCTATTTGATGCATGTAAGGCGATATCAAGTGGTAGAAAACCGTGGAATGTATGTGGGGATCTTAGATGGGAGAGGACGTATGGGTCTAATGATAAATATATTTGTCCCAGTAGTAAAAATAAATATGTGAGTCCTAGATGCCCCAATAAAGACTATAACTTTTGTCCATATTGGTCTTGTGTGGGGTGGGCGACTTGGGGACAGACAGTAGATAAAGACATGATAGTGACTAAGTTGCCGACTAGCCCTTATTGTAAGTCTATGGAATGCAACCCAGTCCATATACTTATTAATAACCCCGACAAGTTCCTAGATAAGTATGGAAATTTATTTGGGTTTCAGATATACGGGATGGGTTTAGATCCTGGGACATTATTGTTTATAGGAATAGAGACTGATACGGTATCCTCCCAGACTCATCAAGTATACCATTCCTTTTATGAAGAGATGAGTATAGATAATAAGATCCCCCATAACGCTAAAAACCTGTTCATTGACCTAGCTGAAAGTATTGCCGGTAGTCTTAATGTTACCAACTGCTATGTGTGTGGAGGTACTAACATGGGAGACCAATGGCCTTGGGAAGCAAAGGAGGTAATGTCCGGTTCTGAGGCAGTTGACCAACTAATATCTACACAAGCCGATTATCATTTGAGTGTTAGAGGTAAATCTGAGTGGAGATTAAAGACCTCCATCATAGGTTATGTTTGCATAGCAAGGAAAGGAATAATGTATAATACTTCTGTAGGAGAATTAACTTGTCTAGGGCAAAAAGCTTATGATGATGATACTAAAAATACAACTTGGTGGTCGGCTTCAAATGTCTCAGAACCATCTAACCCGTTTGCTAGATATGCCAGTTTAAAGGATGTGTGGTTTGATTTATCCATCACATCTACCTGGAGAGCCCCAGCAAATTTGTACTGGATCTGTGGTAAGAAAGCCTATTCGGAGTTGCCACAGGACTGGGAAGGGGCATGTGTGTTGGGTATGCTCAAACCATCCTTCTTCTTGTTACCGATTGAAACAGGTGAGACTTTAGGTGTTAAAGTGTATGATGTGAATCATAGGAAGAAAAGGGGACCCTTAGAGATAGGCACCTGGGAAGATAATGAATGGCCTCCCCAGCGTATCATAGATTATTATGGGCCAGCCACGTGGGCAGAAGATGGTACCTTTGGTTATAGAACCCCAATTTATATGCTCAACCGTATTATAAGATTACAGGCGGTGGTTGAGATTATTACTAATGAGACCTCACAAGCACTCAATCTTCTAGCGAAGCATAATACCAGGATGAGGACAGCAGTGTACCAAAATAGATTAGCCTTGGATTACCTTTTGGCAGTAGAGGGAGGTGTATGTGGGAAGTTTAACCTGAGCAATTGCTGTCTTCAAATAGATGACGAAGGGCAAGCAATAGCTGAGCTTACTAGCCATATGGTTAAACTAGTGCATGTGCCTACTCAGGTATGGAAAGGGTACAATCCAAGTAGTTGGTTTGGTAGCTGGTATGAGTGGTTTGGAGGGCTTAAGGCAGTGGTAGGTGGAGTCCTACTGATTTTACTGTTGTGTCTACTCCTACCGTGTCTTATACCCTTAGTAGTTAGGTCTGTGCAAAGCCTGATAGGAAGTATAGCAGAGAGGAAGGCTGCTGCACAGATAATGGCGATATATAAGTATAAGGCTCTAGATCAAGGAGAACCAATGCAGGAAGATGAGTGTTAAAAGATTCACATCATAAGATAAGTCTGGTCTGGTTCATGGTAACCTGAGGTATATGCAAACCAAGGTTAAGTAATTGTGAAATATCAGAGGCATCAAAGGGGGGAATGTGATGTAATTCCAGTAAAATACAAGTTTAGCAGGCTAAGATTGCCACAAGGCATATGTATGTATATGTGTTTGTAGTATCAGTTAGTTAATTACACGTAGCTAAGATACTGTTATCACTGTACTGACCAGGTGCAGGAATGTAAGAACTGGAATTACGCGTCCCTCTCCTTTGTATCAGATGAGCCACGTGGTTAGACCGGATGGATGAGTTTAGACTCTATTTATTAAATAGGTTAAGGGTATGTGTGGGTGTAGTTAATTGTGGGAGGAGCTACAGTGCTATATAAGGAATGTACTCTATGTATTCAGTACTCAGACTTTGCTGTATTTTGGTGACGCTAGTCCCTCTGAGTCCCGATCGGTGATCCAATAAAGAATCTCTTCCTTCCTGAAGAAACCTGTGTCCATCTCTCTGTGCTTGGCTTCCGTCAGTTTCTCCGGTATCAATTCGATTTTATCCCTGCTCCTGTATTTATTTATTTATTTTCATGTTATGCTATGTATTCCACTCATATTATCACCTCCTCCCTGAGAGCCTACATGTGGTGGCACAGATATGACAATAGAACGTTACAAGTGTATTCTTTTAGTTAATCTGTCGTGCCAGGTTCGACACTTTGAAGTAAGTATCTTTTTAATAAAATGCATTGAAACCTACTTTTTGGTTGTTTATTTTGTAGCAGAATGGCTATGGAAATGACGGGTACACTTTGCCAAATATTTGCTGGCAATGTAGGTATCACCAGTTATAGATAAAATGCTATTTATAAAGTGTTAATATGTCACGTTCAAGGTCACTCATAATTACGCCTGTTTTTCATCTCACGTTGAAATTCTCACCTTGAGTGAATTATATGCAACCGAGAATTCACTTGCTTGCTGCAAAACCCATTAAATGTGATAGATTTAAGCTCCAATTTTCACTTTTCATTCCATTCATTTTTCCGTTTTCTCGGACACAGCATGCACGGCGTTTTTAAGAAATCAAAATAGAAACAGAGGAACATTTTACTCCTTCACAATTTATTTATCATGCAATTTATATCATGAACACCACAGCTAATCATTATCAAATAGTTTTGCACAGAGGGAGATATCTTTACATACTTTAACCTGAAGTTCTCTTTGTGGTCGTTTGGTATTGTGGTATTCCCAATGTGGTAGATTTGATTTTATAAATGTTTTTTTACCCAAATTTCTATCACGCTGGGTCAATCTATGAATGGAAAACTCAACGGTTGATTTTTGCATGAAAAAAAAATACCAACAATTGCTCTGGTCCTGCCGAGAGACTTGATTTTGGGTTATGATTTGATTCTGACTTTATGCAGTCTGCCTCGTAAATCTCATAAGCACATCTCCTAAAAAAATAGGCTTCAAACATAGCTGCAGAGATTGTGAAAGTGTAGTAATTTTCTATTTACTGAGCCATGCAGGGCTGGGCAACCTCATGTGACATATTCCTTTAGATTTTTTACTCAGCTTGGTAGCTTTCTACCACGATTTTATCCTAATAGACACAGATATCAATTGTTTGCGTTTAGAATGGATGTAATATCACACACAGGAAATTGGCCGCTCCAGTGTGAACTTAACGATGCAGAAAATTCTGTGCGCAAACTTAATGATTCCATCACTTAGACTGATGATCTCTGACGTCACGCCAGCAAAGTACGTGGAATAGCCACAGCGTATTGTTTTTTTTATAAAACCATGAATCAAGAATAAAAGTTTGATATGTCTCCATTAACCCGTTCACTACCGAGCACTTTTTTATAGAAAAAATATATTAGCATAATACTTGTTTGAAGCAAGGGATGCATAGCTAGCATATAAACATATCATAACACCGCAATTTAAAAAATGCTAATTATATAAATTTACACAATTTTTATTTATCACTTATTCGTTCCATCTTCACAAAAATATCTGGGAAATGAAAAGTTTTCGACAGTATACAGGGTCCTGTAACTTGCAATATTTTACACAGGGTCTGCGATGTTAGAATAAAAGCAAAAATGCAGGTTTTCCCGCATACGATAGGTGTAACAAAGATTGATAAATAAAAATGGTCACATACTTTGCTTATATGTAAGGACCTTGAAGGCATTACTAGCAGTTTACAAAAAATGGCAACAGAATACAAAAATTGTGTCAGTATTTGAGCACGATGGCACATACAATAATTACAGTTAAATCACAGACATTCCAAGTCTCTTGCATTTTAAGTCAGCTCCCTGACAGGGCCGGCGCCACCGTTAGGCAAACTAGGAATTCGCCTGGGGTGCCGGCCTGCTCGGGACGCCCACCGGGATATTTCCTGATGGGCTCCCCCTGTCTTGGGCCGCAGCACTGGGTGAGCGGCTCTTGAGCCGCCCTCCCTCAGCGGGCGCCCAGAGAAGCCCTGTCACAGGGGGCCCAGGATGTGGCCATCTGGCTACCTTAGGGCGCCCCTAATTGTCCTTCAGTATGGCAGAGCAGTCACCTTCTTACCTTGATGACAGGTGCCTGCTCTGCCATCAAATGCCGGTGACCAGGATAATGCAGGCAGCGAGGGAGGCTGTTATTGCAGTCTCTCACTCCTCCCTCGCGCGCCCTCTGTGATGCCGGGAGCCGGATTATGATGTCATTCCGACACTAAACAGCGGGCGGGAGGAGTGAGGAGCTGCCTCACACCTAACCACAGGGAGGTGAGTGTTTGAGTGTTTGACAGTGAGTGAGTGTCAGTGAGTGTGTCTGTCTGTCTGTGAGTCTGTCAGTGAGTGTATGTATGTCAGTGAGTGTGTGTCTGTGTGTGTGCCTGTCTGTCAGTGAGTGTCTGTCTGTCAGTGAGTGAGTGTCTGTCAGTGAGTGTCTGTCTGTCAGTGACTGAGTGAGTGTGTGTGTGTGTGTGTGTGTGTGTGTCTGTCAGTGAGTGCATGTCTGTCAGTTAGTGTCTGTCTGTGTGTCTGTCAGTGAGTGTATGTATATCAGTGAGTGAGTGTGTGTGTCTGTCTGTCTGTCTGTCAATGAGTGAGTGTCTGTCTGTCAGTGAGTTTTTGTGTGTGTGTGTGTCAGTGAATGAGTGTCTGTGTGTGTATGTCTGTCAGTGAGTGAGTGTATGTCTGTCAGTGAGTGTCTGTGTGTATGTATGTCAGTGAGTGGGTGTCTGTGTGTGTGTGTGAGTGTCTGTCTGTCAGTGAGTGGGTGTCTGTGTGTGTGTGTGAGTGTCTGTCTGTCAGTGAGTGAGTGTATGTGTGTGTGTCTGTCAGTGAGTGAGTGCATGTCTGTCAGTTAGTGTCTGTCAGTTAGTGTCTGTGTGTGTGTCTGTCAGTGAGTGTATGTCTGTCAGTGAGTGTCTGTGTGTGTGTCTGTCAGTGAGTGTATGTATGTCAGTGAGTGGGTGTCTGTGTGTGAGTGTCTGTCTGTCAGTGAGTCAGTGTATGTGTGTGTGTCTGTCAGTGAGTGAGTGCATGTCTGTCAGTTAGTGTCTGTCAGTTAGTGTCTGTCAGTTAGTGTCTGTGTGTGTGTCTGTCAGTGAGTGTATGTCTGTCAGTGAGTGAATTGATCTTTACCTACGGCAGCATAAATCCTTGCACCGACCCTGCTCCCTGAAACAACAAATCATATATAATATCCCATAAATCACACACATTCTGATACACATACGCCCATGGGGGGAGGGCACAGTTGCTGGTAAAGCCACCTCCCTGAAATGAGTTTCTGCATGTTGGTTATGCCTGAAATCATATATTTCTAAAACAAAGACATTTAAAACTGCTATAGCAATCTTTATCAATCTCTGGACTGCTAATGTAACACTGAGAGTGGAATGGTGGAGTCCATTCACTCCTCTCCCCTCCCTGACAGTAAAACTAAAATAATTCCTGTACCTAAGGGGGGAACTGACATTTTCAGCAATTTTACTTTCATTATATCAGTGACCACTGACCAGTAGCTTCTGACAGAGAAATACATCCCCACAGGCTGGTCATCATAACGTGAGTATAAATGAGGGTAAATGAGGCTTTATGGGCTAAATTGTATCCTGCAAGGTAAACAAAAACATTTATACTCGTTTTTGGTATTGAAGGGGTTTATCGAAGCGGATACATGACTTTTCTGAGAAAATAAGTAGCAGATAATGCCAGATTTTGCCCCATTCTATTACATCAAGAGGGGCAATTAAATGTATGTTTCTTTCAATCAGAAACAGCGTCTGAGTCCATAAAGTAATTAGGTACCTGAGAGGATAGATATCAAACATCATTTGCTAGAATTCTCATCACTAAAAATGAGTTTTAATGCCCCTTAAATAACATTGTATTCTGTATTTAAACACCTGCCTTTAAATTGATGATAAACATGCTGGAACTTGTCAGATGCATTTTTTTAAATATATCAGTGATGTTACATCTTCTTAAAATAAAGTTTATTCTTAGTTATTATTGAAACATTCCCAGGCATATTTCGTGATGAGATGAGATGAGATTTGCTTGTCAGAGCAATCTGATTGGTTGATTTACACACCAACCAATCAGAGTACACTACTGAGATTTCAAAGCATGGGGAAGTTTTTATAAAGACTTTTAACAACTTGAAAGATCATTCTGCAGAGAGCCCTCACAGGGCTCAGGTGGGTTCATTTTTGTTTTGGCAAAAAAAAAATGTTGTGATTTGGATCTTCTTTTATTTTTTTTTTATTTTTATTGTGATGTACTGGAATGTTTTAGTCTTCTATGGGGCTGAAGAAAAGAAAACTTTAAAAGACAAAAGACTTCTGAATATATAATGTTTTTGTATTGCAGTTGTTATATTTTTGCCCTTCCCCCTCACTATTATTAAATGCAATTTTTAATTGGGGGGATGGCTAATGGGTTTAGGACCCCTAGCCACTGGGTGAGTGAAACAAGGGTATTTAAAATTATTTCATAGTTAAATAGGCCCCACCCGCTGCCAATATGAGTGTGAGTTAGCGGGAGGTTCCCTCGATTATTATAGATGGAGGTGGGGTGGACATTAGTATCCCTACTCAGGTGTTTTTACAGAGCATAGGTTGAATTAAAGCCTCCATCTAACGTCCACTGGTGGGAACATGGGGGGGAACTGTGCCCTATCCCCCTCTTCTGTTATTTTACTGGCCCTATTTTGTTGACTGCTCACTGATTAGTAGACATACCCTGATTTTAAACCAGACATCAAATTAATCTGGCTGATTGGTGCAGATTCAGTCGGGCTTGCCGAATTCCTGCGGGAAATAACTTCGTAAATATAACAATTGACATTTCAACATCTGGACAAAATCAGGTGTTTAAAGAATACCTCTAGTGTTATCATTTTTAGTAATTGTCTGATCTACCAAAACTGAGCTTTAACTATTGACAGTTAATTTGCCAGATCAAGATGCAACAATATAATATAGCTATCAAGGAACTCGAAATTCACAAGTTATAGTCCCTGACAGAGCAGAATATCACAAGTATTGCTTTATATTCTATTGTATTCAGACATTTCCTGTCTTTTGAAAATGACCTGAACTTCAAATAAGCAAAGTCATTTTGTATTCATTTAGATTGTGTGCAGCCTGAGGATTCTTAGAAAAAATATATTTCCTTCCTGTCTCTCATACAAGTAGGCCAATATCCCTTCCTAAAATAAATGGCATGAGCTGGTTTCCTTCTCAAACACACACAAAAAAGTTATTTTTAAAGGTCACAGAAAGGCTATTTGAAATCCCTGTAGATTGACTTTTGTGTGAGAGTCCAGTTTGCTGCCAAAAGAGAATTAATATTTATCCCAGGAAAGTTAAATCATGGGATTAATACAAAACAAAGAATGTTCTGCTATGATTATAACGAGGATTAATAACTCATTAATGCATAATATGATCTTTGCCATTAGATGAGATCCTGGCTTCTTATGACTGTTAGAATCTTTTAACAACGCAAACAAAAACAGCTGAATGTTTCAATTCTGCTAATTTGACTTATGTTTTATGATGGGGTTTTGTGTTTTTTCTCATTTACTGTTTTGTGAACAATAAATCTTTTTAAAAGGACATTCCAGGCACCATCACAACTTCATCTGAATTAAGTTGTTATGGTGCGAAAAGGTTTTAGAATGCTGGCTTACATCAAGGAGTTACACTGTTACCGAATGGTTTAACACCAATGTGTTGAATTCAGCATGCGATCGTTCTGCCCACAAACATCTGCCACAGTCTGGCTTGAAACAGTAAGCATTGGACAGGGGCGTCGCTGTCAACTAGAGAGTGTCAGCTGATGATCTCAGTGTACCATTTACTCTCATTCACAAAACGGCTTGAGAAATGTCAGTATTCTTCTAAAGCCATTTTGTGAATGAGGAGATAATAACATGCAACGAGTGTCAACTGACGCTCTCAGCCTATTAGCAGCACCCCTGTCCAATGCTTCCTGATTGAAGCCTCGGGAATGTCCTTGCATCGGAATGAAATTGTTATGGTGCCTGATGTTTTTCTTTATTTGATAAAAGGACTGTCATGAACATTCAGGGCCACTGTAAAATTAGGATATATATTTAAGTGGACTCATAAAAAAAAAAAAAAAAAAAAAAACACCACTGACATTATTTAATAAGGTATATAAAACTATTAAATTAGGAAACTAGATTTCAGGAAATAAATAAGGGTAAAGAGCTTTTATGAGAATCTGGCTACTCAGCATACTTCAAACCAAACAATTTTGAGAAGGCAAATAAGGAACTCTATTTTTGGAGAGCATTATAAATGCTATTGGATTTTTAGAAACCTTCCACTTCTGCATTCGCATAGTCAGATTTGGATTAGCTGAGAGCACTGATTGGCTGAGAGCACCAGCTGACACGCAATCAATTCTGTTCAAATCTAGACAATTTTAACATGCCAACGTGAAAGTGTAACTTTCTCAATAGCAATACCATGAGTAAGACCCTGATTTTGTGTCTCCTGGGCAAACTTGGTTGGTGTCAAATCTCTGAAAAATGTTTGGACACGTTACTAGGAGACAGTGTATTATAAAAAAAATAATTATGCAACTAAAATTCCTAGATTTTACTATTAACATGACGTAAAGTCATGATTTTATTAAAGACACGGAGGCGAGTATTATGCTTCTCTTTCTTTAATTCTCCCTCAGCAGCGAAGAGAGATATATGCAAAAGAGATAAAAAAGAACAAATAACATAAGCATATTGACAGTGCTATCCTGGGTATCCACCCCCTTAGTATATAAGGTGTAGCACTTCCTATTTCTTCCTCTTTCTTCTGCGATCCGAAGACCAGATCCATAACTGAACGATAAACTTGGCCCGAACAGGAACAGTGGGCGGTAGTCAAAATTCCATTCTTTGATGATGGACTGTAGAACTTAGTAACGGTACTTCAACACCATGACAGTATAATTCAGGCTAAAATGAAAGGAGAAAATATGGTAATATTCGGTTGATGACTGGTTGTATCATATACCCCCACAACAGTTATAACTAATGTGTACAGCATTATAGTCATGTCGTCAAACATAAGATATCTATCAGATTATGTCCACAGTAGCACGTAGAGCCACTTACCTGAAGGATGTAGGAAAACCTGCAAAAGGCAGTTTGAACTTACGGTTACATCCGCTTGAGGTCGATATCCTTGCTAAATCCAATCCCTCCACCCAGGGAGGGCGGGAAGGGAATAATACTCGCCTCCGTGTCTTTAATAAAATCATGACTTTACGTCATGTTAATAGTAAAATCTAGGAATTTTATTAAAGACACGGAGGCTCCTATTATGCTCTTTCAAAGCTGAGCAATAACTCTTTCCGAAAAATGTTGGATTGGTTTAAAGTAGAAATTCCGGAATGTGGATTCCGTAGACCAGTCTGCGGCCTTCAGGATATCCTCTAATCGACATCCTATCGTCGATGCTTTAGAAGCCATAGCGCCTCTCACCGAGTGGGCCGAGAAAACTGTTACGTCTATCCCTGCTGAAGCTAATAACCACTTGGCCCAACGGGCAAGCGTAGGTGTAGATACCGGGAGGTGCGGTTTCTTCAGAGAAATAAACAATGGGCCTTCGTTTGGTGGTCGGAGGGAAGAAGTACGGGATTCGTATTCTTTCAAGCACAGTACTGGGCACAGCTTCTGTTGGTTCGGGAGGCGTGGATAGAAAACATGCTTAGTCGCTGATTTAGTTCTTCGTGAAATATCAAATGACACCCCCTCCGGAGTGAATGTGCGGGCTTGCCAGTCTAAGGCTCGTACATCTGATACTCGTTTACAGGATAGTAAGCATAAAATCATGAGCAATTTAGCAGACAAATGTTTAAGTGATAGTGCCGAGTTGTCGGGCCACTCTTCTAAGAATTTGAACACAATGTTGACATCCCAAAAGGACCCGTATCTGGATTTTGGAGGCCGTGCAAAACGTATGCCTTTGAGCAGGCGACAGATCAGGGGGTTCTGTCCGAGAGGACTTCCGTCTACATTATCGTGACCAGCCGAGATAGCCGATCTGTAGATGTTGACTGTACGGAACGCCTTGCCCGATTCGAATAAATGAGTGAGAAAGTCTAGTACTGTCTTCACAGGAGCTGATATGGGATCCACTGATTTTTCCAGGCACCAATCGGACCAAACTCTCCATGCCGCAGCATATGTGCGCCGAGTTCCTGGTGCCCATGCGTTCGCCAAGAGTTGGGTAGTTGTTCTCGAAACTTCCGTGATTTCCCAGGGTCCCCTGAAAGGAGCCATGCCATGAGACGGAGTATTCCCTGTTCTATCAGGTCGTGGTTCTCCCCATCCGGATTGGTTAACAGGGACGTGTGATCCGGCAGTAGATGTGGGAAATCGATTGCCATTTTCCAGAAGGTGAGGGAACCAGGGTTGAGATCTCCAGCATGGTGTTATCAAAACTACTGTTGCTTTGAACCGTCGAATGTACGCCAGAGTCCGAGCAATCAGGTTGAACGGGGGAAAGGCGTATGCTCGTCCCCCGGTCCAGTCTTGAAGAAAGGCATCTGTTGCCAAGGCTTCCGGATCCGGTCGCCAGCTGAAAAATTGAGGAAGTTGTGTGTTCAGTCTGGATGCAAAGAGATCCACACTCAATGGACCCCATAGCCGTGCGATCTTGGAAAAGACCTTCGGTTGGAGTCTCCAATCCCCCAGATCCCTCAGGTATCTGGAGTTCCAATCCGCGGCGTAATTGTCTAGGCCTGGTATGTGCTCCGTGGTCACCGACACATTGTTTTGTAAGCAGTAATGCCAGAAGTCTCGAGCTAAAACCGCCAGGATGCGTGATTTGGTACCTCCCAGATGGTTTATGTACCTGACCGCCGAGATATTGTCCAACTTGAGGAGGATTGAGCAAGAGACGCTCCTGGGAGTGAGGCTGCGTATGGCAAATGAGGCTGCCAGTAGTTCCAGTGAGTTTATGTGGAGGAACGATTCGTCTACTGACCATCTGCCTCCTGTGGAGATGGAGCCACAGCGCGCGCCCCAGCCATGTAAGCTCGCATCCGACTCTATTATTATATCCGGAGTGGAACCGAAGATCGCTCGTCCGTTCCATGCTTCCATGTGGGTCAACCACCAGTCCAACTCCTCCTTGGATTCCTCGTCTAGAGTGATGTTGGACTCGTACGACTGCCCGTTCCGTAGGCAAGAAGCTTTCAGGCGTTGCAACGCCCGATAGTGGAGTGGTCCCGGGAAGATCGCCTGTATGGAGGCCGCTAGTAATCCGATTACTCGGGCTAGTTGTCTCAGGGAGATATTTGGACGGTGTCTTATCTTCCTGATCTCCTTCTTGATGCTGGACATCTTGTCCGCAGGGAGACATAGAATTTGTTGTACCGAATCGACTCGGAATCCCAGGAATTCCATCTGCTGAGATGGTTGTAGTACCGATTTCTCCCAATTCACTAGGAAGCCTAGGTTCTGTAGGAGGTGCAGAGTCCACGACAGATGTGATAGTAGAAGGGATCTCGTTTCTGACAGTATGAGGATATCGTCTAGGTAGATGATGAGACGAATTCTGTGTAATCTGAGGAATGTAACCACTGGTTTCAATACTTTCGTAAAGCACCAGGGGGCGGAGGATAGACCAAAGGGAAGGCAGCGGAAGCGCCACTTCCTTGTGTCCCATTGGAATTGTAATAGGTTCCTGTGTGTAGGAGTTATCGGGATCGTGAGATACGCATCTTGCAGATCGAGTTTCACCATCCAGTCTCCTGGGAGAAGGAGGTCTCGGAGGCAGTGTATGCCCTCCATTTTGAAATGATGGTATCGGATAAAGGCATTGAGGGGTCTTAGGTTGATAACCGGGCGGACACCCCCGCCTTTCTTTGGTACCAAAAACAGGTTGCTTACAAAACCTGGGGTATCTAGAGGGATTTCCTCTATGGAATTTTTGTTGTGAAGGACCTCTATCTCTGCGGAGATGAGGTCGCGGTGTGACTGTGGCATGTGTGGTACCCGTGGAGGGGAGTCCTGAAAGGGAAGACCCGTCAGTTCTAGGTGGTAACCCTCTACAGTCTGTAACACCCAGCTGTCGGATGTGATTGTGGTCCAAGTCTGTGTGAACAAAGCCAACCTGCCCCCCACATTTATATGGGAAAAATGGGGAAAAATCGTACTCACCATAAGGGCATTTTCCTGGGGTTGTACCTCTGCCGCCGCGGGCATTCCAAGCTCTTCCTCGAGAGGGGAAGAATGGTGTATAGGAACATTCCTGGCTTTGCCTCTGTGTGTTGAAGGAGCCTCTGCCCGGTCTGGAGAAACCTCGGGGGTTGCGGCCGGGTAGATGGCTCCTACCTCTCCCGGCCCCACCGAAAACCTTTTGGTGGAAAACCCTCTTTATAGATGACTGGGCTTTGTCAAGGGCTGTGAAGGTTTTTACATAGGAGCCCAGATCTTTGACGAAGGAGTCGCCAAATAGCAGACCCTTAGCTGCGGCCCCTGGTTCAGAGGAGGCCATGCTAGCCAGTTTAGGCTCAATTTTTAGCAGGATAGCCTTCCTGCGCTCCGTAGACATAGCGGTATTGGCGTTGCCGATCATGCAGACCAGGCGTTGGAGCCAGCCAAATGCCACCTCAAAGTCTAATGATGCCTCACCCGACTGAGCTGCCTCCAGCATCTCATAAAGTTTCGTAACGGGACCCAGGGTGTCGAGGAACTTGTCCTGACAGTTACGGAGGGAATAGTCCAGTCCCCTCTTAGGTTTCCAGCCTGTCTTGGCCAGAAACTGGGCTATCTGGGGGTCCACTTCTGGGGTTTTTGCCACAGCATCAGGAATTATGGGTCGGGGGCATTCTGCTCTCAATTTATTACGGCCCTCTTGAGAGAGGGACTTACGCACCCTGAGGGCCAGATATCGGGCGATATGTTCGGAGGGTTCCCACTCAGCAGAGCGTGGGTGTCTCAGGTTGTCTGGGTCGAAAAGCGGAACCTCTTTAGGGTCGTGTTCAGTATCTGCCCCGGTCGTCCCTGAATGTGCCGAGGTACGTGTTGGCGCTAAAGGGAATTGTTTTCCTTGGAGGCTTTCACCCTCTGAGAGCTCGTCCTCGTACGGGTCTGAGTACGGGACGTCAGACCCCTCATCCCCCTCCTCGTCTGAGTCAGACATTATATCTTGGGCTCTTGCCCGTTTCCAGTCTCTGGTAGCCGTAGCTCTCCCAGAAGCTCTACTGCGCGGTTGTTGCGCGCCATCTTGGACAGCCTGAGGCATGTCAATCAGAGCAGGTTCAACCTGCGTGGGGGGGGGGTCCTGTGAGTGTTTGCGTTTGCCCAATGACTTGCGCCCCGGTAGTGTCCCTACAGGGGGGGCCTGGGCCAAGGCGGGGCAGATTGAGGCTGTACTTGCCTGAGTGCGAGTGCAATGGAGTCTGATATGGTAGAGGACATAGCGCCCATGGCCGATGATATGGCCTTTGAGATAGAGTTGGACATGGTGGTGTCCAGAAGGCATTGGAATTCCTCTGAGCCCATCAGTCCAGGGTCAACTTGGGGGTCAGGATTAGTATTGGCCATAGGTGGGCTAAGTTTGCCAGGGAACTTATCACCAGATTGCATGATGGATAATGAGTGCAAGTAAGAAAAATAATAAACGAAATATGAGTGACAGGCAGTATCAGGATTGATTAACCCAGATACAGGATAGTGAGATGGAGGTTAATTGCAAGGTGGAGAGGGTAGGAAAAGACTTTACCCGTCTGGGGATGAGAGAGCAACAAAACCAGCGTGTGAGAGGAACAAAATCCGTGAAACACGCTACAGAAAATGGCCGTCGCCTTAATCGGCGACGGAAACCGAAAAAATGGCCGCCGCGAGCAAACTGCGCATGCGCGCCACTCGCGAGCGGCGGGAAATGAAACCGCCGCGCGGATAAAGTAGATCCGGCCGGCGGCAAAGTAAATAGTGCCGGGAAGCGCCGCGGGGGTGTTAGACGAGCCCCGCCGGCGAAACCCGGTAGTGTGTGACCGGGAGGAGAGCCCCACCCGGAGGGGGGGTGAGGGGAAAGAAAAAACGGCAGAGCCCAGAGGGCGAACTGAGGGCAGCCCGGTCACACAGTGAAAGGTAGCAACACAGTAAAATACCTAAGTAAATAATAATAAAATGAAATAAACAAGAAATTATGTAAAGGTGGGATAAAGGGATAACGTGAAGAGAATATCCCAACAGTATATTAAATCAATACAAGATGTCACAAGCTAAAAACCCACCAGAGCACACCATAAATAAAAATAGAGTGTACTTATCTGAGGGAGCAGCGAAGAAAGAGGAAGAAACAGGAAGTGCTACACCTTATATACTAAGGGGGTGGATACCCAGGATAGCACTGTCAATATGCTTATGTTATTTGTTCTTTTTTATCTCTTTTGCATATATCTCTCTTCGCTGCTGAGGGAGAATTAAAGAAAGAGAAGCATAATAGGAGCCTCCGTGTCTTTAATAAAATTAAATTTAAAACACAAACTTAAAGGAACACTATAGTCAACAGAACAACTACAGCTTATTGCATTTGTTCTGGTGAGTATCAGTCCTTTCAGGCTTTTTGCAGTAAACACTGTGTTAGAACTATGTTACGACACTCACCGCCAGGGGAATGAAGCCGCCGTTTAGTCGGTAATCCCCTTTCTCCAGAAATGCAATTTTAGTCCAACCGATCGTAAAACTCCCGAACGGAGTATACGAATACGGCAACTCCCGATCAGCAATTCATCCGAAATCCTTCCACAGCTATAAATAAACGAAAACGCTGTCCCAATAGTAAATCCCTCCACAAACGAGACAAAGCTCCGTCTTGAAGGTCAAACAGGAATGTGTTTAATGGGGGCTACCTGCCCGGTATTTATGCGGGTCTCCACAAGGTGGACACTCCCCTAGGGGACCTTGTGGACGACTGTAAAATATATTAGACAGTAGCCAATCGCAGTGGCTTCAATACAATCCCTTTAACATTTTACCCATAAGTCATTCTTTTCTATCCCGGAGATAATTAGGGAGAAACCATCGCCATTTTAAAACATAATAAGAAAAATACAATAAAATACATAAAATCAGAAATACCATTTGCATAGTGTTCGTGCAACGTATCCCCAGATAGCCTGGCATATTCCTACCGAATAGCGCTCAGGTCCGATGTACATAGTCCAATCGCCATGGAGTCAAAGTCTCTCATAAGTCCTTCGGTATACGAATGACTCCATGGGACGGCTACCTGGGTAAAGTCCATACGAATTAGAGAAACTCCCGAACTGACCGGTGTTCGTACGCCTCAAGAAAATAGAAGGGGGGCGGCCGTCTCCAGCAGTGTTCGGTAGATAAAGAGTCCGTTTTTAGATCCATAGGTTTTGCACCGAACACCGCTGATTCGCCTCGTGTCCAAAATGGCCGCCGCCTCGTGTTCGGCATACGAACGACGACCACCCGTGCGAATGGAATGGAGAGGTGTTTGCGGTTAACCACAACGTTCTAATTGTGGTCAAGGTGTTAACAAGCCGCACACTCCTCTCCTGGGTGGCCGTTGGTTCGGTAGTTTCAATCGGTACTAGGGAAAACAGACGAACAAGGGCCTACGGACAGGAAATCCACGAACTCAAGGCAAACAGACGAACCAACAATACAAGTCTATACAGATGGGTTCGTCACAAACTATATTTAGATCTTCTTTGCCATGGACTTCTGTCTAATTTATCAATCTCTGGTTTGTCCTGCAATCTTTTTCCAGCTCTGGTAAGGCCACAATGACCTGACACAGACGCAAGTTGTTCCGTGACTTCAAAAGATTTATTGCGTATCACAGGTCTATATGTGGTGTTTAGAGTTGAGCGGACACCTGGATCTTCGGGTTCTGCGGGTTCGGCCAAACTTCGAAAAAAAGTCAGAGCTCGGGATCGAACTTGACCCGAACCCCATTGAAGTCAATGGGGACCCAAACTTTTGGGCACTAAAATGCCTCTAAAAAAGTCCTGGAAAGGGCTAAAGGCTGCAAACGGAAGTAAAATGGGGGGTAAGAGTAGGACAAGTACCCTGCACTGTGGATAGGAATATCACTTAAAATAACATAAAATACATAAAAATTTAAAATACAGCTGAGCCATAAAATAGCACTAGATGGATTCTTTGATTTTAGCTTTGGAAGAACATAAATCAAAATGTAAAGCATGGCTGTCAGGAGGATCACCAGAATTATCAATTTGAGAGAGGGTTGGAGTGCAGGGTATTCTCTTTCATTGTTCAAACTGAGCTCAACTCCTGATGCGTGGAGAAAAGGCCTTCACACGCCTCTGCTATTGTGTACATAGTTTATGCTAAGTGACCCATAGATTGAGGAGGCGGTGACCGTGGCGGTGTAGGCGGAAGCAGTGGTGGAGGAGGAGGAGGTAGCCAACACTGTTTTTTATATATATATATATATATATTTTTTTTTATTGAGGTAGCCCCCAAAATATTGGGACATATAAAAAAAAGAAACATTTGCAGCCTGCAGTGATTTGGAATCAGTCCAATAACGCCATCAGGTTTTTAAAACTGTCTGTCTCCACCAGACGGAATGACAGCATTTCAAAGGCCACAAATTTTGAAATGCTGGCATTCAGGGCCAGGGATCGCGGGTGGCTAGGGGGTACTTCCTCTTTCTCTCCAGTGTTTGGGAGATGGACAGCTGAACGCATGGGACAGCGTGGACATGGGCGTAGGAACCGGGAGGGATGGGGGGAACGCATCCCCCCCCAGCAAATCATGCGGGGACAGGTTATGGTGAAAACCCCCCCAGCTCCGCCGGCCCCCCTCATGCTGCAGCCAGCGAAGCGCACTGCAGAGAGCCTCAGGCGGCTGCAGCTTTGCCCGGGCTGGTGCATCCATGAGGGCGCACCGCCCGGGCGCAGCATGTGGAGAGGGGCTGACAGGAGGGAAGCGCTCAGCGCTCCCTCCTGTCACTCCCTCACTGTAGCGTGGCCGAGCCCTGTATGGTCCGCGGGTACAGGGAGCATCTGTCTCCTGTACCCAACCGGACTAACAGGAAGTGCACACTGAGTGTGCACTTCCTTTTAGTCCGGCCGGGTACAGGAAACAAAATCTCCCTGTACCCGCGGATCATACAGGGCTCGGCCATACTACAAAAGAGGTAGAGGAGGGGGGGAGGAAGAAAATGACAAGGGAGGGAGGGGGGGGAAAAGAGAGTAACAAGGGAGGGGGAGAAAAAAGAGAGTGACAAGGGAGGGAGGGAGGGGGAGAAAGAGAGTGACAAGGGAGGGAGGGGGAGAAAGAGAGTGACAAGGGAGAGAGGGGGAGAAAGAGAGTGACAAGGGAGGGAGGGGGAGAAAGAGTGACATGGGAGGGAGGGAGGGGGAGAAAGAGAGTGACAAGGGAGGGATGGGGAGAAAGAGAGTGACAAGGGAGGGAGGGAGGGGGAGAAAAAAGAGTGACAAGGGAGGGAGGGAGGGGGAGAAAAAAGAGTGACAAGGGAGGGAGGGAGGGAGGGGGAGAAAAAAGAGTGACAAGGGAGGGAGGGAGGCGGAGAAAGAGAGTGACAAGGGAGGGAGGGAGGGGGAGAAAGAGAGTGACAAGGGAGGGAGGGGGAGAAAGAGAGTGACAAGGGAGAGAGGGGGAGAAAGAGAGTGTCAAGGGAGGGAGGGGGAGAAAGAGAGTGACAAGGGAGAGAGGGGGAGAAAGAGAGTGACAAGGGTGTCTATGGTGTCTATAGCCTGTCCCTGCAGGCCTTTTAATGTAAACACGGCGGCACTCCAGCACTGGCTTTAGTTAACATGTCAGAAAAATAATTGGAAAGGGTTAGGGGGCTACTAATAAGGATAGGGGGAGAGGGGTAGGTAGAAAAATAATTGGAAGGGTTTAGGAGGGCTACTAATATGGATGGGAGTAGGGGGGAGGTAGAAAAATTATTGGAAGGGGTTAGGGGAGTACTAATATGAATGGAAGGGGTAGGGTGGGTTCTAATATGCATGGAAGGGGTAGGGGGGTTAATTTGCGTGGAAGGGGTAGGGGTGGTTCTAATATTCATGGGAAGGGTAGGGGTGGTTCTAATCAGGAGGATCCCGGCGCTGTATCCGGGTAAGTAAAACCCCTTCCCTGTAGTGACACATTAATGTTTTTATTTAATCATTTATATACCGACTGCAAATTCCGTAGCGCTGTACAATAGGATAAACAACTCCTAGTTTACGGAATAAGAATATACCCGGCGAGTAAAAATGCTATCCCCCCAGATTTTTTTGGGTTCCTACGCCCATGAGTGTGGAGATGCTGGACAATTGTGTACCTGGCCTATGCTGGTGCAGGAACCCACCCTCTGAGCCACTTGTGAATGACTGGCCTGTTAACCGTGGAAATGACCCCTCTTCCTCCTCCTCTTCCTCCTGTGCCACATCCTTTTCCATCATTGCCCGAAGCGTTTTTTCAAGGAGACATAGAAGCAGGATAGTAAGGCTGAGAACGGCGTCATCGGCACTGGCCATGTTGGTGGAGTACTCGAAACAGCGCAACATGGCACACAGGTCTCGCATAAAGGCCCGCTCATTGGTGGTGAAGTGGTGCTGTTCCGCAGAGCGACTGACCCGTGCGTGCTGCAGCTGAAACTTCACTATCGCCTGCTGCTGCTCGCACAGTCTCTCCAGCATGTGCAAGGTGGAGTTCCACCTTGTGGGCACGTCGCATATGAGGCGGTGAGCGGGAAGGCCGAAGTTACGCTGCAGTGCAGACAGGCGAGCAGCAGCAGGGTGAGAACGCCGAAAGCATGCACAGCCACTACAGTGAATGTCACATCCTGTTCCAAGTTGCGGATCAGTCTGGTGATGGCTTCTGGTATCCAGTACTCTTTTTACTGAAGCTGCATCAGGGTCCTGGTATGAAGCCGCACAAACGCTGGTGATCAACACCAGGGGGCGTGTGGTTACCCTGCACCAGACCCTGCTAATCCATTCCACACTGTGACTCCTAACTTCAACATCAGAAGTACTGGGTCCCAGTCGTCCAACCGCCGCCCAGACAGTGTCTGGGTCCCGGTCACCGGACTGCTGCCCTCAATGTGAAACTTCAAATGGCTCGTTAAATCTGGTACGAACCCGAACTTTGCAGTTCGGGTTCACTCAACTCTATTATGGATCCTTTGATCGCTCCATCTGTTACTTGGATATCTGTGGTAATTCTCAAGCTAATACATGCCGACGAGCGCTAGGGGATGGCCGCTCAGCTTTTGCACCCTGCTCCCTCTTATGCTGTGCTGGTGCCTCTGTGCGACCAGCGCCTCTTCCTCCAAACTGCACACGTCACTCGCATGACCTTGATTCCATGTGGGGTCTAGGACCTCATCATCCTCCACATCATCTTCCACCCACTCCTCAACCCTGCCCTCCTTGCCGGTATGCACACTGCAGAAAGCCACAGCAGTTGGCACCTGTGTTTTCCAGCATGTAAAGTCTGCAAAGGACATATGGGAATTGTTCTAGAATTGTATCCAGGCAACAGTTTTCCCTATGAACTGACCTCTCAGTTTGACTTGTGAGGGTATTGCCACCGAATTACAATATTGTTATATTGGTATTTGACGGTTCTATTTGACTGTCAGATATGAAGAGCAGGCTGCAAATGTACTATTTAGCACCCAAAAAAAATTGAATTGGTCAAACTGCGCTGTAACCACAGTATTTGACGGTTCTATTTGACTCTCAGATATGAAGTGCACACTCCAAATTTACTTTTTATCACCCCAAAAATGTGAATGGGTCAAACTGCGCTGTAAGCACAGTATTTGACGGTTCTATTTGACTCTCAGATATGAAGTGCACCGCAGGACGCAAATGTACTATTTAGCATTAGCACCCAAACCTATTCGAATTTTTCAAAGTGCAATGTAAGCACAGTATTTGACGCTTCTATTTGACTGTCAGATATGAAGTGCACCGCAGGACGCAAATGTACTATTTAGCATTAGCACACCCGAAACAATTTGAATTTATCAAAGTGCGCTGTAAGCACAGTATTTGACGGTTCTATTTGACTCTAAGATATGAAGTGCACCGCAGGACGCAAATGTACTATTTAGCATTAGCACACAAAACTATTTGAATTTTTCAAAGAGCGCTGTAAGCACAGTATTTGACGGTTCTATTTGACTCTCAGATATGAAGTGCACCGCAGGACGCAAATGTACTATTTAGCATTAGCACCCAAACCTATTTGAATTTTTCAAAGTGCGCTGTAAGCACAGTGTTTGATGGTTCTATTTGACTGTCAGATATGAAGTGCACCGCAGGACGCAAATGTACTATTTAGCATTAGCACACCCGAAACAATTTGAATTTATCAAAGTGCGCTGTAAGCACAGTATTTAACGGTTCTATTTGACTCTCAGATATGAAGTTCACTGCAGGACGCAAATGTACTATTTAGCACCGAAAACTATTAACATTTTTCAAAGTGCGCTGTAAGCACAGTATTTGACGGTTCTATTTGACTCTCAGATATGAAGTGCTCCACAGGAGGTACTATTTAGCACAAAAAAGTGTGATTTTTTTAAACCAACAATGTAACAGTAGTATTTAAGGGTTTTATTAGACTGCAAGAAATGCAGTACGCAAATGTACTATTTAGCACCAAAAAATGCAGTATTTGAAAATGCCTACATGTTGCCCACTGAGCTACAGAACAGGATTAAAGTCATGTGCATGGCACACATGCAGTTGCAAGTGCACTGCACTCTCTGTGTCACTGGGCTCAGGGCAGGGTACAAAAATGTAGTATAGCACCCACTAAAATAATCGCTGTAGTTTGAATAATCGCTGTAGTTTGAATAATCGCTGTAGTTTGCAGATTCAACACCAGAATTCTTTACTAAGCTGTCCCTCACAGCTGCAGCATCCTGTCCCTACACTCATAAGAGCTCATGTGACGTGCGGCGCTACGTGACTTCAGCTTATATATAGAGGCTGGGTCACATGCTGCACTGGCCAATCATAGCCATGCCATTAGTAGGCATGGCTGTGATGGCTTCTAAGGGCAAACAAGTCAAACGCTTGTTGATTGGCTGCCCTGCAGCCTTTCAAAACGCGCCATTAAATCGCCGAACACCGAACTCCAACCCGAACATACACTGAAATGTCCGTGTTCGGGGTCCAAAAACCGTAATGTTCAGTACGAACCCGAACTTTGCGGTTCCGGTTCGCTCAACTCTAGTGGTGTTCATTAACAGGGTGTGTTTTTGTTCTTTATCCAATCAGATAGTTAAACCTGGCCTTAATGTATAGAGAGGGTAGTAAAAGGGGGTCATACTAGGTCATCCTAGGCCTAGGCTATTCATTGAACACTTTTCTTCCTGGCTACCCCATTTCCTCTCCTCTAGCACTCCTTCCCTCATTCTTGGGGACTTTAATATACCAATCAACAACCTTAACTGCCCTGATGCCTCTCGTCTGTTCTCTATAACCTCCTCCGTTGGACTCACACAGTGGTCTAATTCATCAACTCATACAGCAGGAAACACTCTTCACCAATCTCTGTACCACCTCTAATCTCTCCAATGTTCAATTTCCTCTATCTGACCACCATCTGCTGTCCATTGACATCCGCATACCCTGTACCCAAAGTACACCCCCCTCACCACATCAGTCTCGCAGAAACCTCCATTGTATTGACCAACAGCAATTCTCCACCAACCTCCAAAGTCTCCTTTCACCCATCTCAAATCTCACTTGCCCTAACATTGCAACCTCCCTCTACAACTCCACTCTCTCCTCTTAACTAGACATCATGGCACTTCCTTCACTTAAATTCTACGATTCTAAAAAAGCTCAACCTTGACCCTAATTCCCCATCCAACTACCGCCCTATCTCGCTACTGCCATTTGTCTATGAGATCGTTGAGAGAATTGTGTATGTGAGATTGACAGACTTCCTCGAATCCAACTCTCTGCTTGACTTCAATCTGGATTCCGTGCTCGTCACTCTGTTGAAACAGCTGTGTCCAAAGTATTCAATGATCTTATCACTGCAAAATCCCATGGCCATTACTCTATCCTAATTCCCCTCGACCTTTCTGCTGCTTTGACACTGTTGATCATCAACAGCTTCTTCTCATCCTCCGTCATCTCGGTCTACGAGATACCGCTCTCTCCTGGTGCTCTTCCTACCTCTCCTAGCGCTCATTCAGTGTTTCTTTCTCTGGCCCTGCCTCTTCTCCCCAATCCCTCTATGTTAGTGTTCCCCAAGGGTCTGTCCTTGGTCCCCTATTGTTCTTAATCTACACTGCCTCCCTTGGTAAACTCATCAGCTCCTTCGGCTTCAAGTATCATGTCTATGCAGATGACACGCAAACTTATCTGTCCTCCCCTGATTTCTCACCACCCCTCTTGACTCGTGTCTCTGACTTCCTCTCTGCTATTTCAAACTGGATGGCTGCTCATTTCCTTAAACTGTACCTGTCCAAAACAGAACATCTGGTCTTCCCTCCCTCAAGTGTTGCTACTCTCTTGTCTGTGACCCTCCAAGTCAATGGCGCTACCACCCGCTCTACTTCCAAGGCTCGCTGCCTAGGTGTTCTCTTTGACTCCGACCTCTCCTTCACTCCTCATGTCCAATCAATCGCCAAATCCTGCTGCTTCCATCTCAAAAATATGGCCCGCATCCGTCCCTATTTAACGCCTGATACGGCAAAGTTGTTTGTCCATGCCGCTGTCCTCTCTCGCCTTGACTACTGTAATCTGCTTCTCAGTGGTCTTACGTGTTCCCAAATTGCCCCATTACAGTCTATAATGAATGTGGCGGCAAGCTCATCTTCCTGACTGCCCTCACCTCCCATGCCTCCCCCCTTTGTCAGACCCTACATTGGCTTCCCGTAAGATATAGGACTCAATTTAAATTCTTAATACTTGCTTACAAATATCTACACAATGCTGCTCTGACCTACTTATCCTCACTAATACACAAATATGTCCCATCTAGGCCCCTACCCTCTGCCGGAGACCTACATCTAACCTCTTTTCATACGTCTACCTCTGATGCTCGCCTTAAAGACTTCTCTAGGGCTGCACTGTTTCTATGGAATGCCCTTCCCCTCTCTGCTAGACTTTCACCCAATTTCCACTCCTTCAAAAAATAACAATAAAACCTACAGCATTAAAGGTTCATACTCCTGCACATCCAGCAATGTGGTATCCATGATTCAATGCACCAAATGCCACCTAGGATGCTATATTGGGGGAACCACCCAGCAATTAAATATCAGAATAAATATGCACAGACACTCTATTAAACACCAGTAAAAATGAAAATGCAACGCACTCCCTTATCTACTAAACAGCTACTTTGGTGCTGACAGATTTTGCTAGTTTTATTAAAAACACCTAATCTAGGCAAAAAATAACGGGGGTTTAGTTACATTATATGATCATACATTGCATAAGCTTGCTACAATGTCAATGTACCCCATCTTTGGCAGGTCCTACACTACCAACCAACTGTCTACTAAATGAGCTACTCACTTGGAGAAATCCTTCCATCTCGAGTTCTCTGCAGGACAAGGCTGAATAGGGTCCTGAGATGAGGCACCTGTGACAGGGAGGGGTGCAAAACCAAGGAGCTGGCTAGACTCCCATCTATTAAACACCACAAAGAAGAATCCTACTGCACTCCTGTGGGACACCACTTTATCCAGCCTGAACACTTAATCAAGGACCTAAAAATCAAAGTACTGAAAGGGGGTTTTAAAAATACCAAAGAAAGAGACTTTTGAAGCCAAAATGATCCAATTGTTTAACAGCTAGAATAGAGGACTAAGACACATTACTGTGAGTATTATTGCTCTTGAAAATAGGGACATTCAGATAGAAAATAGGTACAGAAGGGTTTGGGCCCAAAATAGGGACTGTCCCTACTAAATAGGGACACTTGGGAGCTATGTGGAATGATGCTTGATATTACATGGGATATGTGACAAGGTCAATTCTTTCATAAATTCGAAACCCTGAAAAAATCTGCTCCTCTATATCAAACTGCATGAAGTGTGTTTGTGTGTGTGTGTGTGTGTGTGTTGAACTATGTAACCATGAAACTATATTGCATTCTTTGCACATACCAAAAGATACTTGAAAATTAGGGAGTTTCAGTGTACTTTTCTTGCTCAAACGTTTTCTAAAAACAAACAAAATGTAACCTAAAAAATGCACTGCAGTTTGATACAGATAAAAAGATTTATGATATTTATCTGTACATTTTAGAGATAATTAGTATGGAGGTTTTAATAACAGACTTTGTATCAGTGTGCAATGTCACAATGTGAGCCAGGAGCTACCTAGAAAATAGTATTAGCTCTCTGTGTATGAAATACAATCCAGCTATTGTGGTAAAGCCTGCCACAACAAGGTGAGTATATTAGAATATTAAAGTCTACGCACAGAACAATTATCCTTTTATTAGACCTTGACAAGGTTCAGTATCTCTATTCTTACGGGAGTCTTGCATTATAGAAATAACAAGCATGGTAGAAAAACCACAAACGTACCTTCATCCGCAAGATGCAGAGGTCGTCGCTGAGAGCGTCCATGTTTACCTTTTTGCGCATATTCTGTAAGAAAATAGAGGGCATGCTAACTCACCGAGGCCCGTGGATAATTTGGTAACAGGGCCCGAATTTCATTCATTTAAAATCTAGAGTAGGAACCAGCAGATTTGTAAACAGTGAGAATTTTCAGTTCTACCAAATAATTTTTTCCAAAGATAAATCATTTATGTTTATACAGTTTTTCCTGTTTCAATATCCAAGTCTCGAGGTAACAAGACCCCTTTTTCGTAATCTGGGGTGCTTAGAGTGTATGGGAGATGGTTTTTCGCTGCTGACCACTCATGTTGTATGAATATTTACTTTTGCAGTTGTAATAGCAACAACCAACACTTACAATCTGGCTTCAGTTATCAATCAATTATGTATTAAAGTTGAAACGCCAATGTTGCGAAACAAGGTGCCTTAATAGGCTTTGTTAGGAGGGTTAGGGGACTGAAGCCCTTGAATTCCTTAGCTCTGGTTCTCTACATTTCTACAGTAGAAGAATATTGATGTTTTTTTGTTTTATTAAATTTTACAACATGGAGGAGCTTTTTAAAGCAGTTGTGTATTATAAAGTGAAAGCTCAATAGCACACCAATACATAACAAGTAGTATTGCGACTCTGCCAGGCACCATCCAATCCACCAGGGGAGTCGGTGGTGCCCTTCATATGACTTTTGTTGGTAATGAAGGAAAAAACTTTGCTGCAAACTCGTCAATTAGGTAAGTAGTGTGGGTGGTTTACATTGAAATGCATTTACGTTGTGTTGGTGCCCAGAATGTTCTTTTAAATTTCGAAAGGCTTCTGTATGGCGGATAATTTCATTTTGGCTCATATTGTATTAATTTTGCCCAATATTTTTGGTTCAGTACTTCCATTTGGGTGCATACAATAGATGCCAAATATTTTTAGTAATTTCAATAAGTCAAAAAGTCCCTTATTAGGAGCCCTTGTGTAGGATTGCCACATTTAAAGGAACACTGTAGGGTCAGGAATACAAACTTTTATTCCTGACACAATAGTGTTAAAAATGCAGTTTATGACCCCTTTTCCCTCTTACCTCTTACATTTATTCCAGTGCCGCGTGATTCCGCCCCCTTCGCTAAGATCATCAAAACTGACAATTTCAGCCCATCCAATGCTCTCTCATAGGAAAGCTAATGTGCACGTATGGCAAAACGCAGAACATGGAGACACTGAATATGACACAGGAAGCACCTCTAGTGGTCGTCTGAGTGACAGACACTGGAGGTAAGCACTGCCTTTTTCTGAAAAGGCAGTGCTTACATTAAAATGCCTGCAGGGACAGGCTGTAGACACCAGAACCAATACATTAAGCGGTAGTTATTCTGGTGACTATAGTGTCCCTTTAACCCCTTAAGGACACATGACATGTCTGACACGTCATGATTCCATTTTATTCCAGAAGTTTGGTCCTTAAGGGGTTAAGGATACCACATCACGAAGGGAGCTGCGTTTAGTAAATAGCTCCCTATTTTGGTTAGGTATAGCAGTACCACGTAGGGACACCATATAAGGGAGTTATCTACTAAACAGTTGGTGCTTTATTATTATTTTTATTATTTTGTTATTTGTATAGCGCAAGCAAATTCCGTAGCGCTGTACAATACTTTATTAATGAGAACATCTTATCCTTACTTCTTGTGTGTTTTTTTGCCTTATGAATGTAAGCTTGTGTGAGCAGGACTCTCAAAACCCTCTGTTCCTGTGCGTCCAACTCGTCGTATTGCAAATACTTGCCTGTTAGTCCACCTATTGTACGGCGCTGCGGTCTTTGTTGGTGCTTTATAAATAATAATATTAATACCTCGCTATGCAGCATTTGCTTGTTATTGGCTAGCCTTTCATTGAGATCCCAGAGAACGAATGACCGTAGCCCATAACAGTAAATATTTAGTGGTTTTAGATGATTAGTTAAGTGCTAGAAAAATGTTCAAGACTTTTAACGGTGTTGAATTCAGGCCACCCAACTGACCCTATTTTGGCGTTACAGTCCCAATTTTGTGCACTTGTCCTGCCGGTCCGATTTAGTTCTCTGGTTACACTTAGCTATTTCAATCAGGGGGTCTCATAGAAACCATTTAATCATCGCACAGTGGCGTTTTGTCGCACATGCGCACTAGTCTCCCAATGCTTTCCTATATGGGAGCGTTGGATTGGATGAGATTATTAATATTGGTGGTGGGGCCGGCCACGGACAGAACACCGCCTCAGGGGGAGAAAGTGAAATAACGTCTCTGGTACCGTTTGTATTTCTCATGCTATAGTATTGCTATAGTTATTTATAGAAACGCGAACCGTCAGGAATTTAACGCGATTTTCAATATTTTAGAAAAAATAAATAAACGCAAAAACACACAAAGCTGGTCGCCTTTATTTATCGGCCTAAATATTTGAAACTGCCTTTGAATTGTTAATAATTCCCACTTTAATTAATAAACCGATGGGTGTTGGTGAATAACATTGTGTTTGTGAGACATTGAGCAGAAGTAAAGCGCTACGGAATCTGTTGGCGCTATATAAATGGCAATAATAATAACAATAACCCAGTCTGTGCTGCATGCAGGCAGAGCTCATCCAGCACTCAATGGGTTAACTGCAGCAGCAAGCCACAACCGGAAGTCCCCTTCCCCCAACACGTGTGGGCGGGGCCAGGGGCGGGAGGAAGTCACGTGACGCCTGCCTTCACCTTGGAGACGGCGCTGTCTGGGCTCGGAGTGACAGCTTGGTGTGTTCTAAACACTAGAGACTCGGCACAATGTGACCTTTCTGTCTGCGCTGCCAGGACTGCGCTCGCCGAGCTCCGGGAGTGAACCATCGGTCCGCGTTACTCTCGGGGCGCACACGAGCCCGGGCAGATTTTCCCTGGGTAGCCCTGCAGACACTTTGTGAATTGACTGGCGCTGCGGTGCGATGTCTCCGGTGTTTAGAGCTCGGCCGAGAAAGGTGACCTCGGCGTCACGTGATCTCCCTTAGTGACGTCGCCGCGTGCGATTGGCTGGCTGGCGGGCGGTCGGAGAGCTCGCTGGGAGCTGCGGGAGGGAGTCCGGCTGGGGAGACGCTGGAAGAATGAGACTCCCGGGAGGTTAAACCGAGACCGCGGAGAGTCCGAGCTCCAGGGTGAGAGCAGCATGGAGACTGAGAAACATAAACCGGGGGACAGAGACAGACCGTGACGGGGGAGGGGAAATAAATGCTGTGGGGGGAGAGAGAAATGCACAGGGGAGGTGGGGGGAGAGAGAAATGCACAGGGGAGGTGGGGGGAGAGAGAAATGCACAGGGGAGGTGGGGGGAGAGAGAAATGCACAGGGGAGGTGGGGGGAGAGAGAAATGCACAGGGGAGGTGGGGGGAGAGAGAAATGCACAGGGGAGGTGGGGGGAGAGAGAAATGCACAGGGGAGGTGGGGGGGGGAGAGAGAAATGCACTGGGGAGGTGGGGGGGGGAGAGAGAAATGCACTGGGGAGGTGGGGGGGAGAGAGAGAAATGCACTGGGGAGGTGGGGGGGAGAGAGAGAAATGCACTGGGGAGGTGGGGGGGGAGAGAGAGAAATGCACTGGGGAGGGGGGGGGAGAGAGAGAAATGCACTGGGGGGGGGGGGGAGAGAGAGAAATGCACTGGGGAGGGGGGGAGAGAGAGAGAAATGCACTGGGGAGGGGGGGGGGAGAGAGAGAAATGCACTGGGGAGGTGGGGGGGGAGAGAGAGAAATGCACTGGGGAGGGGGGGGGGAGAGAGAGAAATGCACTGGGGAGGTGGGGGGGGAGAGAGAGAAATGCACTGGGGAGGTGGGGGGGAGAGAGAGAAATGCACTGGGGAGGTGGGGGGGAGAGAGAGAAATGCACTGGGGAGGTGGGGGGGAGAGAGAGAAATGCACTGGGGAGGTGGGGGGGGGAGAGAGAAATGCACTGGGGAGGTGGGGGGGGGAGAGAGAAATGCACTGGGGAGGTGGGGGGGGGAGAGAGAAATGCACTGGGGAGGTGGGGGGGAGAGAGAGAAATGCACTGGGGAGGTGGGGGGGAGAGAGAGAAATGCACTGGGGAGGTGGGGGGGAGAGAAATGCACTGGGGAGGTGGGGGGGAGAGAAATGCACTGGGGAGGTGGGGGGGGGGAGAGAGAAATGCACTGGGGAGGTGGGGGGAGAGAGAAATGCACTGGGGAGGTGGGGGGGAGAGAGAAATGCACTGGGGAGGTGGGGGGGGAGAGAGAAATGCACTGGGGAGGTGGGGGGAGAGAGAAATGCACTGGGGAGGTGGGGGGAGAGAGAAATGCACAGGGGAGGTGGGGGGGAGAGAAATGCACAGGGGAGGTGGGGGGGAGAGAAATGCACAGGGGAGGTGGGGGGAGAGAGAAATGCACAGGGGAGGTGGGGGGGAGAGAGAAATGCACAGGGGAGAGAGAAATGCACAGGGGAGGTGGGGGGGAGAGAGAAATGCACAGGGGGGGGAGAAATGCACAGGGGAGGTGGGGGGGAGAGAGAAATGCACAGGGGAGGTGGGGGGGAGAGAGATGCACAGGGGAGGTGGGGGGGAGAGAGAAATGCACAGGGGAGGTGGGGGGGAGAGAGAAATGCACAGGGGAGGTGGGGGGGAGAGAGAAATGCACAGGGGAGGTGGGGGGGGAGAGAGAAATGCACTGGGGAGGTGGGGGGGGAGAGAGAAATGCACTGGGGAGGTGGGGGGGGGAGAGAGAAATGCACTGGGGAGGTGGGGGGGAGAGAGAGAAATGCACTGGGGAGGTGGGGGGGAGAGAGAGAAATGCACTGGGGAGGTGGGGGGGAGAGAAATGCACTGGGGAGGTGGGGGGGAGAGAAATGCACTGGGGAGGTGGGGGGGGGGAGAGAGAAATGCACTGGGGAGGTGGGGGGAGAGAGAAATGCACTGGGGAGGTGGGGGGGAGAGAGAAATGCACTGGGGAGGTGGGGGGGGAGAGAGAAATGCACTGGGGAGGTGGGGGGAGAGAGAAATGCACTGGGGAGGTGGGGGGAGAGAGAAATGCACAGGGGAGGTGGGGGGGAGAGAAATGCACAGGGGAGGTGGGGGGGAGAGAAATGCACAGGGGAGGTGGGGGGAGAGAGAAATGCACAGGGGAGGTGGGGGGGAGAGAGAAATGCACAGGGGAGAGAGAAATGCACAGGGGAGGTGGGGGGGAGAGAGAAATGCACAGGGGGGGGAGAAATGCACAGGGGAGGTGGGGGGGAGAGAGAAATGCACAGGGGAGGTGGGGGGGAGAGAGATGCACAGGGGAGGTGGGGGGGAGAGAGAAATGCACAGGGGAGGTGGGGGGGAGAGAGAAATGCACAGGGGAGGTGGGGGGGAGAGAGAAATGCACAGGGGAGGTGGGGGGGAGAGAGAAATGCACAGGGGAGGTGGGGGGGGGAGGAGAGAGAAATGCACAGGGGAGGTGGGGGGGGGAGGAGAGAGAAATGCACAGGGGAGGTGGGGGGGGGGGAGGAGAGAGAAATGCACAGGGGAGGTGGGGGGGGAGAGAGAAATGCACAGGGGAGGTGGGGGGGGAGAGAGAAATGCACAGGGGAGGTGGGGGAGAGAGAAATGCACAGGGGGTGGGGGGAGAGAGAAATGCACAGGGGGTGGGGGGAGAGAGAAATGCACAGGGGGTGGGGGGAGAGAGAAATGCACAGGGGGTGGGGGGAGAGAGAAATGCACAGGGGGTGGGGGGAGAGAGAAATGCACAGGGGGTGGGGGGAGAGAGAAATGCACAGGGGGTGGGGGGGAGAGAGAAATGCACAGGGGGTGGGGGGGAGAGAGAAATGCACAGGGGGTGGGGGGGGGAGAGAAATGCACAGGGGGTGGGGGGGGAGAGAAATGCACAGGGGGTGGGGGGGGAGAGAAATGCACAGGGGGTGGGGGGGGAGAGACATGCACAGGGGAGGTGGGGGGGGAGAGAGACATGCACAGGGGAGGTGGGGGGGAGAGAGACATGCACAGGGGAGGTGGGGGGGAGAGAGAGACATGCACAGGGGAGGGGGGGGGAGAGAGAGACATGCACAGGGGAGGGGGGGGAGAGAGAGACATGCACAGGGGAGGGGGAGAGAGACATGCACAGGGGAGGGGGGGAGAGAGAGACATGCACAGGGGAGGGGGGAGAGAGAGACATGCACAGGGGAGGGGGGGAGAGAGAGACATGCACAGGGGAGGGGGGGAGAGAGAGACATGCACAGGGGAGGGGGGGAGAGAGAGACATGCACAGGGGAGGGGGGGGAGAGAGAGACATGCACAGGGGAGGGGGGGGAGAGAGAGACATGCACAGGGGAGGGGGGGGAGAGAGAGACATGCACAGGGGAGGGGGGGAGAGAGAGACATGCACAAGGGAGGGGGGAGAGAGAGACATGCACAGGGGAGGGGGGGGAGAGAGAGACATGCACAGGGGAGGGGGGGGAGAGAGAGACATGCACAGGGGAGGGGGGGGAGAGAGACATGCACAGGGGAGGGGGGGAGAGAGAGACATGCACAAGGGAGGGGGGGAGAGAGAGAGAGACGTGTATTATCTTGAAGAATAATTGTTTATCAAGCACCAGCGCATTTTGCATAGCTGGGTACAAGCAAGGGGCATGGATGATTTAGAATAAACCTTGCTTTTAGACCAAATGCAAGGTATTAGTAAGTGTGTAAAGATGGGAGTTCTAACAGGTACAGTTGAGGTTAGAGGAATCCACTTTAAAACTTTTTAAATGTATGTGGCATATATGAAAGTCCTGTTTGTTTGTTTCTTCATAGAACTTTTAACATCTATATACGATTCTTAAGTGATTGGAAGATGTAATATATTCTTAAACAACCTCTAGCTTTATAAATTTGCCACGCCTCCTTTGTTGAACTTCAAAAACTGCATAGATGCTACTACACCTTTTTGTGGCTGCATTCACATTTTAGGATATTTGTTTGTTAATCTTTGCGTGCCATGGTGTTTTGGGAGCACATGGCAGAATATATTATCAGCATCCTCTTTTGTGAATAAGTAACCATTTAAAGAGACATCTTGTGTCACAAAATGTATAGGGGAGGCTGATTAGTTATTTAATGAAGTGTAAAATGTTAGGAATTTAAACTCCCACCACCACCATTTTTATTCTGTATATATTAATATGCAAAATGTAGTTAATAGCGTTACTAGGCACTAAATAAGCGAACGCGTTTTACAACTTTTTAGCATGCCATTAGATTTCTCCTTCCTTTATCATTTATATTAATGCAAAGTTTCAAAAGCCATGGTTATTGATCAGTGTCAGATGGTTCTGTTTTGACATTGACATTGACCTTGAACTCTGAAGTTGTACCCAGCCAACTAATTCCATTAACCACTGTACTTTTTTTTTTGTTTTTAGAAATCGTGTGTGTGTGTATATATTTCCACACACACACACACACCCAGCTGTAATCAAAATTATTCCACCCCCATTGAAAATCAGGTTTATTGTCAAAATTTACAAACTTTCAGCTGTTTGCAATGAACACATCAAACAAAAGCAACTGAAATGACTTAACACAACGCATGCTTCAAGTGATTTTACCAAAATTCAACTTGAAATACAACTTATGATGACTTCTCCCGCCTCAAAATTATTTAACCCCCTGACTATAATCCCTTACAGCAGAACAGTGGCTTCATTAATTGCACCAGGTGTACTTGAGCTGGAACATTTTGAAATACCTGAACCAGCTAGGGGTTTGTTGAATGTCAGGATTGCATTTTAGCAGTGCTGTGGAGTCGGTAGATATATGTTCCGACTCCTCAGCTTTTTGTACTTCCGACTTTCCAACTCCTCTGTATTAATATGCAAATGAATTTTATACATTCCTTGAAGGAAAGAAAGCCAACATACGTGTCCATTACCACAGGACTACTGGTTGGGAAGCTAACAGTCTACTGTATTGAACAGTTTAAGAAAAAGACAAACACAATGAAAACAACAAAGTTTTATAAAAATGTTTTTATTAATCAATCAAGTGGCTGGATAGTAGCAGCAGGCATAAACATCAGGAACTTTACCAGTTCAAAAATACAAACCATGTTATTTGAGAACAAAAACAAAGCTTATCTATATGAACCAAAAACAAAATCCGTAAAACCTAGAAATGGTTTATATTAATCTTGACACGTAGTTATAGGCTTAGCAAATGCAAATCAATTCAATGTAGAGTTCGAAGGAAGAGAATTGCCTCTGCCAGATCCTCTTTCATAGAGGCTCTTAAGTCAGACTATTATTTTTAGGGCTGAAAATAATCTTTCGACACTACTTGGGTGGTTGGCATTGCAGCAACTATTCTGGCTACATCACTAACGATCTCTGGATAAACAAGGATGGCTTCTTCAACAGTAAGTTTTGATGAGCGATTTAAAAAAGATGATCCTGATTTACCACTATTGCTTAAAAGAACTTCATCCAGTGGAGGTATTTCAGGTCGTAATCCCTTCATGCGAACTGCTACATCAGAGGGCCTTTTTCCCTGTAGCAGTCTGTTCACTGTTCAACAAAAGTCGGCTCATTGGGTCGACCTAAATAGCCGCTAACAAGATTTCATTTTGCAGCAAAAGACTCTGTCTTTTCATCATTGAAGATGCAATGCCCTCAGCTAATAACCCCCCATTTTTGGTCAGACGATATAACAGGCTCTTCCATTCCAAGAGGAATTTACCCGGGGTTAGATTGTCACATTGCAAACTCTTGGTGACAGTGAAGGGGTGAGAAAGAAGGGTCTCCAGCTCTTTTGTTTGTGTCCACTGGCTTTCAGTTAATGCAAGATTTTCATTGTCCATTTCTTCTATGAAGTCTTTAAGTTCAAGGAAATGCTTCACCATTAAATAAGTGCTTCCCCAGCGAGTTGTCCTGCAAAAAACATATTTACTTAATCCCTTATCAGTGAGAGGCTAGGTTACCCCTGGTCGCTGCGTTCCCTGTAACAGCAGAACACAACACTATGGAAAGTATAAGTATTGCCACTCCTAATTGTGCGTTGCATGCTTCTTCACGGTCACTTAACGTGTTAGTTTTGCGGTTACGTGAGGCACTGCATGCATTGGTCTTTATTCTTACAGTAGAGAAGTAATTAATTGTAACTTTTTCTGAATTGGGACATTTAAACTTGCTTTTTTTAATTCCAATCTAAATTTAGTATGAGTCGGAGTCGGCAAACAATGCACCGACTCCAGGTACCCAAAATTTCCTCCGACTCCACAGCCCTGCATTTTAGAGATATGGCAAAATATGTCAAAAGAATGGTCCACAAAGTTAAGAGCAGAGATCATTGTCCTTCACAAACAAGAAACGGGATACAAAAAGATATCAAGTGCACTGAATGTTCCTTGAAACACCGTTTGAAGCATAGTTTGCAAGTTCAGAGTTGAAGGAATAGTGATTATACTACCTGGACGGGTCAGAAGATAGACGGGTCAGAAGAAGGAAGCTATTAATGGCTCCAAAAGATTTCTGAGAAGACAGGTTGTGAAAAACACTTGAGAGACCGTAAAATACCTGCAGCTTGACTTGGTGCCAATAGACACTGAGATTTTAGTGAGCCCAGTAGGATGCATACTAAACGCAGAAGGTTTCCAAGCCAGAACTTCAAGCTGTACACCACTACTGACACAAAAGCACAAAAAAGTTGGCTCCAATATGCTCAAAATCATATAAACCATAGTAGTTTTTTGATTCTGTTCTGTGGAGCAATGAATCAAAACTGAAACTTTTCGCCCCAATGAATCAGTGGTATGTGTGGAGGATGAAGAATTAGGCATATGCTGAAAAGAACATTCTGCCTTCGGTTAAACATGGTGGTGGCTCGTTAATGCGCTGGGGCTGCTTTGCATCCTCTGGCACTGAAATCCTGCGGCGTGTGGAAGGCAAGATTGAATAATTGAAGTATCAGCAAATCCTAGGTAAAAACTTCATGCCGTCTGGGAGGATGCTAAAGTTTGGACGTAATTGGGGGACGTGATAGGTGGGCGTGCACTTGGGAAAACTGGGGGACGTGAGAGGTGGGTGTGCACTTGGGAGACTGGGGGACGTGAGAGGTGGGCGTGCACTTGGGAGACTGGGGGACGTGAGAGGTGGGCGTGCACTTGGGGAGACTGGGGGACGTGAGAGGTGGGCGTGCACTTGGGGAGACTGGGGGACGTGAGAGGTGGGCGTGCACTTGGGGAGACTGGGGGACGTGAGAGGTGGGCGTGCACTTGGGGAGACTGGGGGACGTGAGAGTTGGGCGTGCACTTGGGGAGACTGGGGGACGTGAGAGGTGGGCGTGCACTTGGGGAGACTGGGGGACGTGAGAGGTGGGCGTGCACTTGGGGAGACTTGTACAGATGAACGGTGTTTTAATAAAGATGTTTGACATGTAGGGGTTGAATAAGTGTGAGACTGGTGAAGTCATTAAAAGTTGCATTTTCAGTTGAATTTGGGGAAACCTGTGTGTGTGTGTGTGTGTGTGTGTGTGTATGTATACACACACACATATTTATATTGAAGGGACACTATAGTCACCAGAACTACAGCTTATTGAATTTGTTCTGGTGAGTAGAATCATTACCTTCAGGCTTTTTGCTGTAAACACTGTCTTTTCACAGAAAATGCCGTGTTTACATTACAGCCTAGTGATAACTTCACTGGCCACTCCTCAGATGGCTGTTAGAGATCCTTCCTGGGTCATGGCTGCCTCAAATGCATCCAAACATTCAGTATCTCCTCCCTCTGCATGCAGACACTGAACTTTCCTCATAGAGATTCATTGATTCAATTCATCTCTATGATGAGATGTGGATTGGCCAGGGCTGTGTTTGAATCATGCTGGCTCTGCCCTTGATCTGCCTCCTTGTCAGTCTCAGCCAATCCTATGGGGAAGCATTGTGATTGGATCAGGCCACCACTTCTGATGTCAGAGGTCAGATGAAGTTCACAGGCAGAAGCAGCAGCTTCAGACTTGAATACAAGTAAGATTTTACTATCTTGAGGGAGGCCAAGGGGGGCTAGATGGTGGTCTTAGCACTATAGGGTCAGGAATACATGTGTGTTCCTGACCCTATAGTGCTCCTTTAACTCCAGAACTGCCTTATTTTAAATAAAATAAAAATAGAAATAAACTTGAAATAGCAGTTAAAGACACTGTAGTGTCAGGAATACAAACATGTAGGTCCTTGGCCCCCTCTCTCTGTAAATTAAGTGATTGTACTCTCTTTTTTTCCTGTGCTGGTCTCGTTGTGGCTTTCTCTGCCTGGCTGCGTCTCCGTGGCTGATATAATCAATTTTGATCTCAACCAATCCAATGCGCTCCTATAGCTAAATGCAGCTGTGCCAGTCAGCATCTCCTCATAGAGAAGCATTGAGTCAATGCATCTCTATGGGGAACGTTCAGTGCCTCCATGCAGAGTGTGGAGACACTGAATGCCAGTACTGCTCACTGTTCAGCACTAAACTAGGAAGCATCTCTAGTGGCCATCTGTGACTGCTACTAGAGGTATAACTAGCCAACAGTATAAATAAACACTTTTTTTCTGTAGGAACATGCTATAGACATTATAACCACTAATGTAAGCTGTAGTGGTTTTGATGATTGTGTCCCTTTAAACTTACCATTTTAATTAATCTTCTGAATATACTACTCTTAGAAGAAGCTCCACCCACATTAAGTTCATTAATCCTGATCTGAAGCTTTTAGAAAAGAATTCAGCCCTGGCAAACAGAAATGTCGCCCAGTTGTGGTGGATGTCTGACAGCCATTAGAAGTGTGTTCTCTTCCAATTGTAAACATTGTAATCTCTCCGGACAGAACATATTTTATATCCTCTGAGTAAAGGGACAACGTATATTCACCAAAACCAATATATTATGATCTAATAGTTTTGGTGTTTATTGTCCGTTTATACTTTTCAACAGCTTTCTTACAGAAATATATTTGATTGCATCCACCATCAGTATGGATAAGTATATTAGAACTTTATTTTGTGCAGGCATAATGTTTTATAATATGTTTAAAGAATGATTTTTGTGTTCTATTGAGGCCCTTCCTCTCGGCTGCACAAGCTCTCCCACAGTGCATTGTTGTCCATGTTGTGTTTTTCTTTCTTTACTTGGCAATATGTGGGCATCAACACACAGCCGCAAGCTATGTAGTTCTATTCTATATAATGTAGAGAAAAATCTGACTTCTTCAAATTGATATCCACTGAACGTGTGTATTGTTCAACTTATGCTCTATGATTGTATTGTAAATGTATTGTCTATTGCTGTTTAATAGTCCCTAGTGTGTGACCAAACAGAACATGTATACAGGTGTCTTGCAGTCCGTAGACTCTCGTGATGTTGCTGCATAAAGCACACTTTATCTTGTGCCTGACATTTGTGGCCGAGTTTTGTGTACGCTTATTTACCCCTATTATATTTGTACAGAGCCGGAGGTGTGTTTTTGTTTCATGCCAACACTGTTTCCCTGGCTGTGTTTCAGCACATTAAGTCTGACCTTCAGGCAGAGAGCAAAGTGTTCTAAAATCCACGAGTATCATTTTTACTTACCCAAACTTTTTAGAAAGTAATAACCCTCACATTCCATTATTAACACACTCCCTAGCATGCATGTTGAAGTGTGTAGACACACGCATCCTTTTTTTATTTTTAAACCCACATTTTTTTTTAGAATAAACAAAGGAGTTTATTTACCCGGTCTGAAATTGTAAAGAATTTCTAGGGAATTGGAATAAAAAATGAAACTTTTCCATTTTTTTCCATCAACTTTTAGTCGAAATCTTATTACTTTGTCAATTCCCCATATAATGACATCCAAATATGCGTTAATGTATATGGGCTCAGACACCGGAGTCTGCATTGCTGACATTACAATGAATAATCCTCCATTTACTTTGTTTGTGGGGCGCACAGTGTGCATCCTGCGGGCCTCACAGTTCATATCCACTTACTGGATTCTTTGAACCCAAGAACTGCTGTTTTTGTTTTTCCATCTCGCAGTGGCAGTGATCTTGCAGACTGATTTCATATAGGATCTAAATTGTATTGTAAAATAAGCTCTTGGTTTGAGTGGCCATCAGTGTGACACTTCACTGATGGCTGACTGGTTTGCTTTTTTTTTTTTTTTTTGAGCCATACTTAAAGGTGCATTACAACTCGCAGCAGAGGTTATCCTGCCTAGCGTGTTCTAGTGCTATTAACCAAGTTAAAGGACTATTCAGCAACGTAAAGTGCTTTGTTTGTGGAAGTGCCCACTTTTTTTCATTTTATGAAGAAATTGTGATTTCAATAGATAATTAACCATGTTAAAACCCCTTGGCTGTCAGACTGCCGGTCCGGTATTTTCACCCAGTGGAGCTAAACACAAGAGTCAACGATTGCCCAGAGCACCCTCAAACTGCATTGACAAGTCTGCTATTGGATAGCTGCAAAAAAGTATTGGCTGTATTAGAAGGGGAGGCTTTCAAAGACTACAGACGAGATCTGCAGCTTTTGCAAGCTGTTTTTAGTTATCTCCCTCCCCCAGTGAAAACATGCATTGTGATTGTTTGGATACAGTTGACATCAATAATTTAGAAGTGTCAATGTGATTGCCCATTGGTATGTCCAAAATTGCTGTCCTGTGTTTTTGTTTTATAATGATACATATTAAGTCAAATAGGGACTACTATTCTATTGTATACCCTGCAGGTTGACAAAGGTCCATCCTTTGTCAAGCTCCACATAGTTTGTCATTGGCTGTTCAGCCTTTACTTGCATTCTTCCTGTGATTGCGAGAGTCAACACATTTCCATTAGAAGCCTGAGAGCACACCATTATCGGACGCTGCTGTATCATAAATGCAGAGATTTTGGCGCCATGACACCAAGCAGGAACTGCACCTTACCCATTTACTGAGATGAGGGAAGTCCAAGGGTGCCGAGCAAAGCTTAGTTTTTCTAGCATACCATTCCTAAGCAGTTTAATAATAAACCGGAGAATGCAGAGAAGTGGCTTAAAACATGGTCTTCAAACTTTTGCTATAGAATTACTGTAGGACATGGGAGAATTGTATTTATTTTTGTGTGTTTGTCTAGAACGTTTGATTTGTTGCTGTAATTGCTACGAAGAGACTATAAGAATGAGTTGTTCTATAACTTAGATTTTTACTAGCTTCCTAAATACCGTTCTCATAATATGATTAAATATATATTTCTTCTTAACACTGTCATTGCTGCTTTGTGCTTGGTAAAGTAACCTTCCATAAGCAGCTGGCAGCGTTTCTGGATGGCAAATAGTATCTGTAAATATGTATAAAAAGCTAATATTATCATAAGCTGTAAGACTGAATCTTATGAGTAGTCCTATCCAATGACTGAGTTAATGTCTTATCTGGTGTTTGCCAGATCCTGCGGTGGTTACATACCCCTTTCCTATTATGCCTGAATGAGAATGGGCTTATAGCTACAGGGGTTATTTAACCCCTTAAGGACACATGACGTGTGACATGTCATATTTCCCTTTTATTCCAGAAGTTTGGTCCTTAAGGGGTTAAAGTAATGGTTTGAAAGGACATTGACATAGGATCCACTTGAACTACACCCTATTGAAGTAGTGCACGTTGTTATAGTGCTTTGCCATCAGTTTGTTACCCTTGGCATTGCTATGCCTCTGAGGGCAGGTAATCCTGCGTGAAACACATCTGCAAAGTTTGTCATGTTAAGGACAAAGGAGACTGTTCAGCACCATGCGAAGGCTGGACTAATAACAAATGTTATTGATCAGTAGCTATCTGCTGTACTCTTCCAAGCTGTGCACATTGTCCCCACCAAAATGATTTTCACACTGCATCTGTCATTTCAGGGCTGGTTGCATTAGTCACATTCAGGGTCTTCACGGGATGATCAGACGCAATCTTCCGATGTATAGAGCTTATTTTTGCTGTCGATTACATCACCACAAGCTGTATAATTTACATTTTGAACTTGTCACTGTAGCTTTGAGGTCATATATTTCATCCGCATTCCATCAATCTAATGCAAGCTGGATTGTAAATACATGAATCAATAGGGTACATTAAAGGGCAACTTCATTTATTGCACAAAGGGTTAAAGAGCATCAGAGTCCTTCATGCTGGGCTCCTGGTGCTGTTTTCAGTGTAACAAGGGCTAGGAAAAGATCAGAGATCGAGTTAACTGCTGGAAAATTCCGGTCATTTTGGACTAGTTCCAACTTATAGCAACTCACCCAAAATAGCATTGTTACAGTTTAACCTTAACGTGAGAGCAGCTGAGCTGTGTCTGAAAAGGCCACTATACAGCCCTGTCCTCTTACACAGGATACAGAAGTGCTGTATATGATGAGCTCATTTTTACTAGGGGTTCTTTAAATTATTTTGATTCTTAAAGGACCACTCTAGTGCCAGGAAAACATACTCGTTTTCCTGGCACTAGAGTGCCCTGAGGGTGCCACCCTTTTACTTGACCATCAGTTAAAGATGGGGGTCTTTGACAATATATTGTTAAAGTAAACATGTTTTTCTGCACTTTGTCTTGAAAACATGGTATTTACTAATTGAGAAGTGTTTTTTTTTTTTTTTTTTTTAATTTCGTCTCCCCCTATCTTGTTTGTAACGTATTTGATTCATTAGTAAACAGAAGGTTTTCACATATAATCAGGGGTGTTCAAGATGTCCTACCCTATCCACCGACCGTTCTAGAGCTAAAACTCCCTGATTTCGCAAGCTTCCTTATGAAATATGTAGCTAATCACTTGGCTGTTCCCCGGTAGTAGCTTAATTCATGCTTTTTTTTAAATGGAGATATAGACCTGAAAAACTGCAGGAGTCTGAGACGGTTGAAGCTTTGCCCAGGCAGGCTCATGTAGTGCAATTACTTGGAAGTACATGGGGCAGCATTTAATCTTCCTCGGATATCTGAGCGAGTTGTGTACTTACTGCGGCGGCAATTGTTGCAAGTTGGGACAGGTGTAGCCATCTGTGAGTAGTGGTTTCATCACGGGGAGCGCGCAAGTTGTGAATGCTGCTTAGTGTCTCTTTAAATGCATCCTGCCTGATCTTCTATGGTAAACAGAAAATATTTCACAAGATAAACTGGATCAAGTGGAGAAGCTTTGCAATCGGTGCCAGAAGAGCTTTCATCATCTTTCCCCTGCAAACCAACCAATGACTGTTAAGCTTTCAGCGAGTTATCTGGTGCTTACTATAGAGCATAGTGCTTGTGCTTGTCTGCCTTGGCAAACCAGTTTAACAAGTATAGCCCTCAGCATAGTTTAATTTGATAGCTAGACACTCGTGTTAGGTGGAAGTGCAATTTTACGCGATCGTATGCTACTGTGGTCTGTGAGTTTGCTTCTTATTTTTACCATTTTGCTATTTCCTATTTGGATAAACGAAGTGCAAAGCAGGAAACCTCAGTGGTCATAGATATTTGGGAACTTGTAGCCCTCAAAAATAAATCATGACCTAAAAAAAAATGTCTTGGTGGTCTAACGTTTGAGGTGACTATACTGAATAATCCTGTGTCCTCAAGTGGAACACGAGAAAATAAAAGGCAGGTTGGTACAACTTGTGGCCATAATCAAGACTGTCCTACCAAATCTGGAAAAGGTGAGAAGTTGGTTTCGTGCGTAGTGAAGCCACACGGTAAAAAGGTATGCTGCTTAAATTACATGCCACATCTTATGAATAGGTGCATTCTAGCTTTCTTTTCACATCTATTAAAAGATTAGTTTTAGAAAAGCAAGTATTAAGCATTTATAACTAGTAAATTATTCAGTTATCCAAACTGGTCTATTTTTGTTAAATCCAATTTCCTTGGCTAAAATTGCTGACAAACGGCAATTAAATGATCGCAGCCTGCGTCCTATTCAATTAATCTGTCACCATATCCAACGTTAAAGGACAACTGTCTCCTCTAAACTATTTTTTAAATATAACAATATCGTCATGTTTTGAAAGGAAATAACTTGTAAAAATGTTTTTGGATAAAGTAAATGTAAATAAAAGGAGAAACTCATCCCTGCCTTTAGTATATGACAGGAGCTTTCAACCATATTCCTACACTTTGGGGTAGACCGTATGAAAACCGAAAATCTCTGGGGTCTTTCCTGCTTCACTCCCTGCACAGAAACAGGGAAAACCATAGAGACTTTCAGTCTTCAAACGCTGTCTGAACCAAGGTGCATATTCATTTACTTTTATTTCTTTACATATACTTCATTTTATTTATTATTTTAATCTTTCTATTCAGAATTTGGTGAAAGGATTATTATATTATTTTGTTTTGAGGTGGCCGTTCTCCTTTTAAGCTTGTTTCCAAACCCCACACATAATATCCAACTCTCAATGTATTTCTTATATCAATTACCACTATTTAAGTTTGCATCTCATCTTCCCTACACAGTTTGATATCTTATGTATGTTGTGGTCCTACTAAAGTTTCCAATAACCACATGGATTATCTGTGCAAACAGCCCAGTACAGTTAGCGTAAAGTTATGTATGTTGGGCCGTGCACGTTGGCTATTTACATGATTGCAAAAACCCTTCATATACAAGACAGACTAATGGTGCATTCATGACTGTCTTTGTTCCGTGTTTATATAATACAAACAGGATTGGTGTAGAATACATTATGTCCTCATACTCTTCTATCACCTTAATGTTGTCTTAGTTATTAAGTGTTATGCTTCCTGTTCTTCAGCACTGTATGCAGGATAGGACAGGACACCTTGATGGCAGTTTAGTAAATAAGTACTGAGTGCTTTTATACGTGGCCTGCTACAGGATATCTTTAGATTTTATAAAAAAAAAAAAAAAAAATGCTGCTTCTATTGATTCTGGCTAATATGCTGTTTGGGGTTACAGTACCAGGATTACCCTGGCAAAGGGTCGGCCTGTTTTGACACTTACTTGGTAACTCTCCGGGCTCCTGTGGTGCTTCCCTCTTATCTAATATATCTAAACGTTTTAGCATTGTGAAGTGTGTTCTAGTTTTCAGGCCATTCTTTCAGTGTCCGCTGATGTCATCCAGTGAATGATCTGGATATTTGCACAAACCTGGCACATAGCTAAAGTGGAATCTGAATTTTTGCTTTAGCTGCATGGCGACCAGAAGTGTCAACCTGTTTTCAAATGGTTTTATTCTTTACCTGAGGAAACGCTGGAGCACTCCTGGCACCATAACCACTACAGCAGGCTTCATTTCTGTATCTGTGTCACAATGCAATGATAGGTATTCTTTTTGTAACAGTTTAAGAAAAAATAAAAAAATTAGATTGAGTACTTTTGGCACTTTAAACCGTTCCTGTGGTTTTCATTAAATGCCTAAAACTGTGTCCAGGAATTAACGATCTGTGCCCCGCACTTCAGATACGGACTTATTCTGTTTAATTATCCCCTATGTTTAGCATGTTTTATGAGGCCCGACATCCTCACATCATTCTTGAAGGTGAGCCCCTCAATCTTGGCTCACAGTCATTGTTCTGAGTAATGTTTTATTCTCTGCCATTGATCAGAGTAGAAAGGAAGACAATTAAAGCATGTTTTTTCTCCTTCTCATTTGCATTGTGTAATTTTGCTGTGACTGGCCTAAACTGGATTGTGTTTCTTAAGTTGTGAATTTACACATTTGAAAAGAAAACCAAGCATCATGAAAAAAATTAACTCAAATTACAGGTATTTTTGATATTTTATTAAATCGTGTGATTTCCAAAGATTGGACAGTTTCAGCTTAAAAGCCACACCTTTAGAAATCTTTCTCCACTAAAATGGAATCTGTCAAATATTAATGGAATGTGGTGTATTTTAGTTCCCCTGTGGATTGGAAGCATCCCGTTTACAGACAAGGAGTTAGACCTTCCTTGTAATAAATGCTGATGTGTCCCTGCACATTTTCAGCATTTCTGGCTGTTTGAAACCTGCTGCCACATATAGTAAATGTAAAGCCGTGAAGTGTCAGTCTGTGATCCTTATTCTTGAGGCACTCCGATGTGAGTTCATTTTTCTTTCCAGTAGTCTCTGCTCATGGAGTCAGACGTTTCTTTGGCTTTCCTGTGACGGGTCTGACACAGAGTGGAAAATAAACCAAGCCACCAAAGTGCTTTAAATCCTTGGTCACTCTTGATCTGATCTGCTTGTGTGGCAATTCATATCTTAGTTTCCCTGAACGTTTAATTATTTATTTGCCTCGTTCTATTCTTGTTGGACAACAAACCGGGGCTGCATTCTTGAGATTATCTGTTTTTTAGATTTGTATTTTCTTCACAATTTTAAAAATTCTTAAAGAAGACATAAATAAATTGTTTAATTTATTGTTTAAAAAAAAAAAGTGTTTAGCTTTGCTGTCTCTTAAAATCATGGGTTTATTTTCTCCGTATGTATTTTAATAGTTAAACGAAGTGTTAGAATACGGAGTTTGCATTAGAGAGGTTCTTATAAATGTTTGGCTTGTATAGTGAAAGCCATATATTTTTGTAAATGTATGCATATTACACCTGCTGGCATCATTCGCACTTTATATTTTTCCCCATATTCGCGTGTATGGTTGTCTTTATATGCAGTTTAGATAGGGCAAATGAAAAACTGGAGGCAGAGCGGAGATGGGTGTTGGACAAAGAGTGACACCCAGAAAGCTGAGGAAATGACTGCTGGAGATTTTACATGTAATGCATAATTTTTCTTTGTGATATATGATGTATCCTTTGTATTGGAGCTAAGTTTAAGGTAAGAATAACATGTAAGCATACAATTTCCTAGAAATTTCAGTGCTTACATTTGCCAGACGGTAGGCCCAGGATCTAAGTACCAAAACCACTGCATTCAGATGTAGTTGTTTTGTGCTTAGTGTCACTTTATGCCTAAGAGGCTCAAGCTGGAATTGTGGGAGCCACGGCTATTCTTCGTGTAGATCTATCAAAAATAAGTCTGGGATAAAGTTCTGGAGAAGCATCAATAACAGCTGGCGTACGAAATGTCCCAAACATCCTCTGGGGGGGGGGGGGGGGGGGTTCTGTTTATTTGTTTATTTTAAATTGTATAAATATGACAACAGCTGCAAGTCTGACTAGAGAAGGCTGTCCACAGAGTGTAGTGCATTAGTCAGAGAAGTGACAAAGTGCCCAGCTATAGCTGAATAAGCTGGAAAAAAACATGTGGAGCAGTTATAACCCAAAAGGCTGGGCTTCGTTGGCACGTGGCTCATTTAAAACAAATATAATAATGTATTTAATCACTCATCACATTAGATGAGTGGGGCTGCTCTGTAAACTGATTGCAACCATATAACGGCTCATCGCAGTTTACACACAGACTGGTTCATTGTTTAGTGAGACTGTGCAAGCAGGAGAGATGGCACAGTCCAAGGGCACACTCCTCATACATAGCTGATATAGGTGGTCTGGTATGGAGAATTTCTAGCATCCTGTCAGCTTTAGTTGGCTGGCAAACGGCAGCTGTGGTTCTGTTCAAAGACTTAAAGGAGCACTATAGGGTCAGGAACATAAATGTGTATTCCTGACCCTATATACAACCATTTAGGTTGCTTGCCCCTTTTAAAAGGTAAGATAACGTATCTTATTTGCAGTGCAGCGTGAGTCTGCTGGTGCTAGCCCCGCCCTGATCCACCTCCTTGGCTGATGTAATCAGAATTAATTATTTCATCCAATGCTTTCCCATAGGAAAAGCATTAAATTGGCTGAGATCGTCAAGGAGGCAGGGCAAAACGCCAACCTGGCCAATCAGCATCTCCTCGTGGAGGCATTGAATCAGTGCATCTCTATGGGAAAAGTTCTGTGTCCCCATGCAGAGCGTGAAGATGCTGCACACTGCAGAACTGACCCAGGAAGCACTTCTAGTAGTCATCTGAGGATTGGCAACTAGAGGTGTCCCTAGGATGTATAAACACTACCTTTTCTCTGAAAAGGCAGTATTTACAGCTAGAAGCCTCAACTTTAAGATGCAGTAGTTGGGGGGACTATAATGTCCCTTTAAGATGCAGTTGTTTGGGGGACTATAATGTCCTCATCTACTTGCTTTACTAGTTTTACCAAGAAAGGTCAAACGTAAAATCCAGCTGTGCGAAGTTGGTAAAAACTTACTCAAAATGTCTAGCGGCTGTAATTGTAGCCAAATATGTTTACTACTAAGTAATTGATGATGAATACTTATGCATCCATTTTAGAATGGCAAGCTTTATATTTCTTTATATCATTTTTGCCTTCAACGTTTTGACTGTGTGGTTTATAACTGGAAAATGTGATAATGTCAAAGGCTGGGGAATTCTTGCGCAAGGCATTGTAAATCAACTGTAAATAATATATTGTTGGCTAAATATTGTGCCTGAAAATATTTTGTGAAGACCTTTTGTGTCTTTATACGCTGACGTGTGTATACTTACTTTTGTTTTAGTTCTCAAGGGCGAGCAAGAGGCAAGGTTAATCAAAATACCAGCAGACAAGTTTTTTTTTTTTTTTTTTGCAGCATTTAATCTTTATCGGTCATATTGGTCAGCTTTGTAGACTGTGTACTGATATTGCTCTTAACGATCTGTGCAGTAAAATGCATGTATTGATATTTTTTATTTAAAGTGCCCTGATGTCTAACTTTGGCTTTTTAACTAAAATTCTCACAATACTCCAAACAGTATTATGGTGCTAAATCCATCTGTACTTTATCCTGTAGAAAAATAAAGGCTTTGTACTTTAAGTGCCATAGGTAATTAGGCAAAGGTTCCATTTTACCTTAAGTTTCAAGGTTCATTTCAACTGTACAGTTTAGAGTACTCCTACACTTATTGAGCATATGGCTCTTGAACACATTTTGCATGTTTGGGTACTGAATATTGTTGAGTTACATTTAAAAAAAAAAAAAAAAAGCTTTATGGAACATTTTATATTTAGTGACACCTGGTAATCTTTATGGTTACATGACCCCAAAATTACAATTCCAGCACTTCTATATTATGACTTGAATATAGGATTATAATGAAGTGTTTAGTACTTTGTAAACATTCAGCTGGTAGTATTTAATGTTTGCGTGCTCATTATATAATTAGGCTAGAAAAAAAATCATAGATAATTTGAAACAAAGATTTTCCCACCAATAAATACATGCTGTAATAGATTTAAAGGGCTACTCCAACCCTTTGTGGGTGGGGACCTTTCCTGTATATGTTCTACTAGGCACTATTATGTAGGTCATCGTCCCCTTGTAAATAAACAATCTTTTTATTTACCTGGAATCCAGCACGGGTCAAAGCTCCTGGCACTGACTTCCATGCCCCCCTCTCCCCTGGCTTAGTGTATGCTTGCAATCACAAACATGAGTACAGATTACTCTGTGTAGTGTCTCAAACTGCTACCACCATCACCACTTCAAATCACTGAAGCGGTCATGATGGTTGGAGTAACTCTTTATCCCTTTATGGATTTCTGGGTCGATTAACTTTTGTGAACATTCCAATCTTTGTCATAGGTTGGTAATTTCTTTTAATCTGCTTTTCGGTGTTTTGTGTAAAAGTAGTAACTACATTCTCATGCTCAAGAAAGGAGCACTCCAAGCATAACCATCACAGAGCACTGTAGTGGTTATGGTGCCCATAGTGCCCTTCAGCTCCCCTCATGCTAAGTTGTCAACCGTTTTTAGTATGGTTTGACTTCTTACCTGGACACTGCCCCCTGCCTCCTTTCAGAGAAATCCAGAAGCTCTCTGAGCTAGACAATCTGAGCCAGTAAGCTAGCTCTGCACTGCAAGGCTTTGCTCAGAAGAGCTAACAGATGGAAAATCCCGAGCATGTAGTGGAGGGACAGCTGCGCCTGGCGGACCCCAGGTAAGTGGTCAAAATGTACCAAAGCGATTTGACTTCTTATAATGGTGGGAGATCCAGGTCACTCCTGGCACCATAACCGCTACAACATGCTGTAATTGTTATAGTGCTTGGATAGGTTCTTTAGTTAAAACAGGCTTGTCCTTAATAGCGGATGAATTTTTGTGACTAGCTGAAACCTAGTGCTTGTAAGATATATGGGGGGGGGGGGGGGGAGAGGGTGAATAACATGCCATCCTATATGAAAGCATTAGATTGGCTAAGATCATAACGTTTGATCTCAGCCAAGGGGGCGGAGTGTTGCCAAAGCGGCAAGTCTTCTATGTTTCCATAAATAGTGCATTGGTTAGACCCTATCAAAAGTGGCGCAAGGAAGGACAACTGTTGAACCAGCGTCAGGGGTGCCTAAGGCTCACTGATGCACGTGGAGAGAGAACCGTGCTTTACAGTTTGCTGCTTATGGAACTGCAGACCGGTCAGCGTACCCAGGAAGACCTCTATCCACCCCCAAAAGAGTCTACAATGAGACCTTGAGCATTAGAACTGGACCATAGAGCAATACAAGCTTTCCTAGTCTGATGAATAAGTGTTTATTTTTTGTTTGTTTTTTTAATACGAGTAATGGCTGGGTGCATGTGCGTTGTTTACCTGAATATGAGATGGTGGCAGGAGACGCTATGGAAAAGTGCCAGCCAGCAAATGTCGTTTATGTGGATGTTACTTTTACACATACAACTTACCTAGAGATTGTTGCAGACCGTGTACACCCCTTTATCGAAATATAGTCATGGCAGATAAGAGCCATTCGGCCCATCTGGTCTGCCCAATTTTCTAAATACTTTTAATTAGTCCCTGGCCTTATCTTAAGTCTAGGATAGCCTCTTGCCTATCCCGCGCATGCTTAAACTCCCTCACTGTGCTAACCTCTACCACTTCAGCTGGAAGGCTATTCCATGCATCCACTACCCTCTCAGTAAAGTAAAACTTACTGAAATATTTTTTAAACCTTTGCTCCTCTAATTTAAGACTGTCCTCTTGTTGTGGTAGTCTTTCTTCTTTTAAATATGGTCTCCTTTACTGTGTTGATTCCCTTTATATATTTAAATGTTTATATCATAATCCCCCCTTGCAACACTGCAAAAAATGTTCAGGAATGGTTTGAGGGACATGACAGAGTTCAACGTGGGACGTGCTTGAACAGCAAATCTGATCCATGGAGGCTTCCTCTTGCCACTTACAGGATATGCTGCTAATATCCTTGGGCCAGGTACCACAGGACATTGACGCATCCGAGCTTTTTTGACACCTTGAGGGGAACTTGCATGATATTACGCAGGTGGCTTTAAATATTGTGGCTATCTGTGTATCGTAAAAGTAGTCCACATATTGACAGATCTAGTTATTGACAGATCTAGTAGCTTAAATAAGACATTCAGGAATATGTTTTTGAAATATATGCCTAATCTGATAAATAAGGAGTTATAGAAAGGGGACTTATACCTCCAATTTGTATGTATAGTTACTAATTTTGTTTTTTGGGGGGTGGAGGGGAGAGGTTTAATTAAAAGCTTGTAATATATGGCTTGCATTTTTGTTGCTTTTCAATTTACGCAATCTTTTTTTCGTTTATAGGTGCCTTCCACTGTTGGTTTAGAAGCTGTCACGTGACACTGCGTTGTGTATGCGTAGTTTGTTGCTGTAAACATCCCCGACTGGAAGCTTTTGAGACCAATTTGAGCTTTCAGTCTGATGTTTGCTGCGACCGGCTATAAAAAGTCAAGCTCTTCAGTTAGTGTCTTCATGGATTTTTATTTTAATTTTTTTCCTTCTGTATTTTTCTAGCCATTTTACATTATTGTAAATGTATTAAATATCTATTACATGTTAACTTTTTGTCTGCATCTAAAGTACACTGATAATTTGAGTATATAATTGTATTATATTTGTATTTTTTTTTCTGCTCATGGAGCTGCACATTTTACCCCCATGTCAACAACATTACACCCCTTGCAAACCTTTTGCAATGCTTTGTTTAATGCTAATATGAATTACCTTTTCATTTTTCCTCCAAATTCCACCGTTGAGTATTACGGTCCCAATAGGGATTGAAAAACAAGACTACATGGAGAATATGTCGGCAGTCAGATCTGATTTGCAGTTTAGCTCGTAGCATTCAAATATGCAGAAAATGTACCCTCTGCACTGTGCTCATTATGCCCATAGTTACGTGCAAGTCTTTGGGTTTTTCTTAAAATGAAATATAATTTTCAGATAATGACAGCTTCTTTTTAAGTGTTGATTGCAAATCTCTTATTCACTCTTGCACTAGGCTTGCCAAGTGTTGTGAGATCTGTAGTCCAATATATAAAGTTCCAAAGGATAATTTTGATTCATTATAGAGGGACTTTTTAAATAGAAAAAAAATCATATCTTCATATTCCTTGTTTGTATCAAATCGTGATTTGATTGATCTGGAGTTACCAGGAAAATACAGAAATGTCTTATATGTATGTGTTCCCATTGTAATGCGCTACAGAATTTGTTGGCGCTATATAAATAATATATAAAATTCCTGTGCTGTTCTATTTTTGGCAAGTGTGTCTGTGTGTGTTTTGTCCCCCTTTCAACCCAGTTAAGTTACTGCAAAATCTTTAAATCTGGCAATGTCCATATAAAAATAGGTGCATTCTTGTATTTTGGCAGCTTTATAATAAACAAATACATTTTAGTCTGCTGAAAATCTTTATAAAACAAGACCTGTAAATAATGCGCACTCCACCTTTGAATTTGTAATCTGCTACCAGACTGATTTTTGCTAATGCATGCCAAGACCTGCCAATCTTGTCATGGTGGGTGTATTTGTGACGACATACAGGTTTCATTTTTGTAAACATCCTACACTCAGCTCTAAAGGTCTGAAATGGCTGGGAGGGGGGTGTTTACCTCAATTGACCTGAAAAAACTGCAGGCGCTTGTTAAAGTTGATGACAATCAAACGGAGATGTAAAATCTAACTGGGCCATTTGTTTGCAATCAGTGTCCGGTACAATTGGTTTCTGGTATTCTTAAACTTCTCTAGATCTGTCACTTTGACCCTCAATAGTCTGCCTTTGCATCATTGGATGACAGCGCTACGGGAACATTTTGACACGGTCCATTATTTCCCATGACCTTCTCCATGGTAGTAAGATTTAATGGCTATTCAGAATGCTTTATAGCGGTTTCATACAGTAACATTTATAACTGTACCTCTTGTACACTTGCAAGTAAATAAAGTTTTCCTTTTTGTATTTGCTATCCAAAGTCTTTCTATTTGGTTGAGAGGGGAATGTTAATCCGTTCTTTTTCTAGTTATAAGGTATGATAAAGCTGCAATTAATCCCTCAAATAGGTTTTTTTAAATGTAGGATGTTGCACACCACACTAAAATGTACAACTATTTTAGGCAATCTGGCTTATACAGTTGCAGCCCATGGCAGGAACACATTCCATAGTGCCATTTTAATATCAGACTTGTTTCACAGTGCTTGGTCACTTGTAATAAGTGTCAGGATTGTGACCTTAACTTGCCCCAATTGATCGGCAAATCACAATAAAAGTGCGAGGCACTGGATTTAAAACCATATCATTTAATGGAACATTAGGTAAGGAATAAAAATGCATTACTAATGCTATATAGTCTTCTCACTATTTAGTGAGGATTGGAAATATTAAAAAAAGGGACTTGCATTATATCCTAGGGTGCACCGAGCTCCATGCTGCTGCCCTGCCTCTCGACCTGAGATTATAAATCTTGACCTCATTAATGTGCTATATTTATTTTTAAATTTTGCATGCTCAAATCAAGTTTTTGAGCAAGAGTTTTGCAGATTTGAGCATGCAAAAAATACAGCATATTAATGAGGCTAAAACCTATAAAATGCAAGTTGTATTGGTGCCCAGAACTGTCTAAGGACTTTGTAGATCAATGTTAACCCCTTAAGGATGCTGGACGGAAAGTTTCAGTCCAGAACTAAAATTAACCCCAGATTGCCACAATTGCGGGGTAACTGTTCCTGTTGTGTGTCTCGGTGTCAGAGGCACACTACTGTGGGCAGTTTTACTGATTCAGCCCATGTGATCGCTCTGACCGGGAGTCAGAGCGATCACACGTGCTGCAGTGAAACACGATCAGTCTCCCTGCAGCTCCTTGTGAGCTGTGAACTGCAGAGAGACAGATCAGTGCTGATCTGTCTCTAGCTGTTTAAAAAAAAAAAAGTGTTACCTCTTTCAAGTAAAATTTAACCCCTTCCCTGCCCTTTGATCACTGTCTGCAGTGATCAAAATACAGATCACAGTATTTCACTGCGATATGATTTTTTTTTCTTTTAACCCCTGAGGGTTGACTTTTATTATTTTTTTTTTATCCTCAGGGTTAGATTTATTTAAACATTTGTAAAACATTTATTTTGCTTGGGTGGGTAGAAGTTAGTGGGGAAATCTTAGGCTAAGGGGTTAAAATGTAAAAAAAAAAAGTTGAAAAAAACTTTTGACAAGGTTAAAAAAAATTTTTAAAGCTTAAAAAAAAAAAAATTAATAGTAAAAAAAAACCAAAAAAACTTTAAAGGGACACTCCAGGCACCCAGACCACTTCTGCCCATTGGAGGGATCTGGGTGCCAACTCCCACTACCCTTAACCTTGCAAGTGTAGTTATTGCAGTTTTCCTCCTCTAGTGGCTGTCTACTAGACAGCCACTAGAGGGCACTTCCGGGATTCTAGCACAGATTTTCTGTACTATAGCGTCGCTGGACCTCCAGCGACGCTAAAATCCCAATTTGAAAGAATTTTCAATGCTTTCATATGGAGAGGTTTAATGCGCGTGCGCGGCATTGCTGCGCATGCGCATTAGGTCTCCCCCACCGGCGGGTGGGATCGGTCTCCTCCGCCAGATGACGTGGTGACTGGGAGGAGCAACCGGGGATGGGAGGGAGAGGGGACCTGCAGTGCCAGGAAAATGATTTGTCTTCCTGACACTGGAGAGTCCCTTTTAAGAAAGGGGAAAAATGCGTATTACCTCTACACTTGGTACAGGCTAGCGAAAAGAAGATACTACGCTAAGGTTTAAAATGTCTTTTTGAAACACCCTGGGGTGTCTTCTTTAGGAAATGGTATGCCTTTGTGAAGTAATTGGGAAAACACAACCTATTAAAAATTTCCAAAGTGGGCATGGACCAAGCGTAAAAATTCAAACTTAAAGGAACACTATAGTCACCTAAATTACTTTAGCTAAATAAAGCAGTTTTAGTGTATAGAAGCTAAAGTTGTTCAGGTGTCCCTTTAAATGGCTGTGTCCCTTTAAATGGCTGTCTCAAATGTGCCCCTTCAACGTTGTCATATACCTTGTAAAGGTACATACGGGGGTATTGCTGTACGCAGATAACATAGCTGAGCAACATATGATGTATTGTACTGCTGTAGCACACATAAGGTTTGCAAAATATATATTACAAACTCGTGTGTCAAAGGCATAAAAAATGCTTATTATCACTACACTTGGTATAAGCTAGCGTGAAAAATTATTTCACGCGAAAGTTCAAAATATGTCTTTTGAAATACCCCAGGGTGTCTTCTTTAAGAATGGGTGTCTTTATGCGGTAGCTGGAATAATTAACCTACAAATAAAAAAACCCTCCATAGTAGGGTATGGACCCAGCGTAAAAATTCTAAGTTTGAAAAAAATCTTAAATGGCTGTGTCTCAAATGAGACCCTTCAATGTCCACATATACCTTGCAAAGGTACATATGGGGGTATTGCTGTGCTCAGACTACATAGCTGAGCAACATATGAAGTATTATAGACCCATAGCACACATAAGGTTTGCAAAATATACAGTACAAACTCACTGTGTGTGTCAAAAAGGCAGAAAAAATGCTTATTACCACTACACTTGGTACAAGATAGTGGAAAATGATTTCAGGCTAAGGTTCAAAATATGCCTTTTGAATTACCCTGGGATGTCTTCTTTAAGAAATAGAATGCATTTATGGGATAGTGGGAATATATATCCTGCTAACATATTTAAAAATTTAATACGGACCCATGTCCAACTTCTGAAGCTGTGTCCTTAAGGGGTTAAAGGAACACTATAGTGTTAGGAATGCAAACATGTATTTAAAATACTAAAGTGCTGGAGTGGTATTTTATGTCCCTGGCCCCTCTGCCTTTGCTCCTTCCTCAGGGAGCGTTCAGAAGCTCCATGCCGATCATTTATATGCTGAATGTAGGTGCTGCACAATGTGCATCACTAGACTAGGAAGCACTCTGAATAGTCAGTGTTTTCATTGTCGAGCCTGCAGGGACAGGATACAGACACTAGAATCACATTAAGCTGTGTCTTGAATTAAATCTTAATTGGAGCAGGAAATTAATGTAAGGATTTGAAAAATTATAAACTCTGTGAGGAGAGAGTGCAAAATATTCCTGGCAACTGCGTTCAATATGTTCTGTAGAGAGGAAGCTTGGGGAAACCAATTAGGAGAGAGTTATAGTAATTGGTGGAGCATATGCTGTCAGAACAAACTCGTTTGGTACCATCTTGTGTCATAAAGTGCAATGATTTTAAAGGGAAAATGACTGGATATGAAGTGTAAAGTGAGTTTGCAAGGATGAGTGTCCAATAAGCTAGCATAGTGACTCCATGCGAAGAAGAGATGTGTTCATGTATACCAGGCATGACAAACCTTTGGCATGTGTTCCCAGGCTAGCATGCGAGCCATACGTGCACCAGATTGTGGTTATCTCCTGTGTATAGACCTTACGGCTCATGTGCCACAGCTTTCATACAATGCAAAATGCCACCAGTTATGGGGACTTGAGAAGGTATGAGGAGTGGTAGGCTAGTTCCCTCCATGCAATACGCATAACTGTCTGTTGCATGGATATGATGTCCTGATGCATTTCTAAGGATGTCCCCGTGCTTGAAAAGGGATATGGGGCAGCCTATTGACCTAGTCCTGAAGACATCTGGGCAACTGACTAGAGACAAAAGGGTTAATGGGACTGTGAAGTGTTTGCATAGGTCAGAGATGGCATATTTTGGTTAATGATTGTGTGTATGGCTCACCAAGTGTGAGTATGTGCATGGGTCTGTAGAAAGAATTAAGATTAATTTTACAAAAATCAATATTTGTAATTTGTGGGAGAGTATTATGCATAGCTACATATTTTTATTATGATTTTATTATTTATATAGCGCCATCAGATTCCGTAGCGCTGTACAATGGGTGGACTTACAGACATGTAATTGTAGCCAGACAACTGGACGTACAGGAACAGAGAGGGGGAGGGCCCTGCTCAATTAGCTTACATTCTAGAGGGTGTGTGGTATAGTGACACAAAGGGTAAAAGTAGAGCTATGAAGTAGGTTGTGAGAAAAGTATTCACTGAGGGCTTAGTAGGTAATTTTTTACAGTTGCAGGGTGGGGGATAAAAACCTGTTAACAGTTTAATACATATACAAGTGTATTATATTTGTATGTTCTATATATTAGCAGTATGTTATATTTAACATTTATGCACAGAACCTGATTAAAAGTATGGGTAATGTCAAAAATACACTTTGTAATGAAAGGATTTCTATACTGTTTTCTGTGCTGTCTTAACTTGCTGTTGGCTTAACTGCATTCTGTGCCTATTGCGAAATAGTACTGCCCAATCCCACAGGCCGGGTGATTGAGGAAGGAAGCAGTGGGGATCTCTAACTCCTCATTCAGAGGTTAGAACTTTAGTTTTTCTAATTTATTTTTTTTAGAACACAAATATAATAACTGAACTATTGCACTACTGAATATTATCTCAAGGGTGAAATAAAATAGAACAAAGTTTATGCCTGTTCTAAAAATTTTTTACAAAACCATGCACTGATTTCACCACATTAAAATACTCTCCCCTATTGTAAGAGTATTATAGAGAAGCCAGACCACAAATGTCAACGATCCTAACAATGAGTCCCTCAATGAAGCAAATACAACCAGATAAGTGCATGTGCATCGCAGTTAATCTAAGAGAGTCCCAGTCATGTTGAATAAAAGTCAACTTCACTCCAAACCTTTCCATGATGGATTATCAGGAGATGAGAAGGGAGGATGGAGGGAAAGCTGTCCTAAGGGAACAGGAGAGGGTGAGGACCCCCCTCCCGTGGATATGCCCCAAGCCAGAGATCCCAATACCGGTGGGATTCAGAAGAGGCTCGGTGCAAGGAACCTGGGATTTTTAACCATTATCAATTTAAATTGAACCTTGTTTACAATCTCAGAATGAGAAGGCAGCGAAGCTTCCCATGCTGAGCAGCAGTCTACTTGCTGTGTAAAGCCAGAAAATCAGTTTATTAGCAGGAGGGGCTAGATCTCTAGGAGTTTTAAAGGTGTTGATATAAGGCTGACGAAGGATTGAGTTCAAGATCATCTGAGGGCCACTGCAATCTCACAAAAGACCCAACTCCAAACCTGAACAACCAGAGGGCAGGTCTTTTACATGTGAATATAAGAGCCTTGATCACCACAGTCACAGAAGAACAGGAGCAAGTGCAATGGATTAATATGGAAATCTAGTAGGAGCTAGGTACAATCTAAGATCTGGGTACAAACTAACTGAGACGTAGTGACCATTACCTGGACCTACAGACTATGTAGATTGCTGGACTTTTCTTATGTTTTACTTACCCTAGAGGTATAATGTAGGGAAATGAGCATGGTTAGCTGAGCTTCTTTGTAGTACAAGTAAATATGCGAAAGACAAGGCCACCAGGCAGCTTGTGAAGAAGAGAGCAAAACACGCTCTCTACCACCCAACCAAATGAAGATACGGACATTTTCCTGTTTGAGGTCTAAATCTGCCCTAAGAAAAGGCTGAGGGATAGAGCAGAATAGAAATAGATTTTATTTTTATTTTTTGTGACGAAAAGTGATTTAACCTAAAATATTCTACCCAAGAGGAAGAGCCTGTATGGTCCCTGTAGGTGGACCACATTAGCAATAATCCATGAAGCTTTTTCTAAAGTGCAAACCACATACATTCTGTAGATATTGATCATATTTGTATCTCTTCAATGACCAGATACTGAGTTCATATAGATGTGTTTGATGGTGTTCCATACAACTTATATGGGGTGGTGGTTGATTTCTTTGTTTGTGTACTCAGACCAAAACTACTGTACAAATGAGCATCTTTAATAGTTGTTCGGGGTGGGGACTGGTCACAGGTATGCAGCTCTTCTAATGCAAGTATGATCATAATAAAACAAAACAATAAATAGCTTCAGATGCAAGACAGGAATGTCTAACCATGATGCACAAACATACTGGTGTATTTAACAATAAAGACTTAATTAAATAATTAGTTTTATGACCACAAAAAAACACAAAGCACATAAAGTGGCTAAATCAGAAAGTTAAAAGTGTGGTTAAAAAGGAGGAAACCTATGGGTCAAAAAGTTAATATCGAAAGGTTAAAACGTATCTCTGATAACCTCTTAAAGCTTTTATAATCTGAATGCAATCTAATTGTATAACTATGATATTTAGAAACATAAAGTATACTTCATTAAAAAAGTTCAGAAAAGAGTCATATTATAAGTAAACTAATAGTGATGTCCCGAACAGTTCGCCAGGAACCGTTCGCTGGCGCGCGATGTTTGGTCTGCCCCCTATTCGTCATGGAGGTGGGAGGGTCTGGGAGGGAGGGTCTGCTGCTGATTGGCTGGAATGTGTCTGCTGACTGTGAGGTACAGGGTCAAAGTTTACTCAATGATGACGAATAGGGGCGGACTGAACATCGCGCATGTTCGCGACCGCGAACACTCTGTTCGCCGGCGAACGGTTCCCAGCGAACTGTTCGGGACATCACTATAAACTAACTCTTATCGGTGCTTACAAAATCCGTGGTAGAAATATCAGGCTGAGGAAAATGATCAGGAGAAATAGCCTTTTATGCAAAATCCTCTTGTGAATGAAAAGCATCGTTAGAGGTATATCTCAGTTTTGAAGTCAAATACTGCGATTATTCCTGAAATATCAAACAATATCCTAAGAAAGATAATATGCTTCATAGAAATCTGATAGTTTCTAACAATTAGCAGTGGAATTATCAGGGAAACGGGAGTCGTATTATACAGTTGCAAGAAAAAGTATGTGAACCATTTGGAATGATATGGATTTCTGCACAAATTGGTCATAAAATGTGATCTGATCATCATCTAAGTCACAACAATAGACAATCACAGTCTGCTTAAACTAATAACACACAAAGAATGAAATGTTGTCATGTTTTTATTGAACACACCATGTGAACATTCACAGTGAAGGACTTTTTCCACCTGCACTGTGAATGCCATCGCTGCCCAGATGCCCACGCCCCCAGTGCCATCACTTGTTTGGGCCCTATGAGGCTGCAAGGGTCCCTAAACAAGGGTTGGCAGAGGCTCTCTGCCCTTAGACCTGCGCCTTTACTATACTATTATAATATTTTGTATAAAAGGATATTTTTCCTGTTCATTTTACTCAGCCTGAAACTTCTAGCACAGATTTGGAAGCACTGATCAGAATTACTCTTTTCTTAACTTTTGTGACAAAGTATGCTTTATGTTGCTAAATATCTTCGCTATAAAATCAGAATTAATTTAGACTATAAGAGCTTTAAGAAGTTATCCTAGATAGGTTTTAATCTTGCTATTATAACTTTTTGGCCCATTAGTTCCCTTCTTTTTAACCACACTTTTCCATTTTTTTACTTTCTGATTTATCCACTTTATGTATATGTGTTTATTTATAAGTGTTTTGTGATTTTGAAGCGTTTTTGTATTTAACAATAAAGACTTAATTTAAAAAAAAAATTGTACTACCAAGAGGAATGAAAGAAAATTGGTGGTAGTTTTTATGTATGATCAAAATAAGCTATGTTTATAAAATAGGAAATTATTAACCAGAAGGTGTTGAGTGCTTTATATTTTTGCTATGGAATGTGTGGAAAACCCTTTACGAGTCCAACTACTTTTTCCTTGAGTTGAAGATAAGAGGAGATACGTATAAGTGTTCCTTTAGTCAATATTGCACTTTTCTAATAAAACTGGAAATGTTTTCACATATCTTAAGTTGTTTGGCACAAGTCAAATGGAATCCCAAACCACCTCTAAAACCATCCCAAAAAAAGATTTTAAGATTATATTTCTCAGAAGATATTGTTCCGAGCAAGATAGAGATCAAACTGGGACCTTTGGTTGTGTCTGAGGCCCTCTGCCCTGTGAGACCTAGAAGGATGCTCATAAATACAGGATTGAAACCTGTAGCATGAAGCCTTGAGAAGTAATTTGTTACTTTTTGGGCAACAATTTGGTGCCCAAGTTTCTCCAACCCATAAATGATCTCTTCAAGCCAGGAAGGTCCAGATGAGGAGGAGCAGAACATATTTAACATCACAAGATACTTGTGGTGACCCAATGCTTGTTTTGTTGTGGACATTTGGTTATTGATGTAATATTTAACATTTCATGGTTTGAAACGCAGTATTTTAAAATAAGTCACATTTAACTGAATATCATCATCTTTCATTCGATCAAATGGACAGTTAAAGGGACATTAAAAGCACCAAAATAACTTCAACTTAATAGAGTGACTTTGGTTTATAGATCATGCTCCTGCAGTCTAACTGCCCAATTTGCTGCAATTTAGGAGTTAAATCCCTTTGTTTATGCAGCCATAGTCACATCATCCTGCATCTGACTTGCACAGTCTCCTTACACATTTCCTGTAATGAGAGATCTAATGTTTAAACTTCCTCTATTGCTCAATATTTAATTTAGAATTTCTTGTCTCTTGATCTGTTAAAAGGATTCTATAGTGTAAGGAATAAAAATCTGTATTTCTTACACTATAGCTCTCACTAGTCCCTCCTCCTCCCCCCACCCTCCCCCAAGCCCACCTCCCCCCGCTGTTATCTTGGCAATGTAACGGTTAATAAACCCTTTCTATGCTAAATTGATTCCAGCACCGGTCTCCTTCGGCGCTGGGATGGCGCTCTGATGTCATCCAATGTTGGGGTGGGGCTAATATGCGTAGAGATAACCTCGGTCCAATGTTTTACTATTGGGATTTAACTGATGTTGGGTGTCATCATGCAGAGCGTGAGGAAGTCCAGCGTCAGGCGACCAAAATTCGCCTAGCCACAAGAAAGTGCCTCTAGAAGCTGTCTGATTGACAGCCACTAGAGGCAGTCTTAGTCTTATTCCTTTTTCAAAACCTCTTAGATTCTTTTTAATTACCAACAGGAGCCTCCTGTGGGCGATTAAAGTTCAATTATAAGAGCAGGAGATACAAACTCACTAAAGTAAACATACTGTGCTGAAAGATGTGATTGAAAATGAAACCATTCTTTCATTCCAGCTGTGTGAATCACAGCCAGGGGAGGAGTGGCTAGGGCTACATTAAAAGACACAGTGATTTAACGCTTAATTGTTTGACTGGTTATTACACTGAAGTTGTTTTAGTGCTTATATTATCCCTTTATTATGTATCATTTTAAGATGGTAGATTGGATTCAGGTTGTATCAGTCACTATAAGTGAAAAACCATTGTGTTTACAGTTTTAACTAACGTTAATTTGATGACATTATATATGTCTATATTTTATGAGAGTATTTTGTTTATATATCATTGGACCAAACGTGTGTACACTCCTATTTTTTTATTTATTTTTTATTCTTTATTTTATTTGTGCATTGAAATTCACATATAGCACACCTTGCCACAATAGCCAGAGTATGCAGAGTTGAACAAAGGTTTACGTTAGTTAGGCAGTGGAAAAAACTTTGCACATTCTTTAAATTTTTAACGCTTAACAATGAGTTATGTCTAGGCTGATTATTAATAAAAATAAGAAACTGGATTAGCGTAAAACAGGTTATAATGGTGATAGAGAACATTGCAGGCTAGTTGTTCAAGCTTACGTTACTATGTAATAGATATGCTAGTGATTAGCTGTATCTGGCTAAACATGCTGTATAGATACATATAAGCTTCACATGTTAGTATCTAAGTTGCACAGGCTAGGAAGTCCAGCAGAGAGTAGCTTAGGCAGGCTAAGTAGACTGATATTGCTAGAGAGACGAACCACAAGATGCCTTCATTGAACAGATTAGTAGATAGTGCAAAAAAGTAAAATAAAAGGTCACAGGCAATATAACAAATACAAAAAGCGAATGCCATGTCAAAAAGTATTGTGGCTGCAGGATTGTGGCTTGTATGAGACATGAGTCCATAATCTGTGGCATTGTCTCATGTGTTATGAGTGCAGGCCTGTGTTTAGAGTCCCGATCAACTCACGCCTGTTCTGGTCGGTACATAATAAACGAAGGACAGGAGGTTTTCTGGCTAGAGTTATCAAAGTTAGAGGAGGTAATCAATGTATGCACCAGTCATTTCCCAGAGGCGCGCGGCAACTGTGGGGTCCCGTCATCGGTCATTTTAGCCGATGCCCATGAGTGGGGGGGTCAGTAACCCAGGAGTGCAAAAGTCTTGGGTGTCGTGGCCCTAACTGGGGCCAGTGGGGCTGGCTGGGGCATTGTAGGAGCGGGACAAGCGCTGGCATACCTCGCTCCCTTGGGCATGTAAGGCCATCCCCGCTTGCATGGCAGTTGGCAGGTGTTGTCAGTCCTTTAATGCGCCGGTTGTTTCTTGCATATGTATGTGCCGCCGCTGGGTCCCGGTATTTCGGTGTGGACGGCTCGGATCTGTTTCAAAGCTATTGCAGAGGTTCGGTGTGTCGGCAGTGGTGAGGATTTCTGCCTTACAGCTCTGGGTGCTCCTCCACCGTGCCTACTGGTATTATCTCGTGAAGTGGGTGATCGTGGTGCCCCGTGATGTGAGTCTGGGCTCTGTGTTGTCCCCTTCTTGGGGGTTCCCTGCTTCCGTGGTGGATAGGGAGTCCTATGGAGGTCAACCCCTGATGCTCTCTGCCCGACAGGGCCCCGTGTTCAGGGGGTTGTAGCTGGAGGTTCCCCAAGTCTCCCCTTCACTTTCTTTTTGTGTTTCATAGTCTCTTTATTAAGTGGCTGTAAAAGTGCCAGTAGTTTAGCCCAAAATGCTTCAAATATAACATCAATGGAGTCTCTCTCGTTAGTGCCTTCGCCCAGTCCAGTGTTAGGTCGCTTGTTCGTTATTGCTGGATCTCGTGCATCCACCATCTTGGAGGCCCTAACTCCCACTTTGCTTGAGAAGATTGCGGGTGTATTCGAGGGGCGTAGAGCTTGGGGTTCTCCATCCAGCGGGGACCGGGTTATCCCCCACTGGTCCATAGGGGGGGTGAGTGTGGTATTCTCGCATTGGCTGTCCGCGCTCGGCGGGAAAGCGGCCGCCTTTCCTCGCCGTCTCCTGTTGTAGGCCTAATTTGCTGTTGCGGTGCCCGGTCTCTCCAGGTGTCGTGTTTGGCTTCGTTGGATTCCGGCACGTTTCCACAGTGCCGTGGGCCGTTCCGTCTGAGGTTTGTGGTTCAGCAGCTCGATAAAACCGAAGGTGTTTTTGTCTGTTTTACAGGAGCTCTAGCAGTGCACGTCCGGCTAGCTCGCTGGTTAGGCTCCGCCCCGTACACTCCTATTTTTGCTGTCTCTTAACATTTGAATAAAAGTAAAACATGGACCTGGATTTTTATTTTGATATCTGTTCTAGAAACTGCTTTTTTTTTTTTTTTTTGTGTTTACCTGGAAGATGGTTTAAAACATCTGCTTCATCCCTTAATATAACATGATTGCAGAGCAGATGGTCGCAGTAAGTGTGCGTCTAAATCATATACTTTGTTGGTGTACAGGATATTCTATTCCCCTTTCATCACTGATACTTTGTGAAGTTAGATAATTTCCTGCAGACACTGGAATTAAACCGCACAGATTGATGTGAAGGCTGCTCGAATTCATGAAGCCTATCATTTGTACTAAGTGACAAATTGTCGTAACAGATATAATTATGTTATAGATCCAACATTTTACGAAATTAATTTGAGTTCTCACTAGGAACATTTTGTGCGCAAGACTGTCTCCAATTAGAATTAACATACATGAATGTCGAAAATTGTTTTCAACAGCGTGCCTCTAATAATATATTATCTAAGCAAGTGTTTCGGTACTTCATAGAGCTGACAGTCAGGATTTTTTGTGTTTTTTGTACATTGCAACTCCTTGTATTTTAGTTATGCAGGCATCTTAAGTAAACATTTTTAGGTTACTAAAACTAGAAACTGTGAAAAACTGACAAGGGAATTGCAGAATAACAAACTCAATGGTGATCTATATACTCAAAGGGAAACTCTAGGCTCTGTTACTGCTTCATCTCATCAAAGTGGTTATGGTAACTGGAGTCCGCTGTCATCAACCTTCTGTGTTAAACTAATTTTTAAAGGTTTAATGTTTAATGTAATGAGAGTCTCCAGTAGCCCACCCAATCTGTGCTGTGAATGCTAACGAGGAAGCAATGTGTGCGGTGATTGGCTGAGATTATCAGCCGGCTGCTTTTCATCTTATCACAGCCACCTGTGCTGTAATGAACGAGTAAGAAGTGTAATCTCTGTGTTAGTCAGATCTTCAGTGTGGGGGTTGGACTGTATGCAACCAAGAACATCCCCCCTTGATAATAAAGAGGTTCTTTTTAATACCTGTATATTCGGCATTAATAAAGAAAATTTGATTGATAGCAAGCGCTCTCGAGTGCGCTCATTTTGTGATTTGTATACAAAGGCTCGAGTTTGCACTGAGGCACAAACAAGACCAGGAGAACTGAGTGCAAGGTATGGTAAATATATATATATATATATATATATATAGAGAGAGAGAGAGAGAGAGAGAGATATTTTATTAGATATATACAAGACAATAAAAACCTTCCTCAAGAACTCATTGGCAAGTTGAAAACCGCTCTAGAAGCCAATTCCAGGATAATAACACAAGTAAACATCAAATGTGGCATATACCAAGGTGATGGGCTATCCCCAATGCTGTTCTGCATAGACCTCAACCCCTTCAGCCAGATCATTAACAAAGAGTGGATACAGATACATATTCAACTACCATCAGCCACCTACTCTATATGGATGACATCAAGCTGTATGCCAAGAATAAGAGGGTCATTGACTCACTGATCCACCTAACTAGGATATACAGCAGAGACATCAGAATGTCGTTTAGATCAGAGAAGTGTGGGCAGATGATAGCAAAAAGAGGGAAGATGTTCAGGACCAGAACAACAAAAAGAAGATATTGAAAACAGCTACAAATACCTGGGGGGACATCAATCACATGGCAACCACGAGGAAGAGGCAAGGAGGATAGCAACATATAAGCACCTCCAGAGAGTTAGACAGGTCCTGAAGTGCCAGCTCAATTGCAAGAACAAGGTCCAAGCCATCAACACATATGCCCTACCAGTCATCAGGTACCCAGCTGGATTAATAACCTGGCCAAGAGAAGAACTGATCACCATGGATGTCAAGACCTGGAAATTACTCACTATGAATGGAGGATTCCACCTGAAATCCAGCACCCACAGGCTGTGCACCTGCCGGAAATAAGGAGGTCGGGGCCTGATGAGTGTCAAGACACAGACCTGGATGAAACAAACAGCATCCACAAGAACATCAGAAAAATTGCTTCCAAAGACGAACTGCTAAGGAAATGCCTGAGACAAACAACAAATAGAGTATGCAGAAAAGGAGGATGTTCCATTGCAAGACAAACCTCTCTACAGGGTGTACCACCGTCAGATAGTGGATGTGGATCATGTTACAAAATCCTACCAGTGATTGGAAAAGGCAGGACTGAAAGATGGCATTGAAGCACTAATCCTGGCAGCTCAGAATCAGGCATTCCTCACCAGATCAATAGAAGCAACTACTACTCCAGGCAAGGCCCAAGGTGCAGACTGTGCAAAGAGGCCCCTAAGATAATCCAGCACATGTGCAAGATGTTAGCAGGAACAGCATACAATGAGAGGCACAACCAAGTGTACCGAAACATCTGTACAGAATATGGTCTGTGCCTGCCTAAGTCCAGATGGGACATACCACAAAGGGTAATTGAGAATAAAAGGGCTAAGATCCTGTGGGACCCTTTAACCCCTTAAGGACCAAACTTCTGGAATAAAAGGGATCATGACGTGTCACACATGTAATGTGTCCTTAAGGGGTTAAAGGGACAAAAAATAAATTTTATCTATTCTCTTGAGTTTGATATATTAGGAGAAATGTGGAATTGTGATGGAGGCCGATGAAATATTAATGCCTGTTAACTGCAGTTAGTGCATGGGTATTATGTCCGTATACACTCGACAAGTTTATATTCTTATTATTTTACATTTTACATTTTGTTTTACATTTTGGGAATCTGCAGTCAAAAATTGTCAGTAGATTTTTTCACTTACCCATAACTAAACTATTTTTTACACATTTCAGTTCTGCACTTACTGCGTGTTCTATTGCTGGACAAGATATACCATATAATCTCTTCACACCTCTCTCTTTTTTTTTTTATAAATTCTTTATTTTTGAGTTTTCAATAAAATTTTACTTTGTGGGGTACAGAAAGGAAAAAGGGATGCAACATGTTACAAGCATATTGGTTACATTTTTAGATGATAACAATTCACTGTTTACATTCGGTGTTTTGGTTGTCTAACATGTAACTTTCGTTGCTCGGGGTCCAGCAGAGTCTGGTGGGTAAGATGGGTGGGGGTATTACCTCTGGTCAGCATAACCAACATTTTCCCTGAGTTTAGGCGTAAGATTCTGGTATTGTTTTGGTGGGCTCAATCGTGTTCAGCGCCTTGTTTGTGGACTTTGTGAGGTGTCATGGTCTTACTCTGTCCTTTGCGTTGTGTTATCTCTGTCCTCTGGGGTGAGGTGGTGCCTCCGGGGTCGGGGGTTTAGAACTTGGGGATTGTCCTTGTGTCGTAATATCGTATTATCGTGTTTGGTTGAGCTTGTGGAGTTCACCTGAGTCAGGTCAGGTGGTTGTTTGTAGTCGTAATGTTCGCAAGTTTATGTAGGTGGTTTCTGTTGATAGTGGTGTTTGGATGTGTGGTGTGGGTGGGTGTGGGAAAGGGGTAGAATGTGGAAGAGAGGGGGACAGTTCCCCTCCCCCCCCTCCACCGCACAAGGTCTCCTACAATGCCAACCAGAGGTCCTAGATCTTATGAAAAGATCTAGTGTTCTCGTGTACTAGTGCGGACAGTTCATCCATCTCCATAGCCTCCTTAACCTTTCTCCGAGCCTCTGGGGCCGCTGGGATTTCTGGGCTGCCCCAGTGGGTAGCTATAGTTCTACGTGTTGCTAAGGCCACCTTCGCTACTAGTTTGTTTTGTGCTCGGGTCAGATTTTCTAGGGGCCTGGACAGCAGCCAGGTCCATGGGTCTAGGGGGACGTCAGTTTGTAGTGCTCTCGAGGTGGCAGCGACCATTTCTTTCCAAATTTGGGTTAAATGTCGACATTGCCACCACATATGAATGTATGTTCCCTTTTCGCCACACCCCTTCCAGCAACTGTCCGAGTTTGTACGTTTCATTTGTTTGAGTCTCAAGGGGGTGAGATACCACCATAGCAGGGTCTTGTATGCCTGCTCTCTGTGGTTAACACAGATAGTCACTGTCGCTATTGCTTCCCATATGTCAACCCAGTCCGAGGGGTCCCCTGGGGGACCAAGATCCTTTTCCCAGGCCTTTATGTAGGAGAAGGCATCAGGTGGGGCTTTAAGTGTCATGAGTTTGTATAGATTGGAAATCTGGCCCTTGTGTATTGGGTTGTTCAGGCAGCCCCTTTCAAATGCAGTTGGTTTCATTACCGCCGCTGCAGTGGGGGTTGACAAGAAGCTTCAGAGCTGGAGATATCGGAAGCGATCGAACGTGTTATACGGTGTGTCGTTTGGCAGTTCTGGGAAGGGAATGAGGCGGTCATTCCTGTAAAAATGACAGATTCTCGTGAGTTCGTTGTCCTCGGTGAAATGTTGGGGTGTCATTCCCGGGGTGAATTGAGGGTTTCTCAGTACGGACATAAGGGGTGAGGGCGTATTTATGAGGTTGTATTTGTCGGTCACCCTGTTCCAAATGTGAATGGCTGTCGTGAGGGCTGGTGTCGTGTTTGGCTGCTGTGGTTTGTGTGGTTTCGGTATCCAGAGGTAAAGTGTTGGTAGGTCCCGTCCGAACAGGTCGTGTTCCAGGTCCACCCACCGCTTAACCCCAGGAGGGGCATGCATGGTTTGGATTTGTGCAATTTGGGATGCTTGATGATAGTCCCAGAAATTCGGCAGGCCTAATCCCCCTTTTTTGTGTGGGATATACAGGATAATCCGTTTTATTCTAGCTCTTTTTCCTTCCCAAATAAATTTATCTATGTGCATTTGGAGATTTTTGAAGTCTGTTCGTGAGAGTGGGATGGGGAGGGTCTGGAAGAGATAGAGAAAACATGGCAGTAAGTTCATTTTAATCGCTGCTAGTCTCCCAAGCCATGAGATGGATAATTTTGCCAGGTTTGCAGATCTCTCAGGGCCTGGTCGATTAGTGGGGGGTAGTTTAGTCTGTATGTAGAGTGTAGATCCGCCGGTATGTCGATTCCTAGGTAGTGAATACTATGTGTTTGAAAGCGGAATGGGTAGGTTTGTTGCAGTAGTGTTCGTGTGTGGGGTGGGATCTGTATTGCCAGGGCTTCTGTTTTCTCCATATTGAGTTTATATCCTGAGATTTGTGCATATTCATCTAACAAGTCTAGCAGTGGGGGTAGGGATGTCTCTGGGTCAGCCAAGGTTAGAAGCAAGTCGTCCGCATATGCTGCTACTTTGTATACCTCCCTTCTTATTTTTATGCCCTGTATAGCCGGTGTATTGCGGATCTGTTGTAATAGGGGTTCGAGGGAAAGGGCAATGAGGAGGGGGGACAGGGGGCACCCTTGACGGGTGCCATTATGTATTTGGAACGGGGTTTGGCGAGCATTTGTTATAAGTAGCCATGCTGTCGGAGTGGTGTAAAGGGTGTGAATTGCTTGTAGGAGAGCCCTGGGGAAGCCGAACCTCGTCAGGACAGTGAACAAATATGGCCAAAGGATCCTGTCAAATGCCTTTTCGGCATCTAGGGATAGTAGTAGCGTTGGGATCCGTCTGTGGGTGGCTGTCCATATTAGGTCGTAGGTGCGTCTCGTGTTGTCATAGGCTTGTCTATTGGGTATAAAGCCCACTTGGTCCGGGTGGATCAGTTTTGGGAGAAAATGTTTAAGTCTGTTCGCAATGAGTTTGGTAAATAATTTGACATCTACATTTAGGAGTGAAATGGGGCGGTAGTGTCCCGGGTCTTGTAGGGATTTGTTCGGTTTTGGTATTAGGCTAATATTAGCTTGGAGCATTTCCGCTGGGAGCGGTTCTCCTTTGTGGATCGATGTGAATAGCTCGTTAAGGTGTGGGAGTAAGGTTGCGGAGTACGTTTTGTAGTATAGTCCCGAGTAGCCGTCGGGGCCCGGGCATTTGTTAGGTTGGAGGGCCTTAATCGTCTCTGCCACCTCCTCTATTGTAACTTCTGCTGCTAGTGATCCTCGTGCTTCGTCAGTGAGTTGCGGTAGAGGTATGCTTGGTAAATAGCGTGCTATGGCTTCCTCTGCGTCGTTTGCGTTGTGTCGAGATTGAGGGTCATGGTCATAAAGGGAGGTGTAAAATTGAGTGAAGGTTTCTGCTATCTGTTCAGGGAGGGTTTGTGTTTGGCCGTCCGGAGTGTTAATCGAGGCTAACCGGTTATGCTGCCTTTTCTTTTTAAGTCTTTTGGCCAGGAGGGAGTCTGCTTTATTAGATTTCTCATAAAACATCTGCCTTGTCCATAACAGTGCTTTTTTCGAGTCTTGGGCCATGAATTCATGGATAGCTTGTTTGTGCACTTGGATCTGTTGTTGTCGGAGGTGGGGTTTTGTTTGTGCGCGTGTTCCGCCTTGCGGAGTTCGGTGAGGTGTTGGTTTAGTCGGGATAGTTTCTCCTTTTTGTGAGCTGGGGGGGACGGGTCGCGGGGGTGTAGCTGAAAGTGCTTGGTCTTACAATGTGCGTGCCAAGCCTGGTGGGCGGGGGGGGGGGGTAATGTAGGGGTTGTGCATATGGTTCGATTCACCCTTGTGGGGGTGGGTCTCGTGTGATGTGTGTGAGGGGTGAGAAGAGAAGAGGAGGGTTGGTCACGTCCACTTCTCTCCCCTCCTGTGATGTGTTACCTTGTGTACCTGGTATTTTGTCCGATGTACCTTGACTCTCTGTCGAGGGCTTGTGGAGTCCCAGTCTGGGCATGCAGATAACTATATACAAACAAGAAAAGGAAAAAATATAATACCCAACATGTTTAGACTAACTGTAGCGATGTGCAGAGTGTCTCTCAGAAGGGGGGAAGTACTCCCCTGCCTCCTCAGGTGTTGTCTAGTGGTCCCCTGTCTTTTGTCCTGTCCGTGCGGGAGGGGGTTCTCGTCTGGGGGGTGGGTGGGTATCCTCCGTTGACCAAGATGGGGCCTGTCGTTATCTATTCTGTCTTCAGGGGGTCCCCGGAGGGGTGCGGTGCCTCCCGGGGGGTCCGTCATCTGCTTCCCTATGGGGCCCTTTTGACCTTTCTGCTAATAGGCTCTCCCAACCTCTTGGGGTGCTTGCTAGGGTCCCAGCTTGTATCTGTTCCCTTCCTCCCAGCCCCCCCCTCCCCCCTCGGTCTCATCTATCCCTCCCCTGTTTAACAAAAACAACCATGCCTCCTTGTTATTTACTTTTTTGTTTTTTAGAAAAAGTATTATTCTAAAGGAGGGAAAAATATATAGCGTCAGTGAAGCTGTAGGATCCACCCTATAGTTAGGTGCTCCAGGGGGAGTACAGCGTATCTGATTAGGACGCCTAGTCGGTTTCAATTGGTCCAGGGGGTGTGGGTCCCCCTTTTTTTAGTTTTTTTTTTGTTATTAAACATGTAAATACAGTCAGGGGGGGATCAAGTACATCAGTTAAACATAAGCCTGGGAGTCATCCACGTCCCTTCCCTAATCCCCCCTTTCCGTTCCTTGTCTTCCCATGTCACCGTTTTTTTGTTTTTTTAAACGAAATAAGACAGGAGGTTTAAAGTGCCAGTACAAGAAAACATTAGAAAGCATATTATAAGTGCTCTATAATAAAAAGGATATTAACGTGAGCTATGTAGCGTAATGGTGATAAAAATGTCCTGGGAGTGAGAGTCTCTGCGTCGATCGTGACAGGATTTTAAAGCCCCTGTGGGCTGCCGTCTTGTGGTCTTGGAGGTGCCCTTTTTCTCGGTGTGCGTCGAGGTGAATGGCTGATGGGTTCCTGATGTCTCCGGGAGCTCCCCCTGGGGCCAGATGGTCTATTCGGTTGTAGAGGTAGAAGCGTGAGGCCTAGGGATTCTGTGAAGGGGATCATCTCTGCTGTGTTCGACAGTATGTGTGTCTGGTTTTCTCTGCGGACCAGGAGCTTGAAGGGATGCCCCCACATGTACCGTATGCCGTGGTGGTTGAGGGTGTTCGTCAGTTGTCGCAGATCTCTCCTTTTCTAAAGGGTCGAAGGTGCCAGATCCTGAAAAAGGGCTATGGTCTGTTGCTGCAAGGTTTGAGGGTTTTGTCTTGCTTGTTGGACCAGTTGCTCCTTAATGGGGAAACAGTGCATCCACACTATTACAACCCTAGGGGTGTCTGGGTTCAGCGCCAGAGGTCTAAGCGCCCTGTGTGCTCTGTCCATTGCAAGGTCTTGCAGTGAGGCCTCTGGCAGTAGTGTTTTAAATAGGTCAGTGAGGGAGGCCTGTAGCTGATCGTTGGTTACTGTTTCTGGCAAGCCCCTCACCCTGATATTATTTCTCCTGGACCTGTTATTAAGGTCTTCTATCTCTTCCTCTAGTGCTGCCAGTTTGCCATGTAGATAAGTGATATCTTGGGAGTGGAGGAGGTTGTTTCAGCTAGTTTGGTGAGTTTGGCCTCTGCATGGTCTGTGCAGAGTGACAGGGCCTCCAGATCAGTTTTAAGGAACTGAATTTGGCGGTTTAATTCTGCCTTAGTGTGTGCCTTAATTTCTGCAGTGGCTTCCTGCAGTAGGTTTTGTAGGTCCCTTTTCATTAGGGGAGAGTCTGCTGTGGCCGGGTACCTGCTTTGTGCTGAATCCCTTTTGGAGCCCTCCATGTCTGAGCGGCAAGATGGCGATTTTGGCGCGCTCTGCGGGCGGAATAACGATGCCACTGAAGGGGTTTTCTCCTTCCTCTTCTTCCCTCCGTGCATGGGGGAGAGAGTGCCAGGGTCTGTTGAGGCTAGATTGCCTGTTTCGTCGGGTATATCTTGCCCGCGGTAGCTGATGGTGGCGGATTGCAATCACAGGGGAGAGAGAGCCGCCGGACTAAGCGTCCATCTTCGACAGGCTCTGCCCCCCCACACCTCTCTCTTAAAAATGATGAATTAATAAAATAAAATTATTTTTTCTGGTGTCTTTGAAAGAAAACCTTTGCTCCCTCGACCATCAATTCTAACTAGATACCATTTATTTCCTTCTAAAAAAAACTTGCTATCTAAAGGGTTAAGAAAATGTGGGGAAATATCAGTTAAATTGTATAAACAATTTGGTTGGTTTTGCTCAGTTGACAGATAAACTATTTTATATACACTTTGCTTGCTATATGGCCAAGCAAATGCATAAATAGTGCTCATTGGAAAAAAATACTTCATAAATAAATGCAAATATAAATCCGGTAGTTTTTCTTTAAATGAACACTACAGCCCCTTTATATGCATTAGGTGCAACATGCAGGCTAGGATACAGTTAGCTATATTGGGTAGGTTTTATTTATTAAGGTGTAAATGACACGGCAGGTCCACTTTAATGGATAACATCTCATTCAGCAAAAATATAAAATATATCATAGAGATAAATTATCCAGGTTATAGCATTGTGAGTTGTTATTTTAACGCTTGTCTGTTCTCCAGGGTACCGCCTGCCAACTCTGTGATTCAAGGTTAATGGGTATTACTGTAATATAATACACATCCCAGATTCCTTTCTACCTCTTGACCCGTTCCTATGTGACTGGTGCTTTATAGGAACACCTCCAATCAAGTTGCCTCTTTAAGTTGATGCAGACACACACCACTCCTGGGGCAGTACATCTTGCAACTGAATGGAATTCAGTCTGATAAATTTCACACGTTTTGTAATAGGGCATTAAAAAAATCATGCAATGTAGCATTTATGTAATACTTAAACTTAAAATAACCCTAAATATGTATTATACTATTTTCAGAAGATTGAAATTATTTCTTTGTATATAGAAAAATAGAAATTTTGTAGTAAGAGTCATGTTTTAAATCCCTCTCAAGTGTGCATTGCAGTGTTTTTAAACCATTGTTTACGTTAATCTACATTGCTCGGCTACAACCCAATAAATAACAGAAAGATTTCTATTCGAATTCAAGGCAAGCCATTTAACATCACAGTGATCCAAGTTTATTCTCCAACCATGGATGCTGAAGAGTCTGAAATTGTCCAGTTCTATGAAAATATTCAACACATGATCTATATACCACCAAGAAAAGATGTTACTATCCTCATAGAAGACTGGAATGCTAAGGTAGGGAACCAAAGGGCACCTGGAATAACTGGCAAGTTTGGCCTTGGAGTTCAAAATGAAGCAGGTCAGAGATTAGTAGAAGATAGTCAAGATCATTCTCTGGTCATAGCAAACACCTTCTTCCAACAGCTTCCGAGACGACTCTACACATGGACATCACCAGATGGACAATATCAGGGCCGGACTGGGAATAAAAAGCAGCCCTGGAAAAATGTTATACCAGCCCCATCATAAATTGTGCCAGCTGTGACAGATATACAGTTACAATTATTTAACCAACAAGAAGGAGCGCACTCACAGGACTTAAAATAAACAAAAGAGCTGTTTTATTCTAATCAGATGTGCAACATCTTACTTCAACGTTTCATCCTTATAATTTTGAAAGGTCCAGTAATGGGAATGAAACATTGACTGAATGCTGCTGCACGTCTGATTTGAATTAATCTTATTTTGGTTAGTCCTCAGTCCTATGAGTGCACTCTTCGTTGTATGTAGTTTGATACCAGGGAATGAAAGACTGAGAGAAAGGCAGGGTTATCCACTAAACTAATATTTTTGTGAATGAAAATGTAAATTGCTAAATGTAGGCTACAATAGTCAAGCTGTCACTATACCCAAGTTAAAATTTTGTTTCAAATCCGCTATTTTGGTTTAAATTATGAAATTTAGATTTTCACTTTTTAAAATTAAAACTATTAGTAATAACCCTTTGGCTAATGTCAAACCCTTCATTCATATATATGTATATGTATATATGTGTGTGTGTGTGTGTAATTTCCAAGTGTATTATGCATGAAAATATTATATATTATAAACATAATAATTATTAAAATTATGCTTGCGATTTATATACATACACACATTATATATATATATATATATATAGTGATATAATACCATTTGTGCATATGTATCTATGCAGAATACTTTCACAAATAACATACGTAGATAAAGCAAAGCTATATTTCATTTTTTTAAATTCAACATGTCATTTAAAAAAAAAAAACATATATAAGCATAAACACAGATTTTTGATTAATGGATACTCACTGGCACGAACGGATGCCCACACACTCACATACACTGACGCACAATGATCAATACTCACACACATACAGTGATCCATACTGACACTAACACAGTAATCCATACTGATACATACATTGATCCACACTGACACTCACACACAGTAATCCATACTGACACTCACACAAACATTGATCCACACTGACACTCACACACAGTAATCCATACCTTGATCCATACTGACACTCACACATACATTGATCCATACTGATACTCACACAAACATTGATCCATACTGACACTCACACACAGTAATCCATACATTGATCCATACTGACACTCACACACAGTAATCCATACATTGATCCATACTGACACTCACACATACATTGATCCATACTGATACTCACACAAACATTGATCCATACTGACACTCACACATACATTGATCCATACTGATACTCACACAAACATTGATCCACACTGACACTCACACACAGTAATCCATACATTGATCCATACTGACACTCACACATACATTGATCCATACTGACACTCACACAAACATTGATCCATACTGACACTCACACATACATTGATCCATACTGACACTCACACAAACATTGATCCACACTGACACTCACACACAGTAATCCATACATTGATCCATACTGACACTCACACAAACATTGAACCACACTGACACTCGCACACAGTAATCCGTACATTGATCCATACTGACACTCACACAAACATTGATCCATACTGACACTCACACACAGTAATCCGTACATTGATCCATACTGACACTCACACACAGTAATCCATACTGATACTCACACACAGTAATCCATACATTGATCCATACTGACACTCACACAAACATTGAACCATACTGACACTCACACACAGTAATCCGTACATTGATCCATACTGACACTCACACAAACATTGATCCATACTGACACTCACACACAGTAATCCGTACTGACACTCACACATACAGAATTCCATACTGACACTCACACAAACATTGATCCATACTGACACTCACATAATATCTTCAAAAACACCTCCCACGCACAATTACACACTCAAATATACACACACCCTAAGAATCCTGGAAATGAACATTAAATACCTGGGTGCCACAGCTCACTGAGCCCACCTTGCTCCGTGCTCGCTCAGCTCCTGGCTGAGAAGCAGCCTGCCTGCAGCTCTGTATGGCCCCTGCTTACTCCTCTCCCTGCCTGCAGCTCTGTCTAGCCCCCTGCTCACTCCTCTCCCTGCCTGCAGCTCTGTCTGGCCCCACTCCTCTCCCTGCCTGCCAGCACTTTACACACAGGAAGCGAAAGGCAGAAGACCCGCGTGGGCTGCCCTGCTCTGCCTGATTACCGGGTCACATGCTTCCTGTGTGTGAAGGCTGACAGGCAGGCACAGGACTGCCTCCCTCCCTGCTCCTTATCCTTCACTGGCGAGCAGCATTGACAGTCCACTTTGGAGTGCCTGCTGCTCGCGAGTGGATACAGTACAGTGCGATCTGGAGCTGCTCAGCTCATCAAACCTCCACAAGACTGTGTGTACTGTGTGGGGAGAGGAAGGGCTGCTGCACTGTGCGGCCCCAAGTGCACCGGCCCACCGGGAAATTTCCTGGTATCCCGGTGGGCCAGTCCGGCCCTGGACAATATAGTAATCAGATTGACTAAATACTTTGCAGCCAAAGATGGAGGAGCTCTATACCGTCAGCAAAAACAAGACCTGGAGCTGACTGTGGCTCAGACTCATTGCAAAGTTCAGAATTAAACTGAAGAAAAGAGGGAAAACCATCAGACCAATCAGATACGACATAAATAATATCCCTTGTTAATATGCAGTGGAAGTAAAGAATAGATTAGAGGGACTAGACATCGACGATAGAATGCTTGAAGAACTTTGGACCGAAGTTTGCAATATTATCCAGGAAACTACAAGAAAAAATATCCCAAAAGAAAGAAATCTAAGAAGGCAAACTGGTTATCTAATGAGGCTTTAAAAATAGCCCAGGAAAGAAGGAAAGAGAAAGGTAGTGGAGATCGGAAAAAAATTGTTCAACTGAATGCAGAATTCCAAAGGATAGCAAGAAGAGACAAGGAGACATTCTACAAAGTGGGAGTGATAAAAGACAAAAATAGCAGGGACTTGGGGGCGGGGCCTGACCATCATGGCCGACAGACGTGTGCCTGGTGAGCTCCTTGATAAATATTTTTATGAACTTTAAATGTACTCAATGTGTTTTAGGAATGTAGAAATATTATAAGTTATTATTCTAAGCATATCCAGACATTAAGGGGTCATACATAGGCATATATATTACAAACATACTGTAATTTATACACATATGGCTCTAGTCAAGAATGATGGATGGAGACTTGTGGACCCTGTTGATAATAACCTTTGACCTAGCCTTGAAAGCCTGAATTCCTTTGAAGACTCACATTTCTACAGGCAATTATTCATTACATCATGTATATAGAAGTCTTTGTGTGTGTAATTTACCAAAATAATATAACGTATGGCTTTAATCAGAGATTTGGGTTACCACCTTTCTTTCTCAGATAACCAATTATTTTAAAGAAGGCAAACCTTATGTCTTTGTGTATACGCCCTATGTAACTGAATTTAAACATATAAAAAACCTTTTGAAGATAGAATTTTTACCAATACTTTTACCATCAAGCTTGGATAAGATCTAGAAGTGAATATACATTGTTTATTGGTCCATATGATTTTAAAAACAGACTGTTGTTATTTTCCGGATGAAATGTATATTGGAATAAATATACGGTTTTAACTGCAAGATACTCTGATTCGATTTCTTCAGAAACTGGTGTGAAAAACAAAGATCTCACGGAATGCCAATTTCCTACATTTAATGGTGGAGAATGCGGGCACCAACACCAACAACAACAACAACTTTGATTTAAGTCTGAATTATTACTGACTTAATATTTAGGTGTTCTGCTACAAGCTACAAGAAGACAAGAAGATAAGAAAATCACTGAAGAAAAGCTGAAATTGTAACTTGAAGAAAAAGCTGTACTACCCGGCTTGAAACAGGAAGAAATACAAGTGATTGAAACAGCAGGAGGGCATCCCAAAGACTTTTTTTAAACATCCCAGATCTGATGCGAAGACAGAGGTGAAGCAGGGGAGAAGACGTTCGAACGCGGCTAATGTGTATTTCCAGCGCTGGAGGAAAATAAATATATATATATATATATATGAAGATAAATAATTGAGATGGACAATTTGGATCCTTTTTATCCACACTTTATTAAGTAATTTGTGACGACTTGCAGATCGAAGATTGCATTTCGGAGGATTCTCAAGAAATAACTACATACTCCAGAAAGTATTTTTCTATCAGAAAGTGGCCATATCTGTGGAGCCGAAATACTTAATGGGTATGTGTCTGTTTTAAATCATATGTAAAAAGTGCTCTCACATATATATTGTTTTGTTAAACAAATAGTTTTAACTGTTTAAGTTAATTATGGAGTGGTTGCAAAAGATTGCTGCCAAGTCTAATAGTGATCTTTCTGTAAAAGGGGTTAATCCTGAAAATATTTGGGATGATTGTTTATTGAAATTGTTAGACGGATTAAGTGAGATTGAGCACAGCAATGTATTTAAGAAGGAAAGTCAAAAAGTTGCATTACTGGCAAAGAGCTTTTTGGAAACTAATGATGCAATGAATGAATGGTGTCAACTTAAAAAGACCAGTAATTGTTATGTGTGTAGTACAACAAAACAAAAAAGAGATGTTTTGTTAAAACAACTGAAAAATGTATGTGTTGTCACAAGGACTAGTTATTTCCCTAGCCCCCCCAGCAAAACTGTGAAATCTCCTCAAAAGCTGTTAACAGAAGGGAGATTGCCCCCAAGGCTTTCTTTTGATAGTGACTTAGACTCCATGTTAACTGAAGCAAAAACTCAAATAGAAGATTCTCGGCGATTGTTGAAAAAAATTTAGTGAGGATGAAGTAAGTGAAGATATTACTATAATGAAAGAGATGCTTAGGAATCAGACTGATCTGTTAGATAGAACTCACCAAACCCTGTCTCACATGTCTAAAGAGTTAGACATAAATGTTACTAATTTTGACAAATTGCAGAGACAAATTACTAATCTGGGGAATGCTACAGATATTTTGTGGAAAGCTACAAATCAGAAAGATTTGGATTTTACTTTGAAAGAGGAAAGTGAAAATGAAATAGCTCAAAGGTTAAGTTGTGAAAACGGGCAGGCGAGAAGTGAAATAGAAAATAAATTGGGAAATGTACAAGGAAAGGGTCAGTTGGATATTCTCAAATTAGCTAAATTGATTAAGGATTTGCCTAAATATGAGGAGAAGAGAGGACCTTTTTACAATATGAGTGTTTTTGAAGGTGAAATGAATAAAAGACAATTTGATGATGTGGTAGCCACAAGAGGTCTTTTGATCTGGCTGCCAACCTCATTAAGTGAATGGGTTAAAGTTAAACTCATTGATATGTTGGAAGGGAAGTCAAGTGAAAAGCCCCGAGTTGAATTGGAAGAATTGTTTCCAAATAATACACAAAGATTGCTAATGGTGGTACAGTGTGCAACTGGTGTGGAGAATTTTCAATTTTCTACTCTTGATTCATTTAAAATGGAGAAAAATGATGATATACGTGTTTGTGCTAATTTGTGGAATAAGGCATGGAATTTAATTACTGATACAGAACCGTCTGCTATGTCTAAAGAACAACATAAGCAGAGTGTTACTGAATTTGTCTCTAGAATAGCAGGGTTGCCAAATGAGATAAAATTAAGAGCTTTTGATTCACCCACAGTTGATTTTGCTGCTACTGAAATAATGAAATCTTTGCAATTGTTGCAAAAGAAAAACACAGAAACAGCTAAGATTTTTGCTTTCACAGACACACTCTTCTCTAGGGATACTTCAGCAGGTCTGGCCCCTATTAACTATGTGTCTCGTGAAGAAGGTAGAGGAAGATATGAAAATGATAATAGGAATGGTAATTTTAGAGGGAGGTCTATGAGTAAACCACAAAATTACCAAGGTACTAGAAATTATTCGGCCCCATCCCATGATAGATACTATAGGGTTAATCAGAGTAATCCTATGGTATGCTATAAATGTAACCAAGAAGGTCATGTTAGGAGATATTGTCCTAAAAATGAAGAAAAATCTTACCCAGTGAAAGGTAGAGAAAATGGCATTGTGCCAGGCTATAAGAATCAACTGAGAGTGGCAGCTGTAGAACCCGAAAATACATCTTCAAAACCCCCTCATATAGCAAATCCATATGAAGAGTGTAGACGGATGTTAAATGCCATTGAAAAGAAGGTGGAAGCAGTTACAAGTCCAGAAGTGAATTCTGCTTACCACACCTATAAATAGGGATGTGTAACCCCTAGTTGTTCTCTGGTCTATCTTACTGATATTACTCTGGGTGAAGATGGACGGCCATATATTTATGGAACACTAGAGGGGAATATAACAGAGTTTTTAGTAGACACAGGAGCTGCAGTGTCTCTAACCAACAAAAGCTTGCCTTTAAAAATTGAAGCACCAACAATTTCCCTTCTAAGCTTTAATGGAGCTCAAGCACACGCAATTCTATCCATTGATAATGACATTGAATTTGAAGGAGGTAAAATAAATTGTGACTTATGGGTCGACCTCTCCTCCCACTGTACTATTATGGGAATGGATGTTATCAATGAAAAAAAGTTGTATGTGGATTTATTGAATTTGGTTTTGTGGCAAGCTCCAGGTGAGAGCAAATCAGGTGGAGTTGTTAAACCTAATGATTTAGGATGGTATAGTCATGTCATGGCTGTAAAACAGAGTGAAGTGCCACCTTCTATACAACAAGATGATGAGTTTGTAACCTATCTTAAAGAAAAATACCCCACAGTGTGGTCTAAGTCTAAACAAGATTGTGGGAGAATGAATTTACAAGTTGTCATTGAAGGTCCAGACCCCCCTGCAGTAAAACAATATAAAATTCCAAAAGAATCAGAAGAAGGTGTGAGTCAGGTGATAGAGGCATTGGTATCTCAAGGAGTGCTGAGAGTGGGTAATTCCAAATGTAATTCCCCCATTTGGCCAATAATCAAGCCAGATGGCTCTTATCGTTTAATTGTGGACATGCGAGTGGTGAATAAGTATACCCCACCAGCAGCCCATATAGTGGCCTCCTCACCAGATATCATGGCACAAGTAGACGGCAATGCTAAGTATTTTTCTGTCCTGGATATAGCCAATGGGTTTTTCTCAATACCAGTACACCCAGATAGTCAGTATCGTTTTGCTTTTACCTTTAAAAATCATCAATATCTGTTCCAGGTGCTGCCACAGGGCTTCCACTCCTCGCCAGCTTATTTTCATAAAGCATTGGCTCAAGTATTGGAACCCCTGGGGTATGGGAGCAAGATTTTGCAATATGTTGATGATTTATTGGTTCAAACAGTTACAAGGAAAGAGCATGAGAAGATACTGTGTGATATCTGTCAAGCACTGGCAGATAATGGGTTAAAACTGAACACATTTAAAGTGCAGATCTTGAAAGAAAGTGTGGCTTTCCTAGGAGTAAATATAGATCCAGAAGGTAAAACCCCACGAACAGCAAGGGTTAAAGCGTTACAGCAATTGCCAAGGCCAATGACAGTGTCTGACCTAAGGAAATTTTTAGGTTTGGTAAATTTTAGCAGAGAATTCATCTATGATATGGCAGGGATAGCAAAACCCTTGTACAATATGCTAAAAGATAGTGCCAATACAGATAAGCTACTCTGGACAGAGGAAGCTGAAAAGAGTTGGAATCTGTTAAAAGATGCTCTTACACAAGCGCCTGTGCTAGCTGCTCCCATTGAAACAGTACCATATATTGTTCAATGTTACGCAGGTGTCTCTTCATTAATAGCAGTTTTGATGCAAAGGCAACATGGCTCCTTACGAATACTGGGATATTTTTCTAAAATCATGTCTCCAGTGGAAAGAGGAATGTTTTCCTGTGTAAAACAGATCATGGCTGTATTTTGGGCTTTAGAAGCAACACAACACATTGTAGGATTTGGACAGATAATTTTACAAACCCCCCATACGCCTTTAAAACTGTTACAAAATTGTCCAGATTTAGGAGTACATAGCCAGAGAGTAGCTCATTGGATATTGAAGTTACAAGATAAACCACTCAGAGTAGAAAGCAGTAAAAGATATGTTATTCCTGAATTGATAGAAATACATGGAACGCCACATGATTGTCAGAAGGAATTGGAAATTGAATCCAAATCTCCTTTTGAGAAACAAGCAATACAAGGGGCTCCTTGTTTGTATGTGGATGGTACGAGATTTTATGCTGATGGATCACATCACACAGGTTATGCCATATATGACGATCAAACAAAAGAAATGCAAAGATTTAAATTGCCAGGCCATATGTCTGCTCAGAGAGCTGAGTTAGAGGCTGTAAGGAAAGCTCTTGAAATAACAGTATATGACCCAGTGAATATAATCAGTGACAGCAGCTATGTAGTTAAAGCTTTAACACTTCATCTCCCAATATGGAGAAAACGGGGGATGGTAGATTCTCAAGACAAAGCTTTAAAACATGCAGGTATTTTGACAGAACTGTTTGACTATGCAGAAAAAAAAGGTTTAACTTGTGCTATTTTGAAAGTTCAAGCACATCAAAACAGGAAAAATGGGGATGAAATGGCAGAAGGAAACAGACTTGTAGATCAGGGAGCAAAGGAAGCTGCTTTAATAGGAACGTTGCAATATTCAGAAAATATAATGATTGCAACTGTGAGTAAAAGACCAATAGCAGATCCCTTACAAGATCTGAAAGAAAATCAGAGTAAAGATGTAGCTTTCAGTAGAGAAACAATGGATTTAGATACTGAAACTGGCTTGTACGGGGTTAAACATGAGGAAACACAAACTTTTGTACCATTTGTACCGAGTGATTTATTGCAGGAGTTGATTGTATTCAATCATCGTACACTGGGGCATTTGGGTACAGAAAAACTGTTTAAGGTCCTGCAAAATAAATTTTATCATCCTAATTTGAAAAAATGGTGTATAAATATAGTGCAGGAATGTCTCATATGTGCTCAATTTAATCCCAGACCTAAAGGTCAGAAACCAAAATTGCAGAGAGTGCCTTTGGCAAAAGGACCATGGGACTCTATACAAATTGATTTTATTGGACCATTACCTATAGCTCCAGGAGGTCTAAAGTACGGATTGGTAATTGTTGATATATTCTCCAAATGGGTAGATTGTATAGCACTTACCAATTGTACGGCGTTATCAACAAGTAAAGCGCTGTGGAAATATGTATTTTCTGTATGGGGTTTTCCCAGAATCATTGAATCTGACAATGGTCCACACTTCATTGGAGAAGTACTTAAAGAAACGTGTAGATTGTTGGGGATCCAACAAAGATTTCATGTCCCATATCATCCACAGTCGGCTGGCATAGTGGAAAGAATGAATAGGACATTGAAATCTAGATTGAAAAAAATGCTTGAGGATAAAGGGAGTAGTTGGGTAACACACTTACCAGGAGTTTTAATGTCTATTCGTGCAACTCCAAACTCTAAAACGCAAGTGTCACCTCATGAGTTAATGACAGGCAGAACCATGCCAATTACTTTCCCCAATGAACCTTTTGTTCCAAGTACTTTCAAAGTTGCTGCAGAACATGCTGAATGGTTGAAAGTATTACAAGAACAGCTGCAGTCAGTTTTGAAGTTTGCTGCTTTGAATATGGCCCCTTCTGGCAAACAATGGGTTAAAGATGTAACTCAGGGGAATTATGCAGATAAATTTAAACCAGGATACAAGGTGATGGTAAAATCATTTAGAACACCAGGTCCCTGGAAAGCAGGTTGGGAAGGTCCTTATGTTATTCTAAAGAAATTAGGACAAACTGTGTTACAGGTTCAAAGAGCAAAAGTTGGTAGGAAATGTAATAAAGCAATTCTTGTGCATATTGATCAATGTAAACTCACAAATGTATAAGAATAGTAAACTGCCATCTGTTTTTCATTACAGAACCAATAATGTTTGTTCATGGACAAAGACTGTTTAATTTTAAAAAGGACAAACTGTGTGGACTTTTAAAAGACACTATGGACAAAAAGACTGCTCTCATTGATGCGATTGGAGAAGACATTACTTCATGGACTAAATCAAACCGATTGGGGTTTCTTGTAAATGTAATACTGTTATTAATCATGATAATGTTAGGTACAATCAATGCCCAAGATACAGGTACTCCAGATTGTGAAAGCAGAGATACCTTTACTAAATGTACAGCATTTCCATATGATTGTAAAGTGAGATATTGTAAGACTCCTGATGTTGATTATTGTGGATGCATTAATGCAGACACATCTGAGGATGCAATATCTGGTATGCTCATGTTTCATGATAACCAGGAACCATGTATGACATATCTATCAGTTGACGGACGAATTGATTTAATCATTAATATTACCAAGGATCGGACATATATAAGGCAAAATAATACTGAGAGTAGGTGTGTGGTACCTACTGGTATAGACAACACCCTTACCCTTACTATGTTTAATGTGAGAAGTATTAATGATGATGGGTTAAATTGCTACATGTACTTAATAGATACACTTGTTAATCCTTACACAAACGCTAAAGTAAAAGTACTCGAACAAACACAAGACAGCTCATTTACTTATCAAAACCCAGCTAAATGTGCAGGCCAAATCACAATGTGGCCTTGGCATCCAAAATCTAGAAAACCTGCATGGTTATGGACACCTATTTTTGTTATGAGACATACAATAAATAGGAATGGACACACTGTTTCGCTGTCATATGCATTCACGATCATGACATTTCATGATAATTGGGCTCCAGAACAAAAAATAACAGATGATTGTAATATTGTAGAACAGGAAGGGAAAGATCCCATTAGAATATACAAAGATGATGACCACAAAGTATTATTTGGAGCTTCATTTAGTATATACACATATTCATTGAACATGTCAGAATGGGACATTACACGTACATTCCCACAATGTCAGGAATATACAGTAGGAATACAGCAAGATTTCTATTATTGGTTAAAACAAGACACCACTTTCTCGAGACCAGTGAATACACGAAGAAAACGTGAGTGGTATAACACAGTATTAGGTGGTTTAGGTGTAGGAGCAAGTATGTTAAATGGAGTAAATATAGAATCGTTAGCAGCTAGAATGAGTACACTAGCAGCTGCAGGTAGCAAATCGCAGGATGCTTCATTGTTATTATCTAAGATACAGATGCAAACAGTTGTCAACAACTACAGAACAGATATTTCCATTATTAAGAATCTCATTAATAAGAAGTATAATATCAGTGTAGGAATGGAAAAGATTGCAACGGATACCTCTTTAGCTTTAGGCTGTATAGCTTTACAAATGGACATCAATACAAATGCAAAAATATTCTTGCAAGCTCTTTTTAACCATCAATGGCCTTATGAAGTCCCACTTGAAGTGCCTAAATTAAGTTTTTACTACAGAGCTTTTTGGCATACACAATGGTTAGGATGTCTGGAAGACACAATAGAAAATTGTGCTTTTGCTATTTTTCTCCCTACTAGAGGATTTAATTACAACAGATTTAAATATATTGATTTGGGTAAAATAGTGAATTCCAAATGGATAAAAATGGATAATAAGCAAAATGATAAAATCCTAGTGGGAGTAAAAAACTGTAGAGTACATGCTTAATATAGAAAATTGTTTGCTAAATGATGGTGATTATGTCTGCCCTTATGGTGTTAATGTTCTAGAAGAGGTATCATGGTGCTGGGAAAATAATGACACATGTCAAATGAAATTAAATAAAATACCAATTCAGCCTGCATGGACATACAATAAAGGCATGGTATGTTGGCATCAAATAGAAGGAAAAACAGAAATACATGAGAAAAATTGTTCTGAGACAGTAAGCTTAGCACCGGGAAGTTACTGTACAAAGAGACCTGCTTTGTCAGTAACTACCAAGGATATAAGGGGTAAATATTATGATATAATACCGCCCATACTAAAAAGGACTGATTCTATTATGAGGTATGATCAACGAACTTTGTATAATGTAAGCATAGGTTACGGAGCTGATTTCTATAAGCAGTTAAAGAACAATGAAGAGTTAATACAAGTTATTGATAAAGCTGCGACTGGAGTACATAACACTTTAGTACAAATACATACAGTGCAAGGTATGATTAAAAGCATTAAACAAGACTATATTGAAGAAACCACATCCTGGTGGCAACGGTGGTTTGGGGGACAAAAGACAGGATTAGTTATGGGTATGACACACTTCATAACTCATCCTTTGGTAATATTGATAATTATCATTATGGTTTTATTCTTATTTAGTTGTTATATGTCTAAAAGAATTAATCATATGCGATCTCAACTGATGGATGTTGAATACAGATGTAAATTTCTGACCACAAAATTAAAGTCTTACAAGGAATTGGAGTAAATTATGATGCATTATATGTACATAAAGCATCAAAGGGGATCTTGATAAATATTTTTATGAACTTTAAATGTACTCAATGTGTTTTAGGAATGTAGAAATATTATAAGTTATTATTCTAAGCATATCCAGACATTAAGGGGTCATACATAGGCATATATATTACAAACATACTGTAATTTATACACATATGGCTCTAGTCAAGAATGATGGATGGAGACTTGTGGACCCTGTTGATAATAACCTTTGACCTAGCCTTGAAAGCCTGAATTCCTTTGAAGACTCACATTTCTACAGGCAATTATTCATTACATCATGTATATAGAAGTCTTTGTGTGTGTAATTTACCAAAATAATATAACGTATGGCTTTAATCAGAGATTTGGGTTACCACCTTTCTTTCTCAGATAACCAATTATTTTAAAGAAGGCAAACCTTATGTCTTTGTGTATACGCCCTATGTAACTGAATTTAAACATATAAAAAACCTTTTGAAGATAGAATTTTTACCAATACTTTTACCATCAAGCTTGGATAAGATCTAGAAGTGAATATACATTGTTTATTGGTCCATATGATTTTAAAAACAGACTGTTGTTATTTTCCGGATGAAATGTATATTGGAATAAATATACGGTTTTAACTGCAAGATACTCTGATTCGATTTCTTCAGAAACTGGTGTGAAAAACAAAGATCTCACGGAATGCCAATTTCCTACACTCCTCACACAAACTGCGAGAATCCAGCCACAAACAGGGATGTTGACCCCAAAAAAGCAACCAGCGAGTAAGCACATCGTACCTGACCGATGGGGAACACTCCCAGATGACTCCGGAGTCCCGCCAGCCGACTTACAGCCGAGCACGGGTTCTGAGGCCTACCCTCGTGGGGGCACTCATGGGGGGAGGAAACGGCCGATCCTCCGCCCTGAGGCCGCCGAATTCAAGCAAGCAGCCCGTTCCCCCCCCTATGGACCGGCGGGGGTCATCCCGGTCCCTGCTGGGGAAATACAGACGCATGAGAATGGTTCCCAGAGACACACCGCAACCTCCCGCTCCTGGGCCGCATCCAAAATGGCCGACGGAGCGGAGAACTCTCCCACGACGACTTGGGAAGCCAACTTTAACGCAGCCTTTAATAAGATCTGCGAGACATTCTGGTGCCGGATCGCAGCACGAGCAGAGAAGCAAACAGCAGCTCCCTTGGCGACTGGTTCCATTAAGCTAGAAGACCCAGATACCCGCATGGACGAAGCTGCAGTCTCAGCCACCCACCCTTCTTCTGGGCTGGGTACTCACCTGGAGACACCTCTCCTACGCCAGCCATACACCTGGGGAGACTCGAAGTTACCCTGGGCACATGATCCTCCCAACGGGATCCATGGCAAGACGGCACGAGTTCCCTTTAAGGCCTCAGGCCGAAGACAAGTGGCAAGCAGACTCCACAAGTCCAGAAACCACTGGAAGCATCCTGCAAACAAGTCAGCTGTCAGATTCTCTGCCAAGGAAGAACTACCGAGCACAGCACTGCTGCCTTTCAACCGTGAGTGGGTTACACAGGCTCCCTCCTCGCTGCCCGACTACCAAGCATCCCAAGACCATTGCGCTGCCTCACCCTGCGGAGTGGGATAGAGACACTTACCAATGCCCTAGCCCAGGTCCTCAAGGACACTCGCTTAGCAACCATGGACCTGCCTGGACCTGAGGGTCTCATCCATAATGGGTTACCCTGGTCTAACATGCTTATTCTACCCTATCTCTTACTTACCTGTCAATCTAATATCGTGTCCTAACATGCAAACGCTTAGATATTGGTTTATCACTGTATATACATACCATTCTCAGTAATGTACCTAATAAAACACACCCAGTAGCAACATGAAAGATGTATAAGCTATAGCAAACGAGTCACACACTAACACTAGCTATTCTCACTTATCATTTATACTTGCACTCGAGTATGCCTCATTGCCTTTGCAACAGGCTTCCTACACTATGTGACATGCTGAATAGTTTACGTCTGTTTTATCATAGTAAAGTGCAAATCTCTGTGGCGATGCCTTATGTCTATGCTAGTAATTATGCTACAGATTTAATCCCGTTGTTGACTAGTATTGCTATTTCTTACCTTGTTCTGAACTACCTGATCACAAGACAATAGTTTGCCTTGCGCTACACCTGAATGTTTTAAAGTTTAAAAAATGTGCAGATCTAGCCTATGCCTTATATATGTCAAATACAAGTTGTCGGTACCTGCTGTTGTGGCATTACCTGCATGTATGTAAACCTTTGCACGCAAAAATAAAAATTTACAAAAAAAAATAGCAGGGACTTAACAGAAGAAGATCAGATAGAAAGAAGAGATGGCAGGAATACACTGAAGATTTATGCAGGAAGGATCTTAACAGCAGTGATGACCTCAATAGTTGGTCCAATGAGATGGAACCAGAAATCTTGGAGAGCGAAGTGAGATCACTTCTTGGAGAGCGAAGTGAGATGGGCCCTAGATTGCCTTGCAGATAACAAGGCTGCAGGAGTTGATGAAATCCCAATTGAACTATTCCAAATTCTACAAGATGATGCTGTGAAAATTCTGCGTGCCTTATGCCAAAAAATTTGGAAAACTCAACAGTGGCCAAAAGACTGGAAAAGGTCAGTCTACATTCCAATCCAAAAAAAGGCAATGCCAAAGAGTGCTCCAATTATCAAACAATTGCACTCATTTCACATGCCAGCAAGGTAATGCTTAAGATCCTACAAGCTCGACTCAAACAATATATGGACCGGGAATTACCAGATGTACAAGCTGGGTTCCGCGGAGGATGAGGCACAAGAGTTCCTGAGGAAACTGTATGTGGACCAAGAAGCCACAGTCAGAACCGAACATGGGACAACAGAATGGTTCAAGATCAGGAAAGGAGTGCGACAAGGTTTTATATTGTCACCTTATTTATTCAACTTATATGCGGAATACATAATACATAAGGCTGGGCTGGATGAATACATAGCTGGAAGAAATATTGACAATATCAACAACCTCGGATACGTGGATGATACTACTCCTATGGCTGAAAGTGAGGAAGAACTAATGGACCTGTTGATGAGGGTAAAAGAAGAGAGTGCAAAAGCGGGCTTACTGCTTAATGTTAAAAAGACTAAGATCATGCAATATTAGTTCCTGGCAAATAGATGGGGAAGAAGTGGAGGCAGTGATAGATTTTATTTTCCTGGGATCCAAGATGTTTTCAGATGGTGACTGTAGTCATGAAATTAAGAAGTTTGCTTCTGGGGAGGAAAGCTATGGCAAGCTTGGACGAGCTGGTAAAAACTAAAGATAGTACACTATCAACAAAGGTCTGAATAGTCAGAACTATGGTATTCCCAGTAGTAACATACGGATGTGAGAGCTGGACTATAAAGAAGTCTGAGCGTCGTAGAATGGATGCCTTCGAACTGTGGTGTTGGTGAAAACTGCTTAGAATCCCTTGGATTGCAAGAAGATCCAATAAATCTGTACTACAGAAAATCAAGACAAACTATTCACTGGAAGCTATGATCATGAGGCTGAAGCTCAAATATTTTGGCCATATAATGAGAAGGTAGGATTCTCTAGACACGACTCTGATGCTGAGAAAGATTGAAGGCAGACGGCCTTGAAGGGGAGACAACAGAGATGGAGATGGATAGATGAGGTCACTGAAGCCACAAACATGAAGTTGTTGGAACTCAGAGGGGCAGTGACTGACAGATGTAGCTGGCATGTTATGGTCCAAATGGTCACGGAGAGTCAGACACAACTGAACGACTAAACAACAACAACATATTTTTCCTTAAATGTTGGTATTGTGTTTGTATTGATAATATCTTCTCATGTTATGTTATTCTGAGGGAGCCATTCGTCAAACTGTCATAAAATGCATGCGCCTGTCTACTCAGACACAACAAGAAAAACTTGAATCTAAATAATCTCACATGGGAAGATTATCTTCTGTTGATATAGCAAAACAATATACATTGGCTGCATATCTGTTACAAAGGTAAAAAGTCTATAAATATTTTTCTTGGAAATTCTATCCCTGAATAACTATGATATAACACTTTTATAATCCGAATTTCTTCTATAAGCATGCATTGTGATAACTTTTTATTATCTGATGCTAAAAATGAGCAATACTGATGCATAGTTTTATTTTTTTTCCATTGCATTTTATTACAGGGGATCAGGGTGAGAGCAAAAAGTGTTAATGAATGAACAGATCAGAGGTGAGATCAAGCAATCCTTCTGGAGAATGAGTCACAATATAATTAAAAAAAACAACACATGTGCACAGTAGTATTTGTAACATTTCCTTTCTCCTAATATAAATAATTTTCCTGGTTTATGCAGCATTTAGCTGTACAAATTGTTTCAAGCTATTTTGGTGGTTGCTGGCAAAAGTCATAAATCTGGGGACAAGGAGCTCTAAGCCAGAAAGAAAGAAAAAAAAAAGTGAACGGAAAATATCACAGAAAAAGTAACGCTACCCCTAATTAATCCCCTCGGCTAATATCAGTATTGAGAGCAGTAGATCGATTTCCTCTTAAAAACAGCACAGAGAGAGACTATTTTCAAAATAAATAGTTTCCCTCTTTAAATCAACAACAATTAACGCAACTTAATGAACCTATAACATCAGAAGAAGTAAGTGCTATTATTAATAATCTTAAAAGAAATAAAGCTCCCGGACCTGATGGATATATCGACTTATTTTATAGATTATATAAAGATCGATTAAGTCCGCAATTAGAGGAAATGTATAACTTTATAATGATGAAAGGATCTATGCCAAAAGAAAATCTGAAGGTAAATTTGTTTCCAATCCCTAAACAAGGTAAAACCTCAACGCAATTAGTAAATTATCGTCCAATAGCATTACTCAATATTGATCACAAAATATATCTATATTAGCTAATAGAATTAAAAAAGTTATTACAACACCTTTTTCTCCTGACCAAGTAGGATTCGTCCCTGGCAGATCTTCTATCAATCATATTAGAAAAACTGTAAATATATATCAAAGAATTCACACGTCTAAAATTCCTTTTCTAAGTTTGGCTTTAGATGGAGAAAAAGCCTTTGATAGGGTCAATTTGAACTTTATTAAATACACACTAAAGTCTTTCAGATTTTCGGGGAAAATTCTATCAGCTATTTCAGCGATTTATTATTCTTCCTCTGGTAGAGTAGTGGTCCAGCAAATTTAATCAGACTGGTCTGAAATAACCAAAGGAACCCGTCAGGGATGTCCTCTTTCTCCGCTGCTTTATGTAACTGCCGCAGAACCTTTGGCCATGGATATAAGGACAAATCCAAATATACAGGGCTTAAAGAAACAGAAATTAAAATACTTCAGTATGCAGATGACACACTCCTTTTGATGGCTAACCCCTCTTCTACAGTTAATAATGTCATACCAGTAATACAGAACTACAGTCTTTTGTCAAACTATAAATTAAATGTGGAGAAAACAACAGCTATGCCATTTTATATGGACAAACAAAAAATAAAATATCTTTATAGTAATTTTTCCTTTAAATGGGTAAAGAAAAAAATTATAGAAAGTTAGGTATGAACATAACAGCAAACCCTAATGAACTAATGCAAGTAATTTTTTTTTTATCTCTGCTAAGAGAAACTAACCACCTTTTAAAAACATGGAAGAATATGGAGATCTCCTGGTGGTAAAGAGTTAACACCTTAAAATCTTATGTGGTGCCTACATTTATATATCTTTTTAGAATGGTTCCCTTAAAAGTGCCCACACGAGGAATCTTCAACTTATAATATAACACACTGAGACTAAACTATAATTCAATGTATCATATTTGTGTATCCAGTCCAATAAAACAAGGTTTTCATTATGACCTGTGTTTCCTAAGAGTACGTCAGTATTTAGAATTCACAGCGTGGACTTAATTGTGCAATATTAAACTTTTGTCAAGTGTATAAAAAGGGCAGGACAGGTCATTTTCCCAGCGTGTTTGTCAGTTGTGCAAGCATTGCATGGAAGCAGAATCTTGTATTTACAGTGCCCTCCACAAATATTGGCACCCTTGGTAAACATGAGCACAGAAGGATGTGAAAATTGTCTTCATTGTTTAACCTTTTGGTCTTTTGTTCAAGAAATACACAAAAACACTCTGCTCTCGTGGATATCAAACAATTGCAAACACAACATAAGTTTATCCAAAAAGAAAAACTTTTTCTACATGGAAGATGACATGTGTCTTTATTGTCTCAACACACTGTGAAAAGGATGGTTCAAGTGGCCTAAAAATCTCCAGCGCTCACCGCTCCAAAAAGTCTCCAACGATCAAAGAAGTTAGTTACGTTTTGGGGTCAGAAAGTCTCCAAACCTTGTCTTGTGACCTTATCATAGCCTTGTCTTCTTTGGGCTTATAAGAAATCATGGCTGGTAACTGCAGTTACAGAAAACCCTACCCTTCTTCCCCAGCACAGACTTTCAACAGAATATTGTCAGGAATTCAAAGTGAATGTAATATTTAAGTCCAAAGTTGACTTGAACATTTCTTGCTTGGCTACTTTGGCCTTAAATGTAAAATTCAATTACAATTCACTTTGAATGTCTGGTAATTCTCAGTTTAGTCAATAATCCTGTTCCCGTGGATGTCTAAACAAAGTTTTCCCAATGCAGCTCAATGAGAAGTCTTTGCAAGACAGGTTCTCTAAGCAATCGCTGCCTCTTGAGTTTAGCTGCACTGAGCTGACGAAACCAGGAAGTAACAGGATTGACAATCGGGAGGCTATAACAAGCCACATTTATGAAAGTGAAGATTTTGAAGCTGTAAGGTTCAAAATAGTGGTTTGGGCATGTCCTGCATGTTTTTGAATTACAGTGTGAACTCTGGGGTAATTAACAGTGTCCATCAGAACATAATTTAAGAACCTCTGGAGCATAATAGTGGTAAGCGGCCACATACATAAATACATACTTAAGATATACATACATAGTTACCTGCGCTCTCTCCCAAATCCCTATGTATATTTAAACAAATGGGGGTTATTTAGTTACTCCAATGGCCATTGGAGGGAATGCCCGCCTGCCAAGTCAAGGCAAACTCCCTCAGGTGGGTCCTACACTGACCTTTCACCTTGCTTCCTTGAGCTTCCGGCAAAGATATCTCTAATGAGACAGAGAGGGGTATTTTTTATATACACCCCTATATACTTATTAACCCTTAATAGGGAACACATGGGATGGGCGGCAGCATTGTAACATAGCTGTGTGATACAAAAAGTGAATACAAATACAAAAAAAAAAAAAAGTCCTACGCTCACTCTCATCACTCCTGGGCGGCAGCAATGACCACAGTACACATCTGCCCCAATACATACAGTGAAAACCAAAGAAAAAGTTACCTGCGCTCTCCTAAATCCCTATGTATATTTAAACAAATGGAGGTCATTTAGTTACTCCAATGGCCATTGGAGGGAATGCCTGCCTGCCTGCCTGCCAACGTCAAGGCAGACCCCCTTAGGTGGTAACTAAATAACCTCCATTTGTTTAAAGGGGCACTATAGTCACCCAGATCACTTCAGCTCAATTAAGTGGTCTGGGTACCAGGTCCCTCAGGTTTTAACCCTTCACATGTAAACATAACAGTTTCAGAGAAACTGCTATGTTTACATTTGGGGTTAATCCAGCCTCTAGTGGCTGTCTTCCGGACAGTCACTAGAGGCGCATCTGCGACGCTGGAGGCGAGAAATGCTTTCCTATGGACACTTTGAATGCACGCGCGGCACTTGCCGTGCATGCGCATTCGGCTCCAGTGACGTCGGATGGGGGAGCTGACGTCGGACGGGGAGGAGAGGTCACCAGTGCCGAGGGAGCCCGGCGCTGGATTAACCCCTTAAGGACACATGACATGTCTGACATGTCATGATTCCATTTTATTCCAGAAGCTTGGTCCTTAAGGGGTTAAGGTAAGCTGCTGTGATATAGTGATCCTTTAAATATATATAGGGATTTAGGAAAGAGCGCAGGTAATGTTTTCTTTGGTTTTTACTATATGTATTAGCTGATGTGTACTGTGAGCGTTGCTGCCGCCCAGGAGTGATGGGAGTGAGCGCAGGACTTCTCTTTTTGTATTTGTATTTACTTTTTGTATCACACAGCCTGGTTACAATGCTGCTACCCATCCCATGTGTTCCCTATTAAGGGTTAATAAGTATATACGGGTGTATATAAAAAATACCCCTCTGTCTCATTAGAGATATCTTAGCAGGATAGCTGATTACAACATGAAACACAACAAATTAAAGTCATATTGCACATAATCCATTTGTGTGCAACATGTTTCCAAAAGGAACTAAATAATCCTCGGTTCACAGCCAGCAAAGCTTGGCACCATCACAAAAGTGTGTAAGGAACAATCTCACCAGTCAAGGTGCAAGTGGGAAAACCGGCAGAGTTCTTTTAATGCATGGTCGGCGGTAAAATATTGGTTGCCCTGAGATTAATGGATCCCATTGTTTAGAGCTTGGTGCAGCACGAAAGCAGCATTCTCAGCTCCACAGGCTGTGCATTACGGCTTGGTGTTCTTCAAAGGCCCTAGGGCAGGGGTAGGCAACCTTTTGGTAGTGGTGTGCCGAAGTAAGACTTTGACGTCCCTTGGTGTGCCGGCAATATAGTCAGAGGAATGCATGGTTAAGAATGTTACATGTTTTATTAATGATAACATCAAATAAAGGTCAGTTTTAACAACAACTACGGTAATCGTATTCATTTATCTTTTTCTTTTTAATGTAATTTCTAATTACATTTAAACTTGTTGAGAATATTTTAAAAACTTAATAACAAAGAACATACAACATCAAAATGTTTACATTTTTTTTACAGAACAAACTTAGTGAGACCCCGGCCCTTGCTTAGTTCCTCTATGTCAGGAACATACTGTGTAACTTAAAGTTTCACATAGATTTCTGAATGAGCAGTTGTGAGATATCTTCGATGCGGATTCAAAATGATCTTGATGTGGGAAAATATTTGCTCACAGATGTATGTTGACCCAAAGGTTGAAAGCAAAGCAAATGCAATTTTCTTTAAGCCAGGGCTCGACAAATCCCAGGCGCCAGATCGCCATTGCGACTAAGAATTTTGCCCTGGCGTGTGGGATTCATCAGCACTTGCCCTCCTCCTTCTGTCCTGCAATGCCGTGCAAGCTCTCTGTCCGTCCGTGCGCCGGGAGGAAGTGAAGGGAACTGTAAATACTTCCTTCCGGCGCTGAGGCCACGCAGGGGAACCACAAGCTGGCAGGACACCTGGTAAAATCTGCTCTGCTTGCTACCCGACCCTATTCCACTGAGCATGCCCCCAGCCCGCCTCTATACTTCAGAGCACGCCTCCGGCTCGCCCCTGTACCGCAGAGCACGCCTCCAATCCGCTCCCATTCTGGAGAGCCGGCTGCCCGTCCCTTCCCCTGTGCGGCCTCAGAGCAAGGAGAAAGTAATTAAAGTTCACTTCCTCCCGGTGAACAGAGATATAAGAGGAGGGGGAGTCTGAACAGAGCGGCAGCCCACTCCTATCAGCCGTAGCTAGCCCTATTGCAACCACCTGCTGCCCAGTCCTACTAGACCGCAGGGAAGCCACCCTCCTGAACCCAAAAGGTAGGAAACAGGAGGGTGACTAGAAATATGTATTTAAAAAAAAATAATTATGTAGGTATCTGTGACACTGTGTGTATATATTGTGTGTATGTCTCTGTGTGTTTGACTGTGTGTACCTAGAAATCTTTGCGTGTGTGTGGGTCTCTGTCTGTCAGTCAGTGTGTGGGTCTGTCTGTCAGTCAGTGAGCGTGTGAGTCTGTCTGTGTGTCAGTGAATGTGTGTGTGTGTGGGTCAGTCAGTGAGTGAGTGTGTGGGTCAGTCAGTGAGTGAGTGTGTGGGTCAGTCAGTGAGTGAGTGTGTGGGTCAGTCAGTGAGTGAGTGTGTGGGTCAGTCAGTTAGTGAGTGTGTGGGTCAGTGAGTGAGTGAGTGTGTGGGTCAGTGAGTGAGTGTGTGGGTCAGTCAGTGAGTGAGTGTGTGGGTCAGTCATTGAGTGAGTGTGTGGATCTGTCAGTGAGTGTGTATGTATGTATCAGTCCAGGTGCCTGTTAGTGAGTGTGCGTGTTTAGGTCACCAGCCCCCCTTTCGATCGCTTGGGAATGGTGTTTTTACTCACCTTTTTTCCCAAAAAGCTGAGATTATCAATCCTGTGGGAAAGCATTGGGCGCTATTGAGCATGCGTGGTAAAATGCTGCTCCAATCAGCATCTCCTCATATAGATGCATTAAATCAATGCATCTCTATGGGGAGCATTCTGCGCCTCCATGCAGATAGGAGACACTTTAGTTGCCGTTTGAGTGACTGCCACTAGAGATGTCACTAGGAAGCAATGTAAACACTGCCTTTTCTCTTCTTTCTTTTGCATCTTCCTGAGTGAGAGACCCTTATGTAAGTGTGTGATCGCTGCTGGGTCCACTGGTTCTATGCAAGCTGCCAGCTTCTCCCAAAAAGCGTTTTCGGCCGATCCTGCACATCTCATTCCCCACTGTCTGGGTCAGAAGCGCACACCGTGGCTGTCATTTTACTTGCCTTGTGGTGTCGGCTTTGCGGTGGTGTCATGTGCTCTCAGTTCCCTGAAAAATCTCCCGGGAATGGACCGGGATTACCCCCACCGGACCAAAGGAGAGAGGTAGAGCCAGGGCTCAGCAAAGGCTGCTCAAGGTGGGAAATCGGTTGCCTCTCTCTTCCCTGGTGCACACCAGGCCGCAATATGCCCAAAGCCCCCTCCATGACCGTGTCAGCCACAATCACCACTTGTCGCCATGTATCAAAGTGGTTATGTTGCCTGGAGTCCGTGGGTGCCAGGATCCTCGTCACTACTAAATGGTTTTCTCACCATTTAGCAGAGCAGGTTGGTCCCCAGGAACCCGGCCTCCAATGATGATGCAGAGGAGACAGAACTATGCTTCCATCTCACGCGATACCAGAGATTAGTACAGTGATTGACTGAGAGTGCTCAGTTTACACGCTCAGCCTCTCACTGCCGCTAACTATGTTATGGTGTGAACCTGCATAGAAATTTACAGCATTTAAGTTTATTACAGGTCTCAAACTATGTACGGAGCATATTTAATGTATCCAGTGGTGTATTTTGGATTTGCCCTAGGCATGAGGAACTCAGGAACCCCTAATTTAAATTTGCCCCACCCCTTCCTGCCAAGGTGACACCTCTTCCTGTTAAAGACTAACACGCATTTTGACTGACAGACACACACTGACACACCCACACACGGACAAGCACACACTCTCAGATACACTGACACACACACACACACTCTCACTGATTTGACACAATCTGACACACACAATCACTCACACACACTGACAGGCGCACAAACGCACTGACACACAAGCCCACTCACTCAGACACACACATTCACTGACAGACACACAGACACTCACAGACATACACACACCCACATTCACTGACGACAGACACTGACATACACATTCAGAGATACACACACAAACATTTACTGACAGACAGACAGACAAACTCACTGACAGACACACACACACATTCACTCAGAGACACACTCAAAGACACACTGAGAAACACACACACATTTGCTGACAGACACACAAACACACTCATTCACTAACAAACACACGCATTTTCCACAAACATTATTTTTTTATTTTATTTAAATCCACCCAGCTCACCCCAACAGTAAGGAGGCTGGGTGGATTATTCACCTGGAACCAGTGGGGCTGCTGGGCGGGCAGGCAGATGAGGTTGCGAGCAGGCATGCAGGAAGGCAGGAGGACTCGCAAAGTAGGCAGTGAGGGAACTGTGATCATCTTGCTCAGCTCCCTTGCGCGCCACTTAGCTTAGTGATACCTGCATAACTAAACGGCGCCTGCCTGGAAGGCAACTGGCTGTCTGCCCCTTGGGGCCCACAGACGGCCAGCTCTTGGGCCCCCATAAAATCAAAGTGAGTGCATAATTTCATCACAGAGCTCCATAGCAATAAAACGCAAGTTATGTGGTTCAGATTGCATCAGTGTTCTACTACTGTGTGTGGAATTATGTAAAAAATGTCTGTATTGTGTGGCTGATTGTGATGTATGTGTTGTGGGGGTAGCTGTTGTGTGTATGGTTGGCTGAGTGTGATTTGTGAGGGTTTTGGCGATGTGGCAGGGCAGCTGAGTGTGGTTTGTGTGTGTGGATGGTGGAGTGTGATGTGACACATTGTTGCTGAGCCTACTGGTCACACTTCATATCTGATCTCTCCTAGTCTCTCACACTGCAGGAATGGCTCCAAGAGCTTGCAATCTAACTCAAGCTAGCATTTCTGTTTGTATTCTTTACAGAAGTAGGAAATGATAACTTGACTTCGATTGCAAGCTTTAGGGCCATCCAAAAAAATGCATCCAAACATTCAGTATCTCCTCACTCTGCATGCAGACACAGAATTTTCCTCATAGAGATTCATTGATTCAATTCATCTCTATGAGGAGATGCTGATTGACCAGGGCTGTGTTTGAATCATGCTGGCTCTGCCCCTGATCTGCCTCCTTGTCAGTCTCAGCCAATCCTATGGAGAAGCACTGTGATTGGATCAGGCTACCACTTCTGATGTCAGCAGACTGCTTGTTTTTCTGAGGCAAACAGCATGCAGAGTTACAGCTTCAGGCTTGAATACAGTAAGATTATGCTATATTTATGGAGGCATTAGGGGTCCAGGGGGGCTAGATGGTGGTCAGGAATACATGTTTATGTTCCTGACGCTATAGTGATCCTTTAACCCCTTAAGGACCAAACTTCTGGAATAAAAAGGGAATCATGTCACACATGTCATGTGTCCTTAAGGGGTTTATGGTGAGTTAAAGGGTCAGTTTAAGCAGTTTAATTTATGGTGCTTTTAGGCAGCAGACATGATTCCACTGTTCTATGTCAATGCCTTTCTAGTCATTTGCCCAAAACTGGCTATCTCCGAGACCCCAGTGGACCAGCTCCCTTCTTGCCTATTTCTAATGCAGCATTGGAACATCCGCTTTAGTAATATCAGTTTTGTCCATATTTGAATGGCTGCCTGCTTGTTTTTGCCAACAGAGAACTTCAATTTCTGCAGTAGCAATATCAGTTTTGCAAGTGTGTGAATGGTTGAGCCTGTCCGCTAATCTACTCAACCAATCACTTTGGTTGAGCAAATTAGCGGACAGGCTCAACCATTCACACACCGGCAAAACTGATATTGCTACTGCAGAAATTGAAGTTCTCTGTTGGCAAAAACAAGCAGGCGGCTAACCTGTTGGTGCCCTGATTTTGGTTGAAGCCCTCAGAATTGAGAAATGGTGTTTGCAACCTAAAAGCACCATAACAACAAAATCATGTAGCTTATATTGCCACTTTTAGTTTATACGTATGGTATTGGAAAAATATGACATAGTATAAAAAAATCTACATAAATAATCCCCACATATTTTGTCAATGAATGAATAACATTTATCTAATTTATTAAATACGATTAGGAATAAGGGGATAATCTCATTACACATCAAGTGTGTAAAAATATAACTACATTAAAAAATTATTTTGACAAAGTTATACATCAAAAATATAAAGTGGTTGTTTGGGGTTTAAATCACACTAATTATATAATTAAGGTATTATAACAAATAAGGGATGAAAGAAACATGTTATATGTGTTTGAAGTCCATCCCCCAAAAAGAACGTTAGACATAACTGCGCCTATGTTGCAATTTCTCGCTGTATTAAATTATTACACCATTATTACAGTATCATCACATTACATGAAATATTGTCTGTTGTTGCCATTCTTTCTCCCCAAGGCACAAAACTGTGCTATAGAACTTTTGGAGAGACAAATTGTTTTGAGGACTACTATGTTATTTATATCAAGACACAGCTACGCACTACACACACACATATATATATACATGTTGACACATATATAGAAGCAGACACAGTGCATAGAAACATATACAGAGACACAAACATAGAGAATGTGAGAACTCTGAGAATGGACAAAAGCTTAGAGAAACTCAGTAGTTTGCCCTTTGCTAAATCTAGGTCTCCATACGGTTTTTGTATACTTGTGCCATTCCAAGGCATATCAGACGAATCCCACCCATAAGGGCAGTCCAGAACCAAAATGCCGGGACGTTGTCTCTGCACATGAGATACAGCAACCACGGACAATCGTTTCGGCCTTCTTTGGGCCTCGTCAGCGAGGTGTCGCTGATACTCCTCTATGCCCAATGAGCATGGGGTCCACGTCTGGATTTCCTTTTTAACATGGGAAGGCAGAAGTTAATGAATTGCAACAAAAATAGATAGTATGATATATATGATAAATACAGAGATTTGCTCAGAGAGACACAGAAAGTCTCATGCACAAAGAGAAACAGACACTCATGCACAGGAAAACGCATACATACACACACATGATGAAAGGGTTTTTTTTTTTTTGGGGGGGGGTCTTTTCTGTATTACCTGGAAACCAGCACTGGGCAAAGATCCCACAAATCACTGTAGTGGTCATTGTAGCAGAGTAACCCTTCAAATGCACTGATGCTCATACAGGGAAATTTGTGAACAAAGTAACACTTACAGACACACTTATACACATACATAGCTAAAAACACACACACATGTAAAATACAGAAGCACACATGCAGATGCACACACAAACATTTCAGTAACATGAAATAAGAGCCATTTATAGGAACATCATTTATAGAGAATAAAAAGGTTATTTAGAAATACTTTAATTTACTTTAACAAATTGCCTAATTCATGATGTGATGACAAATATAGTCTACTTTTGTGATTTTGAATACAATAATTTAAAGAGGCTTTGTTTCCAAATTTCCTCCCTGCTCTCAGCGTCTAGCCCCCCCTGACCACACCCACACAAAGTTTAGTGGTGCCAGGACAGGTACCACTTATATATAATATATATATATGTTAAATCTAACAAATAAGGATAAGAAACATAATTAAAGGTCCTTGTAAGGAACAATTCACAGTTAAAAAAGCTTATTTTAGTAATCATGTTTGTCGAACCATGAAGAGGATGTATCCAACCTGGCCCACTGAGCTGTCCTTAAACTTCATGCCCCATAATTCTATCCCAGACCAATAAGAACTGGACTGTACAAAGCAATGAATCAAGAAAATATTAAAATGATTGCAACACTGTGAAGTTCTGTTCTGAATGCCTTACAATAGAGCACTGTATGTACCAAATAAGCAGGCGATTCAAGATACAACATTTCAATTACTACCCTGACAACCAACTACTCTGCATTTTTTGAGTGTGTTTAACCCCTAAGTGCCCAAGGCTTGTGCAAAGCAGTGTCTTATTATTTGGCGATTAAATTGTGTCTTATCTCCTTCTTTAAGTTGTCTGCCAGAGCACAACTTAAATTGTGAATTGCGCTATTCACCGTGTAGACAATGTGCTCATTGTACACTTAATATTAAACTCATAGTAAAAATGATATGTATTCATTTAACTCCACTTTGTAGATCTCCTTTAAAGGCACCAGCAAGTCTACATATGTTGCGAAATGCTTAACATTACTTGCAAAACTTTCAGAATCTTTCAGACTCCACCCTTCCTTTAAAGAACAGGGCAGACAAAACATCAGAGTGTATTTCAAACTCATAATTCAAATACAACAGTTACATAACGGCATAAGCTGACATTAGATTCAAGTGAATTAACCTCTTCACGACTGAGCCTTTTTCCAAATTCCGTGAGTTCATGGATGAGGCCCTTTTTGCACTTTTGCTATGCGTTTTTGTTCCACCGTAATTTAAGGATTTCTCTACAAGTATCCCTATAATATTATATACCATTATTTAAAGACTAGAAGGGATTCACCCTGATACCCTACAATATGTGTGCATAGCACATTACATGTAAATAAAACATTATTCATAATTTTACTACTAATAATAATTTATATAAGAGCAACTAAAAAAACGTAAATCAAAATAGATTTAGTTATTAGTCCTCATGGTTAAAGTGCCTCATTTTTCCTGCATTTTAATAATTTTTTACAAGATTTAAATGGAAACTCCAGTGCCAGGAAAACAATCCGTTTTTCTGGCACTGCAGGTACCCTCTCCCTCCCACCCCAGGCAGCTGAAGGAGTGAAAACACCTTCAGGTCACTTACCTGAGACCCCGCCGATGTCCCTCGGTGGTGGTTTCGCGTCGGCGTCGCTCTTCCCAGTAATTACGTCAGCCGGTGGGCGAGACTGATCCCGCACGCCGGCTGAGGAAACCTAATGCGCATGCGCGGCAATGCCGCGCACGCGCATTAGGTCTCCCCACAGGAAAGCATTGAAAATTTCATATGGGGAATTGAGCAACGCTGGAGGTCCTCACACAGCGTGAGGACGTCCAGCGATGCTCTAGCAAAGAAAATCTTTGCTATGAAGCAGGAAGTGCCCTCTAGTGGTGGGCCACTAGAGGTGGAGTTAACCCTGCAAGGTAATTATTGCAGTTTATAAAAAAACTGCAATAATTACAGTTGCTGGGTTAAGGGTAGTGGGAGTTGGCACCCTGACCACTCCAATGGGCAGAAGTGGTCCTGGTGCCTGGAGTGTCCCTTTAAGACAAATATTGCAAGGCGTGAATTGTGATTTTAATGCTAAACTTTTGCAAAATGTGGCGTGCAGAGATTATAACTTTAATAGCAGTTACATAATCTGAGACCACTATACAAGTTGCCACTTGCAACTTTATTTTAAGCTGTCTAATTGTGGGCAGGTAAGTCGGTGATATTTAAAGTACTGATTAACTCAATATACAGTTGTAGAGTTCATTTAACCCTCTCAGCCCTGGGTCTCTCACCGTTTACCTCTCTTATTGAGATTATATGCCTTGCCAGAATAGACCTGTATAATAAAGTCTGTTACAATTTCATAGCAAGCCATATTCAGTACTATTTTATATTAACAGGTTACGTTTAAGGAGTAGCCTTATAAGGCTTGTTTTGTCACTTTACTTATTTTATTTTTATGTAGTGTGATTCTTGGTCACACAGTAAACATATTGAGACCATACTTGAAAGGATATTACATTTATTCCAGACAGCACGTATTCACATTTAGTAAATTATGTGCTCATTATTAGTCATTTTTCTTCTACCCCCCCATTATCCGAGTCCATTCTCTCTATGTCTCCCTAATCTCATATACCTTTAACCTTTTGTCACTCTGTCCCTTTGTCACATACCCTTTTCCCCAGTCCTGTACCATGGTCACTCGGCCTAATCCCCTGTACCCAGAGGTGTAACTAGAATCCACTGGGCCCCGGTGTGAAAATTACCATGGGTCTCATTCCCACACCACACTTTGGTGTCTCATTCCCACTCACAGGCCCCCTACATGTGCCTCATACCCTCTGCCCCACAGTCCCTCCATCGGTCCCATTCCCTCTCCCCCCTCAGCCCCTCCATGTTTCTCATACCCTCCTCCCTCACAGCCCCTCCATGTGTCCCATTTCTCCTTCTGTCCTCCCAGTGTCCCATACCCTCCCTCTCTCCCCTTCATATGTCCCATTCTGCCCTCTCTCCGCCTCCTTTCCATGTATCCCATACCCTCTCTCCCTCCTCCCCTCCCATCCTTGCGTCTCATACCCTCCCTCTCTCCCCCTCCCCTCCATGTGTCCCATTGTTCCCTCTCTCCCCTCTCCCCTCCCTGTGTACCATTTCTTCAGGTGTCCCATATCCTCCATTTCTCCCGCCCTCCATGTGTCCCATACCCTCCCTCTCTCCCCTTCATATGTCCCATTCTGCCCTCTCTCCGCCTCCTTTCCATGTATCCCATACCCTCTCTCCCTCCTCCCCTCCCATCCTTGCGTCCCATACCCTCCCTCTCTCCCCCTCCCCTCCATGTGTCCCATTGTTCCCTCTCTCCCCTCTCCCCTCCCTGTGTACCATTTCTTCAGGTGTCCCATACCCTCCATTTCTCCCCCCTCCCCTCCCTGTAGCCCATACCATCCCTCTCTCCCGTCCTGTACCTTACTGGCCGCGGTACCCAGTCTGACAGGAAGTGCTCTAACAGTGAGCATTTCCTGTCAGACCGCTCGGCCACGCTACACACAGGCAGGAGGGAGCAGAACAGTGCAGCTCACCCTTCCTGCCAGACCTCTGGGAACCGTGGACCCGGTGCGTCTGTGCACCGGCCCATAAGGTATCCAGGCAGCCCAGGGTCGCAGGGGTCACAGCTGCGGCCCCCTGGAATGAGGGACCAGATCGCAGCGACCGTGGTAGATACGTCAGTGCCTGTACCCCTAATTCCATAGTCTCTTGTCACTGCCCCCTCTCCCTCTTTGTCATTAGGTCCCACTAATTCCCCTAACCTCATTTCAGGGCATTAAGTGGACAGAGTGACACAGGGCTAGAGCAAAAGACTGACATGGGGTTAAAGTATCTAACCCCTCTGTGACTATAGCCCCTGTCACCCAAGACCGTTGTCATTATTCCTTCTTAATCCCATATATCCCTAGCCTTTTGTCACTCTGTCCCTCAGTTCACTAATCCTATGTCCTTCTAGCCCTGTTGTGTCACTTTGCCCAGTAATCCAATATTCCCCCTAGCCTTTTGTCCCTCTTGCCCTTTGTTCCCCTGGTCCAATGTCCTGTCCCTCTCAAACGTTATCACTTAGTTCCCCCAATCCCCCTAGCTCTGTGTCACTCTCATTCTGTCCACCTGATCCCCTGTCACTCTAGCCCTGTTTTACTTTGTCACTCTGCCACCCTGAGCCCCTTTCGGGGCATTAGATGGACAAAATGACGCAGGGCTAGAACAAAAGACAGACAGGTGTTTAAAGGATCAAACCCCACTGCCACTCTGTCCCCCTAACATAGTGTCCTGCTTTCCTTCTAATCCCTTGTCACCAAAAACCTTTGTCACTATTCCTCCATAATCCCATATACCCCTAGCCTTTCATCACTCCGCCCACTTGTCACTTAGTCCCCATGTTCCATAGTCCTCTGTCATGGTCACTCTGTTATTCCCCTGTCCTCCTAATCCCATATTTCTCACTGTTCCTCTCTTCCTTTTGTCACTTGGTCTTCCTAATTCCCTCTAGCTCTGTCAATGTCACACTATCCACAATTCCTCTGTCCATCTAGTTTTGTTGTGTCACTAACCCCCCTTTTTCAGGGCATTAGGTGGTGAACATAGTGAAACAGGGCTAGAGCAAAAGACACAATTGAATAATTCGATCACACAAAATATTGAAATCCTTTAATGGAAATGATTTACTTGTATTATGGGAACCACATACTGAATAGTGCAAACTATTTACTTATATTGTACATATCAGCCCATATCTACATCTGAGTGGCTGAACATGGAAATGGGCTGATTAATAATTGTATTTTGCTACAATGGAGCCCTGGATGGTACATTCATGCTGGAAGCTGTTTTGGCATGCAACCTGTAACAGACCGTTTTGCACACAAGAGGTTAAAAACCGCTTAGGCGATATTCTCCTTTCCAGATGCACAGGCAGCTACTGTAAGCACCAATCTCCCGAACTGCAAACTACACGAATCCTCCAACTCCCGAACAGGAAACACACGAACACTGGAAACAGCCGAACAGGAAAAGCATACAATCAGCTTACACTCCTGGCAATCGGCATACAATCCAAATCCCCCAATAACGAGACGACACTTCGTTTTGAGGTCAAACAGAATCTGATTTACTGGGGCTACCTGCCCGGCTTTTATGCAGGTCTCCCACCTGGTGGACACTCCCCTAGGGGACCAGATGGGAAACTGGGAAACATATTGGACATTGACCAATCACAAGCTTACAATCCCACAATGCGTCACAATCCCTCCTCTCTGTCCTGGAGGTAATTGGGAAGTAATCCAATTATCTCCAAGGACAGAGGCAAAACTCCATTAACCACATGGCAGACAAAGGACAATAAAAGACATAAAAATACATACTGTTACATTTATCACATAGAACATACACATTCTACCTATCCCCAGATAGCTTAGATCTGAGCGCACATTATTACTGGATAGCGCTCAGATCACATACATACAGTTCAATCGCCATGTAGCCAAAGTCTTTCATACAGTCTTTCAGTATACGGCTGGGCTCCATGGCATAGCTATCTGGGGTAGCATGGCTTTAACAGTCCGCAGAAAGGCACAAACCAGCCTTTCTGCAGGGAAAAAGAACAGTGTTAAACATGGGGCCATAGTCCAGCGGCAGGAGGCGGGCGACCAGGCTCCTCCAGTGGCCAGTGGCGAGGTTGGTTCTGCCACACAACCCCAGTATTTTAATTTTTTTTAAATCTTGTACAGAGCCAGTATTTTGTGGGAAGGATTTACTGAATTGCTCCCTCAATATACGTTGTTTGCACAATTTAGTAGAGTTACATTATTATTAGTTTCATAGTGCTAACATTCTGTAGTGTTTTACAATTCTAGAAAGGGTATATCTGAAATCAAGTAACTGACATACAAAATATTAACAGACATAAAAAGCAAAGAAGGTCCTGCTCAAAACTGCTTACAATTAAATTATGCATTTTATTAAATTGTGCACAGAATATATGTACATTGAGGGAAAGATTTGCTAAGTAGTGGGAATGGTTTAACAATCATGAGCACACTTTTAACAAAAATTGGTTTAGACAAAGTGTTTGAGAAATTAATTTTTTGCTATGAGCCAAAATTAAAGTTACAAAGTGGTGGTAATGTTGCTAGTAGTTTCTGTTTACATTCCCTATATTTTTGGCAAACTGCTTAGGAGCAGTTTGATTAAAAACAAAGCTATATTAGATCGCCCCTCCTTAGCAGCAGTGACTGTGAAAATGATTTCCGAACAGCTAAATTGATTGACCACCGCTCAACTACTCGTCCATTATGATACCGGAGAAACTGACGGAAGCCAAGCACAGAGAGATGGACACAGGTTTCTTCAGGAATGAAGAGATTCTTTATTGGATCACCGATCGGGACTCAGAGGGACTAATGTCACCAAAATACAGCAAGTTCTAAGCCCCGGACAATAATGCAGGCTCCTTATATAGGCACATAACTCCTCCCATATTAAGCTCCACCCGCACATTCTCTTGACCAATCAATATAAATAAGAATTAACTTCCTGCTTGACCGCATGGCCTGTCCAGCACAATGGAGGAGGGGAATACTACATCCTGTATTCTTGCACATGCTCCGTACACTACTGATCGTATCTTGCCTCGTGCAACCAACTGATCGATACGTCAGCATATGCACGTACACATGCCACGTGGTAATCTCGGCCTACTAAATTTATTTTTACCGAGATTCCACCACATTCCCCCCTTTGATGCCTCTTGATATTTCACAATCACTTGAGGCATCACTTAACCTTGGTTTGCATACACCGCAAGTTACCTTGAACCAGACCAGACTTATCTTATGATGTGAATTCTTCAACACTCATCTCCTGCATTGGTTCTCCCTGATCTAGAGCCTTATATTTATAAATTGCCATTATCTGTGCAGCAGCCTTCCTCTCTGCTATATTTTCTATCAGGCTTTGCACAGACCTAACTACTAAGGGTATAAGACACGGCAGGAGTAGACACAACATTAAAATCAGTAGGACTCCACCTACCACTGCCTTAAGCCCTCCAAACCACTCATACCAGCTACCAAACCAACTGCTTGGATTGTACCCTTTCCATACCTGAGTAGGCACATGCGCTAGTTTAACCATATGGCTAGTAAGCTCAGCTATTGCTTGCCCTTCGTCATCTATTTGAAGACAGCAATTGCTCAGGTTAAACTTCCCACATACACCTCCCTCTACTGCCAAAAGGTAATCCAAGGCTAATCTATTTTGGTATACTGCTGTCCTCATCCTGGTATTATGCTTCGCTAGAAGATTGAGCGCTTGTGATGTCTCGTTAGTAATGATCTCAACCACTGCCTGTAATCTTATAATACGGTTGAGCATATAAATTGGGGTTCTATAACCAAAGGTACCATCCTCTGCCCACGTGGCTGGCCCATAGTAATCTATAATACGCTGGGGAGGCCATTCATTATCTTCCCAGGCGCCTATCTCTATGGGTCCCCTTTTCTTCCTATGATTCACATCATACACTTTAACACCTAAAGTCTCACCTGTTTCAATAGGTAACAAGAAGAAGGATGGTTTGAGCATACCCAACACACATGCCCCTTCCCAGTCCTGTGGCAACTCCGAATAGGCTTTCTTACCACAGATCCAGTACAAATTTGCTGGGGCTCTCCAGTTAGATGTGATGGATAGGTCAAACCACACATCCTTTAAATTGGCGTATCTAGCAAACGGGTTAGATGGTTCTGAGACATTTGAAGCCGACCACCAAGTTGTATTCTTTGTATCATCATCATAAGCTTTTTGCCCTAGACAAGTTAATTCTCCTACAGAAGTATTATACATCATTCGTATCCTTGCTATGCAAACATAACCTATGATGGAGGTCTTTAATCTCCACTCAGATTTACCTCTAACACTCATATGATAATCGGCTTGTGTAGATATTAATTGGTCAACTGCCTCAGAACCGGACATTACCTCCTTTGCTTCCCAAGGCCATTGGTCTCCCATGTTAGTACCTCCACACACATAGCAGTTGGTAACATTAAGACTACCGGCAATACTTTCGGTTAATCAATAAACAGGTTTTTAGCATTATGGGGGATCTTATTATCTATGCTCATCTCTTCATAAAAGGAATGGTATACTTGATGAGTCTGGGAGGATACCGTATCAGTCTCTATCCCTATAAACAATACTGTCCCAGGATCTAAACCCGTCCCATATATTTGAAACCCAAATAAATTACCATATTTATCTAAGAACTTGTCGGGGTTATTTATAAGTATATGGACTGGATTGCATTCCATAGACTTACAATATGGGCTGGTAGGCAACTTAGTCACAATCATGTCCTTGTCTACTGTCTGTCCCCAAGTTGCCCACCCCACACAAGACCAATATGGGCAAAAGTTATAATCTCTATTTGGGCATCTAGGACTCACATATTTATTTTTACTACTGGGACAAATATATTTATCGTTAGACCCATACGTCCTCTCCCATCTAAGATCCCCACATACATTCCACGGCTTTCTACCACTTGATATCGCCTTACACGCATCAAATAGCAGAACACCCGAAGAATGTACGGATTCTAATACCGTCTTATTAATTAGGGTCCCCTGAGGATCTCCATTCCTGAGAGTCAACCAAATTGTACGAGGTTGATACTCTGGACTGAAGCACTTAGGTTCTCCTACTCCTAAATGGCACACACTATATTCTATATTTAGGTATCTACATCTTGATACATCTCCTTTACACTCGTATTGTGAATGCCAAATTAGGGTTTGGGAAATATGGTTACCTGTTCTTGTAGTCTTAATGCATACCTCACAGCTAGGAGTGTCGGTACCTCTACCTTCCTGAATATAAAAATACACATAAATAAACATTATCATAAACACATCTTTCATCGTCATCCTCAGTCTTCGTCCGTGCGAAGGCACCTCAGCTTCCAGGATGTAAGGGCTGCAGGGAATGGAGTTCTGCTCGTCTTCACAGGGGTCCCTTCGAGACTTTTCCTGGCTTATATACTATACGTCGGTGAGCGGACAGGCTTTATTATGGCCTTCTCACTCACTTACCAAATCTCTGAAACAATAAAATTTGTAATCCACAAAGTTCCTCGTCACTCCGACTGAGTCGTGCGCTTTAACCGGATCTTGCAGGGATTCTCTGGATCTGCTGTAACTTGCCAAGAATCGACTGCTGCTGGTTTAACCCTGGAGTGATGTATCCACGGAGTCACTTCGGCTACTTTTATCGCTGTAGGGGTAGACAAAAGAACAACATAAGGACCTCTCCACTTGGGCCCTAACGGTACATTATTCCACTCTTTAATCCACACTTGGTCTCCTGGGTGGTAACTATGAACTGGGGGATAAATATTCACAGGTAATCTATCTTGTACCCATTTCTGTACCTCCTCCATAGTCTTACCCAACTCTACAACCTGCTGCCGGGTAATTCCTTCTCCCAACTGACTCAAATCCCCCCTTAAGTTACCAAGTACGGGAGGTGGTCGCCCATACATGATTTCAAAAGGAGAGAGGCCCATCCTTCTGGTAGGTGTACTGCGGATTCGCAATAGAGCTATGGGTAAGAGAACGTTCCACTTAAGTTGGGTTTCCTGACACATTTTAGCCAACTGATTCTTAATAGTTCTATTCATTCTCTCTACCTTACCAGAACTCTGGGGTCTATATGCCGTATGAAGCCTCCACTTTATACCAAGCATATGAGTCAGTTGTTGTAGGCACTGATGAACAAAAGCTGGACCATTGTCCGATCCTATAGAGCAGGGTAGTCCATATCGGGGTATTATTTCTCGTAGCAGGAATCTCACAACTTCTCCTGCTTTCTCTGTACGAGTAGGACATGCTTCTACCCAGCCTGAATAGGTACACACAACCACCAGCAGGTAGCGATGTCCACCAGATTTAGGCATCACTGTATAGTCAATTTGTAAATCGGACATGGGGAGTCCCCCCATAAACTGGACTCCTGGTGGCTTTACTGGTCCTTGCCTTGCATTATTTTTAGCACACGTTACACATCTTCGTACAATGGCCTGAGTCAAGTTGGACAATCTTGGTATGTAGAAATGTTTTCTGAGAGATTCTTCTGTGCTGTCTCTCCCAGAATGTGTCCCGTTGTGATAGTTTTGGACAATTTCTACCGCTAGTGATGCTGGAATGACTATTCTTCCATCTTCTAACTGATACCATTTGTTCTCCAAATACTTTCCAGGTTCAGTCTTTAACCACTCCTCTTCTTGAGCTGTATAAACTGGAGTCCATTGAGACAGTGGAGTTGGTATAAGAGCAGCTATATGCCCCACATACTCCTGTCTTCCCGATTCAGCGGCACGCTTAGCTGTACTGTCTGCCATCCGATTTCCTTTGGTTACATCACCATCTCCTCTCAGATGCGCTCGACAATGTATGATACCGACTTCTTTCGGCTCCCACACTGCTTCCAATAGTTGTAGGATTTCGGCTGCGTACTTGATTTCTTTGCCTTCTGAATTCAATAGTCCTCTTTCTTTATACAAAGCTCCGTGGGCATGAGTGGTTAAAAACGCATACTTGGAGTCCGTGTAGATGTTCACTCTTAAACCTTCAGCCAATTGTAACGCTCGTGTCAGTGCTATCAATTCTGCCTTTTGTGCTGATGTTCCTTTTGCCAGTGGCCGAGCTTCTATCACCTTGTCTATTGTTGTTACTGCATATCCTGCATAGCGGATCCCTTTTTTCACATAACTACTGCCGTCGGTGTAATATTGAACATCGGGGTTCTGGATGGGAAAATCACGAAGATCGGGTCTACTTGAAAATACTTCATCCATTACTTCCAAACAATCATGTTGACTTTCAGTAGGTTGTGGCAAAAGGGTAGCTGGATTTAAGGTATTTACAGTCTCTAAATGCACTCTTGGGTTTTCACACAACATTGCTTGATACTTGGTCATACGGCTGTTACTAAACCAATGATTTCCTTTGTAATCCAACAACGTCTGTACTGCATGTGGGACTCGTACATAAAGTTCTTGACCCAGAGTGAGTTTATCGGCTTCAGCTACTAGCAGGGCGGCTGCAGCTATGGCTCTTAGACAAGGTGGAAGTCCGCTGGCCACTGCATCCAGTTGCTTAGACATGTAGGCAACAGGTCTTTGCCATGATCCCAAGTACTGTGTCAATACTCCCACAGCCATTCTTCTTTGCTCATGTACATACAGGTAGAATGGTCGTGTGTGATCAGGTAGACCTAATGCTGGGGCACTCATCAAAGCCTTCTTCACATCTTCAAATGCCGTTTACTGTTCTTGAGTCCATAAGAAGGGGTCGTACTCTGTACCTTTGATAGCTGCATACAGAGGTTTTGCCAGTATCGCGTAGCTGGGAATCCATATCCTACAGAAGCCTGCTGCCCCCAAGAATTCTCGCACTTGTCTTCTATTCTTGGGTATCGGTATTTGGCACACAGCTTATTTTCTCTCTGGCCCCATAATTCTTTGACCTTCAGAGATATGGAATCCCAGATATTTGACAGTTGGCAAACACAACTGAGCCTTCTTTCTAGACACCTTGTATCCTGCCTTCCAGAAAATGTGTAGTAGATCGTGCGTTGCTTGCTGACATATTTCCTTTGTAACTGCTGCTATCAACAAGTCATCTACATATTGTAACAATACACACTCTCCTGGGATGGACTCGAAATCCAATAAATCTTGACTTAGAGCTGAACCAAATAGGGTAGGTGAATTTTTAAACCCTTGGGGCAGTCTTGTCCAGGTCATTTGGCGTTTTGAGCCCGTTACAGCATTTTCCCATTGGAAAGCGAAGATACATTGACTTTCTGCGGCAATTCGGAGGCAAAAGAAGGCATCTTTGAGGTCTAGGACTGTAAAGTAAGTAGCCCCGCCCGGAATTAAAGCAAGCAGGTTATATGGATTGGGCACAACTGGATGTATACTAACAACCGCATCATTGACTGCTCTCAAGTCCTGCACAGGTCGATACTCATCTGTACCGGGCTTTTGAACAGGCAGCAATGGGGTGTTCCAGGGGGAAGTACAGAATTTTAGGATACCATACCGTATGAACTTATCCAGATAAGATTGGATGTTCTTCTTAGCCTTCTGCGGGATGTGATATTGTCTTAGGCTCACTGGATAAACCCCAAGTTTTAGTTCGATTTTAATAGGTGGAATATTGCGGGCCAGTCCTGGTGGGTTGTTCTCTGCCCAAACTCCTGGTATGTTAAATAAGGACTCATCACTCCTAGGGTTTTGGCTAGTCAACGCTGTATAAAGTCGCCACTCTTCTTCCTTTGGTACGGATAATGTCATAATACCTGAAGGTCCATTAAACTTTAAGGATGTTGTTCCATTTGGTAGGAACGTAATCTGCGCTTGTAACTTAGATAGCATATCACGTCCCAGCAATTGGACTGGACATTCAGGCATATAAAGGAATTGATGTTTTACTACGTGGCCTCCCAATGTACAGAGTCGACTTTTAAGAACCGGTTTTGCAGCACTTCTTCCAGTTGCTCCTATTACAGTAATAGTTCTTCCAGATGGAGGAGCAACTAGGTCAGTCACCACCGAATGTTCAGCACCAGTGTCGATCATGAACGCACTCCTTTTTCCCCCTATTGATACATCGACCATAGGCTCCGCTCGACCAAGGGGGATGGAGCCCGGTCGGGATCAATAGTCCTCCATGACCGTGTCAGCCAATCCTACAAAGTCCCTACCTTCTCTATCGCGGGACCTTTGCGCTGCTGGATAGTACCTATCTTCCCTTACACTTCCTCTGTTCCCATTACTCCCTCTATTACCAATGTTCCCTCCGGGGCCTCCTTTACCTCTCGCTCTGCCTCTAAAGTTTCCATAACCTGTCCTAGGTCTGTCTCTCTCATACTGTTCTCTTCGTGGACACTCATTTCTCCAATGCCCTTCTTCCCTACAGTATGCGCACTGATTTCTACTCAGAGGTTCCTCATTCCACTTACTATCGCCTCTATCTGGGCCCCGTCTATCTACGCCTGCGATCGCTACCGCTAGCATATCTGCCTTTCTACGAATCTTGAGCTCTTCCTCTTTCTTTGTCTCTGTTTCCCTATTCATGTATACTTTATTCGCTACCTCCATTAGTTGGGTAATAGACATACCTGCAAACCCTTCTAACTTTTGTAGCTTGCGCTTAATATCTCCGTAAGCTTGGCTGACAAAGGCGGAGTTCACCATTCGGGAATTATCTGCGTCTTCCGGATTAAAGGGGGTATACAAGCGGTATGCCTCCAATAATCGGTCATAAAAGACACTGGGCGCTTCATCACTTTTCTGAATCACCTCAACTGTCTTCGACATGTTAATAGCTTTCTTCCCTCCGGCTTTCATGCCAGCAATTATAGCGTCTCTATAGGCTCTGAGTTGAACCATATCTGCGCCATTTACATTCCAGTCGGGATCGGTGTTAGGATAATGTGTTGCGGCCCATGCTGCTGGATTGTCTTGATTCAAAGCACGGGCTCTATCCTCTAGCGCTTTAATGGCCGCTTGATTAATCCTTGTTCTTTCCTCATTATTAAACAATGTCATTAATAACTGCTGGCAATCAGCCCATGTCGGGTTATGTGTCTGAACTATCGAGGTGAACAGATCGGTCATAGCTTGTGGTTTCTCAGTGTACGAGGAATTGTGGGTCTTCCAATTCAAGAGATCGGTAGTCATGAACGGGACATATACGAAGACTGGGTCAGCATGTGCCATTTGACCTGCGGCATCGATATAAGCTGACCCGGGATTCAGACGAAGAGGCATCTGATAATGTTTTAATTGTTGGGTACCGGTCAGTTGTCGGGTTAGTATGGGGCTACGTGGAGGGGCGTCAGTTAGAGGTTCCAGTCGGGGGGAAATAGGGCATGAGGATGTGGGAGCTTGATTTTGGGAAAAGTTAGTAAATAGAATACTCCCAGCCGAGCTAGAAGAAGCTTGACCGGAAGTTTGAAGTGGCGCCAAATCAGGATATTTAGATCTAACAGGGGTTGGTTCTGGTTCCGGAAGGGGAGGTTTAATACGAAGGGGGGTGGATTCTTTACTAGAGGAGGAAGCGGAAGTGGATGAGGGCAATGAGGGGAGGGGTATAGAACTTCCTGCATTCGCGTCATTTCCTCTTAAAGGGAAGTAAGGGGGCGGCAAAGGGATCTCGGACTCAGGGGGCGTGTCCAAAATGGGCCTAACCACAGTCCTAGTGGACAAACAAGTCCTGGCCACCATGAGGCGACATTGCTCCTCGTGGCATATCTGAATCCATTTTGGCGAGTCGTTTACGGCCTGTCTCCAACAATCAATATATGGAAACTGTCCATAAAGTTCAGGCCTACCTGACACAGCCACGTGTACACGCTGTATCAGGGTTGGATCCAAACTACCACGTGGCAGCCATGCCGCAACCAAAGTAGGCCACTCCCTAGTGCACAAAGTGACCAAACGTACAGGAGACATTTTAACCCCAAAATCACATGTTTTGAATCCCTTTTTAAAATTCTTTACCATACAACCTAAGGGATCCGGAATCGTTGACTCCGACGCGCCCATACTTATCAATGGAACGTCGTTGACAACGAATACTATGCACGCGTACTATTCAACAATCACACCCGTTTCCTCTGGCAACAGCACCACGTGGTACGGTTACCAAGTGAAACGTACACAATAACACAATAAACACTCAGGGAATTCCCGTACACACACAGCTGTTACACCAGTCACTAGATAATCAATATTATGCCCTTTGGCGAAACTATACAGTCACCCACGCTATAATTCTCTATATATGAATTACCCGTCTATAACACACCCCAGTAACATCGTCTTTTACAAATAGCGGTTACAGTACGGTTAGCATAGGTCAAAGCACAATTTAAGGTCACAATACAATTATTAGTGGTTATGGTGTTAAACATGCAATGGACGACAGTGATTAGTACTTATATACAGTGTCAGTAAATATACAGGGTTATGGTACCGTGCACTATGATACAGCAACACACTATTAACACTCTCGCTAGACGGCTGAGCTCGCGCTATCTAACAAGATATACACTTTACTAACAATCTTTAACACATTTACAATTCCCAACTAAACTATTGGCCAGTACCTTGAATGGACTACCTAAAACTATCTACATCCGTTTTGGTTAGCCACACTGCCCAAGCACCACATATAGCGAACTAGAGGACCGAATTTACACAGACGCCTCTTAGTCGATTACTCTATCAAAAATCTAGTGGGTTCCAAATTTACACGCCTTCCCACTTAGCCAAGATAGGTTGAGATCTAGCGAACCGAATTTACACAGACGCCGCTTAGTCTCCCGGTCCCTCCGACCTAGCGAACAAAATATACACCCTAGAACGCTAGTCTAGACAAGACACCGGTGTCCGGCTAGGGCTATTTACACCAGAACCCCGCCTGACTAACCAAATCAAACGGTCTTACTAAAGAGCGTTCGATTGAGCGGTGCGCCTTCGCTCCTTCCCTCCGACAGAGGGGGCAGATTCCATACACAATTCAAACCCCTTATGGGCCTACCGCACAATCGGTATACCCCTAGTGGGTCTGCCATCTAAAACAGCAGTTGTCTTACCTCCTCGTTCCTGAACCTGAGTTCACACTCATCGACGGGGACACCCCAGTACTTCTTACGTAGAGGCCGATGATCTCCTGGACAACAGACCAGTGGCGCCGAGACGAAGGGAGGTCCACGCAGAAGTTCAGGGGTGCAGCCGTAGAGAACGTGGGCAAAGATAGACCGTCTCACGCCTCTGCCTCTCAGCTACCGTTGAATGATGAGATTCCCGGCCAATGCACCAAATGATACCGGAGAAACTGACAGAAGCCAAGCACAGAGAGATGGACACAGGTTTCTTCAGGAAGGAAGAGATTCTTTATTGGATCACCTCGGGACTCAGAGGGACTAATGTCACCAAAATACAGCAAGTTCTGAGCCCCGGACAATAATGCAGGCTCCTTATATAGGCACATAACTCCTCCCATATTAAGCTCCACCCGCACATTCTCTTGACCAATCAATATAAATAAGAATTAACTTCCTGCTTGACCGCATGGCCTGTCCAGCACAATGGAGGAGGGGAATACTACATCCTGTATTCTTGCACATGCTCCGTACACTACTGATCGTATCTTGCCTCGTGCAACCAACTGATCGATACGTCAGCATATGCACGTACACATGCCACGTGGTAATCTCGGCCTACTAAATTTATTTTTACCGAGATTCCACCACAATTACACTTTCCTTTTCAGTCTCCCACCTACTGAGCCACTTCCTCCGTATTGCCTATCCTTACATATATCCAAATCAGGCGATTTCCTCTGTCCCTTATCTTTTTATACTGTGAACTTGCTTTTCCCGTACATCAAACAAGTTTTATCAGAATTAGGTCTTGCTTTATATTTTGTACAGCGTTGCAGAATATGTTGGTGCTATATAAATAATTGTAATTGTGTAAGCTTTAAAGATTTTTAATATATAAATATATATATATATATATATATATATATATATATATATATATATTTAAAGCAGGCTTTTTTTTTATCAGCTGGAGAGATATCAACAAACAATCTCGTCTACTGATTAGCATATTCTCCCAGTTTACAAGACACTAGCAGAGAATCTGCTCATCTTGGGGAGAAATAAGTTTGGAAACTGTACTCCAACAGCATTTGAGAGACGTCCCACGTTACATTGCCCTAAACACACTTTAATTATAACACATATATAAACCTGTTTACAATGGATTGTGTAATTATGGGTAAATTGTATTTTATTTAGACTTCAGCCACTTCACTTGCTATGAAAATATAACAAATTATTTTGTGTAATTATGAGTATATTATTATATTTTATTTAGATTTCAGACACATGGATTGCTATGACAGTATAATAAATTATTTTGTGTAATTATGAGTATATTATTATATTTTATTTAGACTTCAGACATTTGGATTGCTATGACAGTATAATAAAACTGTTCTGAATGGGTTATCATAGTTTACTGCTGAGCCACAAAAAAAAATAATGTAAACATTAGGTCGCCATGGTAACGTATCGGCGCACGCCAATGACGTAGGTGGAAATCCACCTCACGACCCGATCACGTGCCCCACGCGGCCTTCACCTCCCGGCCACCCATCCGCCATCTCCCTCACCGCAGATTCGCCACTCGGTTCTGAAGCCGTAAAGAGGAGTGGAATAATTCCACGGACCCGCCCCCTGCCCTGATATCGATACCGGACTGCTAAACGGGCAGCAGGTCGCGGGGAAATACCAGCTGGATTTTTTTTATTTTTCCCCGCGTGCCGTTGGTTGCCGCCATGGCGCTACCAGGTAAGGCTGGCTGGGGGAGGGGAGGAGAGGTTTGTTTCCCCACCTGCACTTTCACTACACTGACTGACTGACTGCCAATGGAATAGGGCAGGTGGCCGGTCACGTGGTGACAGTGAGAGCGCGCGCGCTGCACAGGTTAGCGGGCGTGGCAAGGCGGCGTCCAATCAGCGTGGTCTGTGCCTCAGTGACGTCAGTTTAGAGGTCTATAAAAGGGCAGATGGGTGAGCCAGTGGTGGCATCTGGTGGAGCTGCCAGGGTCTCCTCAGCTGTCTCAGGCTTCAGCTGAAGGATGGTGGGAGTTCTGGTCATAGCAGATGCATTAAATTATAGTAGTTATGAGTTATTTGTAACCTGTTACACAACACTGTGGAATATAGTGTCATTTTATAAATGGTTATTTTCTCTAATAAGTGGATGCATGTGTAGAATTTAATGTAAAACATTTCGGAGAAATAATTTTAGTGCAATCCGAGTGTGAACTGCGTTTTTATATATTTTAAAGGAACACGCAATAAAACCTACTATAACTCTGGTTATGTTGATAACCATCTCTGGATACTATCACCTAGATCAAGGATAGGCTACTTTCGACACTCCAAATGTTGTGGACTACATTTTCCATAATGTTGGCAAAGCATCAGGGGACATGTAGTCCACAACATCTGGAGTGCACGAAGGTTGCCCACCCCTGTCCTAGATATTTGCTAAACTGTTTCGTAGTAATAAGGAGTCTCTCCCCTTACCTCGAGAGATGAAACCGAAAACAATTATGCGTAGGAGAATTTGAAAAATTACCAGATTTTACTAGTTTCATGGCGTAAAGTCATGATTTTGTTAAGGACACAGAGGCGAGTATTATACTGCAGTGAAGTTTTTATTTCGAAATTTTTAGTATTTGTGCAATATGCTGCAATTTTTATCAGCATTTTGAAAGTCGTTTAAGAATTCACAGCTATTAAGGTCACCACAACTCTATTTTAATTAGACACATTAACCACTTAATGATGGAGACATTTGTTGGAGTTTTGAACCAAAACAAAACTTTGAACACGAAGAAAAGCTCCAATAAACATGTGGGAATCCACAGTATACAACATAGAAACATAGAATGTGACGGCAGATAAGAACCATTCGGCCCATCTAGTCTGCCCAATTTTCTAAATACTTTCATTAGTCTCTGGCCTTAACTTATAGTTAGGATAGCCTTATGCCTATCCCATGCATGCTTAAACTCCTTTACTGTGTTAACCTCTACCACTTCAGCTGGAAGGCTATTCCATGCATCCACTACCCTCTCAGTAAAGTAATACTTCTTGATATTATTTTTAAACATTTGTCCCTCTAATTTAAGACTATGTCCTCTTGTTGTGGTAGTTTTTTCTTCTTTTAAATATAGTCTCCTCCTTTACTGTGTTGATTCCCTTTATGTATTTAAATGTTTCTATCATATCCCCCCCTGTCTCGTCTTTCCTCGAAGCTATACATGTTAAGATCCTTTAACCTTTCCTGGTAAGTTTTATCCTGCAATCCATGAACCAGTTTAGTAGCCCTTCTCTGAACTCTTTCTAAGGTATCAATATCCTTCTGAAGATACGGTCTCCAGTACTGCATACAATATTCCAAGTGAGGTCTCACCAGTGTTCTGTACAATGGCATGAGCACTTCTCTCTTTCTACTGCTAATACCTCTCCCTATACAACCAAGCATTCTGCTAGCATTTCCTGCTGCTCTATTACATTGTCTGCATACCTTTAAGTCATCAGAAATTAATCACCCCTAAATCCCTTTCCTCAGATGTTGAGGTTAGGACTCTATCAAATATTCTGTACTCTGCCCTTGGGTTTTTACGTCCAAGATGCATTATCTTGCACTTATCCACATTAAATGTCAGTTGCCACAACTCTGAAAAATACACAGAAATTAATAGATCACAAGATATAAAATCGTGAATACATTCTCTGGTTACCCAAATAGGTGATTCCTATTTTATCTACTTCAGTGGGGATAGAACATGTGAACCATAAGATATGGACAGTGTAATGCTAGTGTATTAGCCCATTGAGCTAACCTAATGCATAAAAATAGAAATATGCAATGTGACAAACATAAGAAGCATTCGGCCCATCTAGTCTGCCCAATTTTTAAAATACTTTCGTTAGTCCCTGGCTTTATGCTATAGTTAGGATAGCCTTATGCATATCCCACGCATGCTTAAACTCATTTACTGTGTTATCCTCTACCACTTCAGCTGGAAGGCTATTCCATGCATCCTCTACCCGCTCAGTAAAGTAATACTTCCTGATATTATTTTTAAACCTTTACCTCTCTAATTTGTTGTGGATAACTAATATTTATATAGTGCCTTTCTCCTGGTGGGACTCAAAGCAGCAGCTGAATAGTAATATAATCCTCAGACCCTGGGATTCGAACCTGTGACCTTGCATTTGTAAACAGGCTTTCTTACCAACTGAGCTACCAGGTGTAACGGACCTAGTCCAACAATGGTATGTGAAGCAATTAAGTATGATTGATTCAACTAAGTAATACAACTGAAAATAAGTTCTTGAGGCCGTGAAGTGACTCAGGTCACTGCCTCCAGTCTTTCTCCTTTTCTGGGTACAAAAGGCGCCGTTCGTTCTGGATCGCAGGTGTGGGAAGCTGAGGGGGTTGCCGAAGTTGAGTGTGTTGGAGAGATCCCTACCGCTTGGAGGAAGGAGGCAGAGTCGTTCAATGAGGTAGGTTTTAGCGTATTGCTATCCTTAAGGACCGTGAATGATCTCAGTAAAGTCCATCAGTACTCCACACCAGCCTCACGTAATTGACTTGTGACTTGTTCCAAGGACCTTCGCCATTGCAAGGTATTCTGAAAGAATGTTAACTGGAAGGATTCCAAGTCATATGGGGTTGTGCCCGGCACTGATGACAAGATTTGATTCTTGTCTGGCAATGGGTGCAGCAGATGGAATTTACCTGGGTTTGTTAATTCTGTAGAAGCCTTCAAAGATCGTGCCTGCTAGGCATCTCAAGTAGTGTGGCAGTTCAGCTGGGCTGACCAATTCAGGGACATCTCAAATTTTAATGTTAGAGCGTCAGGATATTTTGGCAAGGTTGCATTTGTTGCATATTTTCTTTCAGGCCTTGTACCTCGATCCAAGATGTCATCCTCCAAGGCCTGTGTGTGTGCAGTCATCTTTTGAACCTCTGTTCTGACAACGTCTAGGTCTGCAGAAAACATTTGTTTCAGATCCCTGAGCAGATTGGAGATGTCTTGTTTGGTAGCTGGAGCTAGCATGTTCTGCTCAGGTCTTGGTCCTACCAGGCTGCCATCTTTGGGCTTGCTGGATGTTGCAGCAAGGCCCCGATGTCCAGGGAGTCCCTACTCACTTCCAGTTGTGGTCTTTGAGATCGTCACCCCATGATGTCAGAGCTGCGAGTTGTAAGCCCAGGGAAAGAATGGGAGGGGCGTAATATCTCGGCGTCTTTTTATGAATTCCCTGGCGTGGCCCTTGAGGTCGGAAGCTCAAAGTAGGCCCCAGTTTTGCAGCAAGACTTCCTGCCTGATTGGAAGTACAAAAAAGACGCGTTTGAAGCTCACCGTTAGAGGGAGAAAAGGTGAGTTGTGCTTCGCATCTATGGCTTAGTAGGATCACAGACCGAGACATATTATTCGCCGGATGTCAGGAGCTTCGGGAAATGGCGTCCATTCAGATCAGACATTAAGCTCCAATCCCCCTCTGCTCCAGTCTTGCTCTAAATACATATTTAGTCGTCCACCCTAACCCTATACTCAACCCCCCCCCTCGCAAATGATTTAACAACCCTACTTATAACCTTATGCTTACACTAACCGTATGCCTTTGCCCATTATCTTAAAGAGGCTCTGTTACCTTCTATTTGCAAAGAACCAAACTCTACTTGCAGTGAGTTTGCCGCGGGGAGCAGGGCAAGGTAGTTTTTACTTACCTAAACCTGTAATCAATGGAATTCCCACGGAAAGCAATATGAGTACTAGGATAGGCATAAACTGCAAATCTGTAGGAAGTGGAGCAACTTCACTGAAGAATGCCTTAAGTTGTAAAAAATTTTTTTAAATTTTTCTTTCAAGAGGACATTTTTCATGCATTGTCTCTATATTACTGTACAAATCATGAAAGTTAACCTGGATATCTCATTAAAGGAATATTCCTGGCACTATAACCACTTCATCTCACTGAGGTTATTATGGTGCCTGGAGTGCCGTGGCCATGTCTTAATATCAATTGTTAAAGGAGTAACACTGACAGAGTATCCCCAGGTTCTGGTCTGCTGCCTCTCTTTGTGTGCTAAGGATAATGTGGAAGTATCAGCTCGAAAAGCTGTGCTAGGCTGAGAGTGTCCACTGACTTTATCAGACTCTCATTGGTTACTTCTACTTAGTAAAGGTTAAACATGTACATACTTTCTCTCGATGGATAGTCTGTGTTAGACTGGGAGAGTAGCCTATCACTGCTGTCCCTTTGCTGCCTGAGCTAATGCTTCCGCATTTCCCCAAGCACAAGAAGAGAGTCAACAGACCACTGCCTATGAACACTTCTTCAGTGTTAAACCAAAAATGTCACTTTAACCACCTTATTGATATGAAGTGGTTATAGTGCATAGAGTGTTCTTTTATTTTTGAGATAGTTAACGGAAGGTTTATCCACTCAATATCATTTACAGATTGGTTGTTGTGTAGAAAAAAGTAAATGTATGTATTTTATATATGTTTGTTTTTATTTTTTTATGTAGAGCACTAACATACATTTAAAGAAACACTATAGGGTCAAGAACACAAACATGCATTCCTGACCCTATAGTGCTAAACCCACCATTTAGATGGCTTGCACCCCACTTAGCCCCCTTAAAAGCAATTAAAACTCACCTTATGTTCGTGCCTTGTGGCTTCCGCCAGCACTGGCCCCACCCACTTGGTGACATAATCAGAATTGCAGATTTTTAGCCAATCCAATGCTTTCCCATGGGGAAAGCATTGGATTGGCTAAAATTGGCAAGGGGGCGGGTCGTTTTGGCCAACACCGTTTTGGCCAATCACCACCTCCTCATAGAGATGCATTGAATCAATGCATCTCTATGAGGAAATGTCAGCAGTGTGTGGAGATGCTGAATAGCAGTGCTTCCTACTGTGCAGCACTGAGCTAGGAAGCCCATCTGAGGAGTGGCCACTTGGAGGTGTCCCTAGGAGCAACGTAAACATTGCCTTGTCTCTGAAAAGGCAGTGTCTGCATTAAAATGCCTGAAGGCAATGAGTATACTCACCCGAACAACTACATTAAGCTGTAGTTGTTCTGGTGACTATAGTGTCCCTTTAAAGTACAGTAATTAAAAAAAACACCAGGTAGAGAGAGAGAGTGAACTGATACAGAGTGGTAGCTCAGTGTGGAGAGATCTGCCATCTGTCTAGAAGAAAAGTATCCTCTTTTCCATTAAGGAGCTTAGCAAGCCGATAATTAACCATGTTCACGTGTGATCACAATCATGTCAAATTATTAGTATCAAGGGTAGTCCTTCATAATTAAATAGCTAGAGATACTCCACCTACTGTGTATGTATATGGCTATACATTTAGCCAATCTCACTGCAGGGGAGGACCTGATGACACAGGGACAAATACTGCTTACCTTCCATGAAGGTTTGTATCTTTATTTCTTTACATCTCCTATAGATCTATGCAGCAACCAATGTCCAAAGGCTTGAAGAAGTATGGTCAGTCTTAAGCAATGCTGTGTACACCCTTAAAAAGATTTAACGGGATTCTATAGTGCTCGCATTAGGATTTCCCCATAAAATTCAATGCTTTCCTATGGGGAAAGGTCTGACACAGGCATAGCGTGAGGATAACGGACCATAGGTCCGTTTCGATTCCGGAAGTCCCTCTAGTGGCTGTCTGGTAGACAGCGACTGAAGTAGGAGTTAACCCTCAGAGGTAATTATTGCAGTTTCTCAGAAACTGCAATAATTACCACTCTAGGGTTAAGGAACATTGTACAATGAGCTGAAGTGGTCTAGGTGCCTACAGTGTCCCTTTAATTCTCACTCGCTGTTATTTTTCCTTGTTTTTGTCTCCTACTCATGTCTTCTAGGATTACTTGCACCATCAATGAAAGATAGTACTAAACTCGTTATCTTTCAAGAACCTGCTTATGTTTTTGCCCAATATACACCACCATATGTTTAATGATCACTAAAATATCCCTAAAACCCTATTGAAATACAGTGAAACGTAAAATATGACTTATTTATAAAAAAATGTTTTTACAAAATGTACTTCTTTATATTTAAATTTGTGCAACTGGGCTTCATTTCAGGCGATCAGTTTTATATATATATATATGTGTGTGTATATATGTATATATGTGTCTCTCTCTCTCTCTCTCTCTCTCTCTCTCTCTCTCTCTCTCTCTCATCTATTTTATCTAGGCTATCTATCTAATTTATTTTATGTAACCTATCTGTGTGTCTGTATATTACCAAGATCCACTTGTGACCTCTTCTTGTTCCACCTCTGCTGTGTTCTCATAAAAAAGCTTTGATTGTATAAAAGTGTTCAGTCTTCAAAGTGAGTTATAAATCATGTATTCTGTGCTATCTAGAACCACGGGGTTAGCAGGAAGAAAAAGAAAAGAAAAATAATAAATCATAGCATCAAACGAAACAATGCTGATCGAAGCCAATATAAGTGTACTTACGATGTAAGTCTTTTTAAGGCAACCGAGGCAATGTAAGACCACAATGAAATGGGATGCTGGAGTGGATGTGTTCAAAGGCAGATGGAGTATTTTTCAGAATATTCACATTGACCTTCTGAGCAGATATGAAGGAATTGGTCATTCTGTGCGTCCACTCGTTGCTTTATGACTCTCACGATGCTCAGCCAAACTGAAAGATCCCCTCTCATGCAAGTATAGCTTACGTACCTATTCTGATCCTCGTTATATTGATTGACAGGAGACACAAACTGGACCATGTTTAATATTTCCAGGAGGATATGTATTAGTTCAAAGAAGAATACTGACAAAGATGATATAGAGAACCTAATGTGCATGCAAGCTGTCCTATAGGAAAGTGTTGTATTCAATGCTTTCTATGTAACGGGAATGTTTTACCTTGCACGTTAACCACTTTAGGACCACTGCACTGGGACCACTTCATTGAGATTAAGTGGTCTTGGAGACTTTAGTGTCTTTTAAAACTGCTGACAGTTTTTGGGGGAGGAACCTCCTGTCTCCACCCTTCCCATTAGCAGTAGGTAAGTGCCGTAAGTGATAAGGGGGGGACCTACTGTCTTGCCCCTCCCTTGGCTCCAATGCATTAGCAGCCAACAGTGTGATTTCCATGCAAGCTCATCACCGATCATTACAGAGACTGGTGAAGTCTTAGGATTTGTAATTGCTCTTAAACAAGACCTGCTTGCTGAGAGTAGTGAGGTGTCATTCCTAGATTTCCGATTGACTGAGCTGTAAATTGGAGCTAAGGGCTGAATTGAATATGGTACCTATATTATCCTTTTAATTTGCTGTTGGGGGAGTTAGACAAAAGATATGCAAACTAATCCCTAAACGAGTTATTAGTGGACATTTTGGGCTAAATTGGTCTGCGATTACAAATGTGCGGATGACACTATTCACTTTAAGTAAGTATTCTTCTGTAATGTCTACATTGTGACAGCTAAATCATCATCAAATGTGTAGGGTAAATGTTGGTGGAAGTTTCCTGTGCGCTTTGAGCCTTGAGAAGTTTGCAGATTAATCCCACAATGCAAAGCTCCTAACCACGCACATTGCATTATGGGTTGACCGTGAGCATGCAAGTACTCTGTGTCCAGCAGTAATTTATGGAAAAATCTCAGCGCTCAGCATAGAAAGACGCAAAGGGGTGAGTAAGTGGGTGAGTCACTTCCTAATCCATGCGTAACTAAATGCAAAAGTTACCAAAAAAAAAACCTACATAAAAAAATATAAAATTGGGACTTTTACAAGCATCTTATTTTTTTTTTAATTTCTTATTAGTATTTGTTTCTAAAGCATATATTTTTAAAACAGAAATAGAATGCTCCAGTACAAGGTTGGAGTGTCCCTTTTATTACCCACCATGCCATGTTTACTTAGTGAGTGGAATGAATACAATTGATATATTTATTCACTTTTAACTATGGCTCTTATTTAGTTCGCTACATCGTTCATCCTTCAGCTGTATTGTTGACTGTAAAGATGCAAACACCATTTATTGCCACAAGAGGTAGCTTTTACTACATTGGTTTTCTTTAGTTTAAGCATTGGGATGTATTTCTGCCTGACAGCCTATTTTACTTCCACTAAAGCTATCATTACAGTTACCATAAAATTAGAGTTATTTTATGCTGGTGAAACGTAGTATTATTTAAAACCTTTTCATGATAAGTTTATATTCTTCGAAGGTTTCTTAATTGAAACAGTCAACAACCGAATCACAAGTTACCTGCATGCAAAATATATTTTGTAATTTCAGAACATCGTATCAGGTCCATGCTCTCTATAAAAGTATACATTATACTATCTCACTTAACATGTATAGCTTGGAGGAAAGAGAAGACGGGGGGATATGATAGAAACATTTAAATACATAAAGGGAATCAACACAGTAAAGGAGGAGACTATATTAAAAATAAGAAAAACTACCACAGCAAGAGGACATAGTCTTAAATTAGAGGGGCAAAGGTTTAAAAATATCAGGAAGTATTACTTTACTGAGAGGGTAGTAGATGCATGGAATAGGCTTCCAGCTGAAGTGGTAGAGTTTAAAGGACCACTATAGTGCCAGGAAAACATACTAGTTTTCCTGGCACTATAGTGCCCTGAGGGTGCCCCCACCCTCAGGGTCCCCTTCCCGCCGGGCTGGATGGAGAGGAAGAGGGTTAAACTTACCTCTTTCTCCAGCGCCGGGTGGGGAGCTCTCCTCCTCCTCTCCGCCTCTTCGGCTGAATGCGCATGCGCGGCAAGAGCCGCGCGTGCATTCAGCCAGTCTCATAGGAAAGCATTTACAATTTACAATGCTTTCCTATGGACGCTGGCGTCTTCTCACTGTGATTTTCACAGTGAGAAGCACGCAAGCACCTCTAGCGGCTGTCAGTGAGACAGCCACTAGAGGCTGGATTAACCCAAATCTAAACATAGCAGTTTCTCTGAAACTGCTATGTTTATAGAAAAAAGGGTTAACCCTAGATGGACCAGGCACCCAGACCACTTAATTAAGCTGAAGGTCTGGGTGCCTATAGTGGTCCTTTAGCACAGTGAAGGAGTTTAAGCATGCGTGGGATAGGCATAAAGCTATCCTAACTATAAGACAAGGCCAGGGACTAATGAAAGTATTCAGAAAATTGGGCAGACTAGATGGGCTGAATGGTTCTTATCTGTCGTCACATTCTATGTTTCTGTTCTATGGATGTTGTTGGGGAGAATTTAATTCACATTTTTCTTATTATTAAGAGAAGAAAAACGTTGTGCTGTGTCTTTAAGACCGCAATATAAATTGAACACTTAAACGCTTATTTGTGCAAAAATAGCAACATCTTTTTGTGGTGCAAATTACCCTTTGTATAACACTTTAAGTGTTTAGTGATAAAATCTTACAAAAGGTGTACAGTGCGAAGTGCAGTAAATAAAGGCACCTTTAAACTTTTGAAATAATACCTTTCTTAAGGTCAAGAGGCTCCTTACAAAGTAATCAATGTCCATACATATGTAAAAAAAAGGGGGAGAGAGAAATAAATCTAGTATTATATTATTTTACCAATATTGAATATGTATACTGAGAAATATACACTCACTAGTGTAGAGCAGATGAGTCTGCTCTAACTCTAAAGGCTCCAGATAATGTTTCCAAGGAAACGCAGGTAAACCTGAGGCAGTAGTAAAATCAGAATATATGTTTATTACAAGCAACCTTAAAACCAGCAGGCTAGCGGATCGTCTTTTCCTCAGTCCCTTCTATGTGGCCACAGTATCTGGTCCCGGTTCTATTGGCGTTTTCCGGTATGCTAGGTTAGCGTCCACTTTCGTGCGTGGTAGCATGATGACGCGTTTCACCGTGACAATGGCTTCTTCAGATCTACCTTTCCATAGCCCGCTCTTCACTTTTAAGTCCACCTCATGTGGGCGTGTACTTGCTTAAGTCTGTAATCTACCAGCTGCTATTCATTAGAGTATGGTACCTAATTCACATATCTGATAAAATCTCGATCGTAGAGTGTATAAATCCTCATAATAAAAAAGAAGCCACATAAATGCACAAATATAACAGAAATAAAAAACTTAACAGAAGTTTGCTGCAGTAGATGAAAATGTTGGGTCATTTATCCCATGGCGTCTGAACTCACCTTCACTGTCATCTTATTGTGTCTGCACCATTTCCATTCGTCCAGTCTTGTTTTGCATCCCATGTCTCTGCTGTGGAAATTTTAACTCCATTATTTGGGGTTTCACTTTCCCATTCCCCTAAGACAATAAAGTCCTTTCACCTCAGCGTGAATCCTCATATGTTGTATACAAATGGAAATGTTAACATGGGTAGATCTATGTTGGAAAGACCACTCAGAAGAACAGAGGATCCATTAACACAAATTACCAGTGCCAGCAGGGATGTATCTATCTTGAGGCAGACAAGGCATTTGCCTTGGGCGGCACTTACCAGTGGGCGGCAAAAAACTACGCCCTTAAATGCCCAGGCTAATGCCCTCCCGGGGCAGGTGGCCAGTTGTTTCCCGGGTGGGTGGTGAGGGAGCTGAGCAGAGAGATCACAGCTCCCTCGCTGACAACTTAGAGCGGCTGCCCGCCCTTCCGCCTGCACGTCCGTCCGCCTTCCTGCCCAGCAGCCCGGCCCCACTGGACCTCAGGTGAAAAATCCACCCAGCTATCCCAAAATCAGGGAGGCTGGGTGGATTTAAATTTAAAATAAAAATAATAATAGTAATTGTGAGTGTTGGGGGAAAGTGTGTGTGTGTGTGTCAGTGAATTTGAGTGAGTGTGTGTGTGTACCAGTGAGTGTGTGTGTCTGTCAGTGAGTGTGCGTCAGTGAATGTGTATGTGTGTGTCTGTCTGTCAGTGAGTGTCTGTGAGTGTGTGTGTCCAGTGAATGTGTGTGTCTGAGTGATTGTACGTGTCTGTCAGTAAGTGGGCACGTCTGTCAGTGAGTGTATGTGTCTGTCAGTGAGTGTCTGAATGATAGTATATGTCTGTCAGATTTTGTCAAATCAGTGAGTGTATGTCAGTGTATCTGAGCGTGTGTGCTTGTCCGTGAGTTTGTGCCTGTCAGTCAAAATGTGTGTACATTAAGAGGCAGAGGTGTGGCCTTGGCAGGAAGGGGCAGGTAAATTTTAATTAGGGGGTGCCTGAGATCTGTCCTGTCTAGGGCATCACCATTTCAAAAATACAGCACTGAGTGCCAGCACATTTTCTTGAATGGGGTCACTGAATAATCTAGCCTAGATTCTAAATCTTTTTAGTGTCAATATCTAGGCAGGGTCAATATCTAGGCAGGGGTATCTGTGTCTCATGTATATCATCTGATTTCTTGGGCATTGCAATAAAAACACATTTTAATATATATATTATATCTTTATGAGAAGCTCATGACAGTGACACTTTAACAATAGTTTGCTTTCTTAACATGACTTTTCAGCCAGAGGCATACTTTAGAATCTGAATAAACCCTTGCCTAGATGCAGTAAGTTTTTACCCCATTTAGGCTCGTCAGCAGGGTGCTTGTTTGGAGCATATAGGAATTTAGGATAGTCCTCCATACCATTAAAAGACAGACAATTTATGAAATATGTATAAAGTTTTGGCTTCATAAAAATAAAATTCAATTTAAAAAAAATATATGTATATATATATTAAGAAGATCAAAGCTGAGAAATGCTTGCTTTAAGTGGACAGAACCATACATTTGTTATGTTCCTGCACCAATGAGGAAGATATTTTCTGTCTATATTTTGTCTTTAATAAGTCAAACTAAAACATGAATTGCAGTGGATGTTTTTTTTCATATAGCTTTCCTTCAACTACAGTTCCTTAAATAAAGTGCCAATTTCACTCGGGATCTCTGTGTGCTGTTCTGGATAGCCTTTCATTCAATCCATCATTTTAATGTGGATCCAGGGTAACATTTCGGTGTGATTTATAATGTAAGAAAGTGATATAAAAGTACAGCCACTGTCCTCATTCCTTTTGTGGGGACTGTCAGAAGCTATGAATGGTGACATATTGTAAGATTTTTCTTTCTTAACAATATTCCGCTTTCTACCCTATTTTTTTTTTCATATTGTTTTGTAAACTTTGCAAGTGTTTTGTAACTAACTTTTAAACAGTGTTCCTTGAAGAATAGGTAGTCACTCAGTTGGTAATAAGAAAGTTAACCCACAGCATGTCAGAAAGGAAAAGTCAGGGAGATATTGCTCCTATACAAGACAACAGGAATATTTGGGATACGGCTGAGAAATCTATAATTGAAACACAAAAGTGTACATAGTGTAAATCTACATTAAATCATTGGTAAGTGATCATGAAATGCACTCACGAGATGTAGATGAAAAGACAGCGTTGCTAAGGTGCCTCCCCCGATTGTGATGGGGGGCTAATGCCTTTCTCCACTTGCTCCAAACGATAAGTGAAAAAACAGGACTTCCAAGGTGGTGGAAAAAATAAAACAATTTATTCAGGATGAAAAATCACCCAACAATAAAAGTAGAAATACAGGCTTAAAAAAGAGGTCCTACGCGTTTCGTTCACAAACTGGAACTTCCTCAGGGACCAAATGAATAAAATTACATACAGAAATGACAGAATGAAAAAATACAGCCTACTCCCACCCTCCCACCAGTCCTGTTTTATAGGGCTAGCCCCTGAGTTAATTGGTGATCATCTGGGCGTCCTCCTTTGTTTCCTCCCTCATTGGTGGAACAGTAGGTCATATCCAGCTGATTTCTTTCAGTGTTAGTTGAAATTCCCGCGTTCTGTATCGGCCGAAAACCGGAACCGGAAGTGGACCTTCACTTCCGCGTTCCACTGAATCATGCGTTCCAACAGTGAAATCCAAAGAGGTTGGGAAGTATAATGATGTGGCCATCTGGTGGTCGCCAGGAGAACAGTCCCAGAGAATAGGAATTTTAAACAGATATGAATCTATCAAGAGAAAGCATAATAATATCGGCAGCAAAAATGGAGAAATGGGTTTATGCAACATACATCGCTTGTGCCCCATAGAAATCAATGCAAAATGCAATTTATTTATAATTTTATGTTAGAATAACTATAATATATGAATTTGAAAAAATATATAAATTGGAAAAAATAGTACTTACATCTATATAGATAATATTTACTAAAGTGCCCTGTTTATATTCAAATATATTTAATTTCATTCGAAATTATTTAAAATTATGAAATATACAATTTAAATAATAATATATGTGAATTTAAAAAATAATAATAATAATATACATATCTACCTTCAGAACACTCTTCATAAATGTGTATTTATCCCAGTGAAACACCCTTAATTGGGTAATGGAGAATAATAGTAATAACGGCTATCTTCTTTTTAAGGAAATAAGTAGACAGTTATAATGTGGGGGCTTCAATCAAATGCCCCATAAATCTCAATACAAATTTAATTAGAATAGCCCAAAAATATGTTATATATGAGTGAAAAGTATATTGAATACATCCACCTTAAGTGTATTGTCATATATATATGTGTACATTCCACACAATGATACATCCTTAACTGGAAAGTAGGTCCAATTAAGGACAACCTGATTCCATTTCCACAGTGTATACAGAGTGTGGTATAAGAACATAAGTACATACCACTACCTCTAGAGATGGGAAAAGAAAGAGAGATAAACAAATATTGATCTATCAACAAATTAAAATACAAACGGACCAGAAAACCACTATTCTTTATAGGAAACAGATCAGATCGATGTCTACGTTTAATCCCATAGGCTCCAAAGTTTGTAATTGGTGAATCCAAAAGGTTTCCCTTTGGGATAAGTTCTTAATCCTATCGCCCCCACGCCAATGGGGTACGACTCTCTCAATACCTATAGATCTGAACTGTTTCCATGAAAAGAGAGGGCATGTGCTGCAATGGGCAGAAACCGAATGGGTAGTTAACCCCTTCCTGATGTTATTCAGGTGCTCAAGAATACGAACTTTCAAAATTCTCGTAGTACGACCCACATACTGTCTGCCACACGGACACTGCAGTAGGTATACTACAAAGTCCGTGTGGCAGCTAATATCTGATTTCTAAAATCAGCTAAAATCAGATATTAGCTGCCACACGGACTAATATAAAGTAGTCATTGAGTTTAGATGTTATTGTTACCCAACTTACTTCTATACCAACCTTAGAAAGTTGAGTGTGTGTACAGACTTTGCCAGGGATTGAACCCGGGACAAAAATGCTGCATCTCGAACCCCAAACACTGAGCTATCTAGTCAGCAACTTATTAGTGTTTAATGTGTACTACAGTTTTGCAGGCTAGACACTATATTGCAATGTCTTTGTCTACCAAGCTTTCTTTGAATCCAGTGAATAACACAAAGTTGTTGACCCTATGCCATCAATTTAAGATGCTCAATTTTATACTACAAATATGTCTTATCGGCAAGAAGTTACCGAGAATAAAATAAAAAATACATAAATGTTTAACACTAGGCGAGCCATTCAGGCTCACAGCTGCCAATTTTTAATTCAAAAGTGTCTCACATGTGAATGGCTTGAGGTTTTACATTTAGCAATCTGTTGAGATTCACTTCTCAGTTTTCTAACCCCCTACAAAGCGAGAATGCTAGGAAGTAAGTATATGCCTAAACACACTAATAATCTTACCAACTGAAAGAGTGGGATAGAAAAAAAACACTCACTCAAAAGTGAATGGGATTCAATCTCACTCTAGAAGATTACCTCCTAAAGTAAACGTAACAAAGAAAATGGTAATAATTTTATTAAACTAAAATTAAGCAAAGAAAATATATATAATAGGTATAAAGCTTACCCTGGATAGAAACACCATAGAAAGGTGTGTTAGTGAAAATCACATAAAGGTGAGGAATTAAAAACCTGGGGATATGTTCCTTAATCTCATAGAAAGTGATATATATATTGTATGTGCACATACGTATAAAGTCCGCTAAAATAAATAGTTGTAAGGCCTCTAAAGAGGACCAAGAAAGACTATAGGGACATCCGATATGTGGACCAATATATAAGAGAAACGGAACATAAGTACAGACTGCTCCGTACAAGAGCATTTTGCCGATGCATTTACTTTAACTAAGCATTTCTTTTCTACTTTTTACCTGGGTTTGACGGATGTCCACTTTCATTATTTATTTATTTTTTCCAAGTATGTGCTTACATAAGCTTATAGGGATTTGCTAGGCTGCCTTGAAGCAGCAGTTTAGTATCTATGGCCTGCCTGTGGGCTAGATAGTAAGCCCAGGGTTTTCTAGGATATTGTCTCCTTTTCTCTAAAGTTACTAATTTCGAAGGGGGCTTTTTTGATTTAGGGTACTGCTGTTATATACTGCTGTGGATTTTATGTATCTTTTAGTCTCATACTAGGGGATATATCACTATTGGATTTCCCCTATAGTTTATATTGCTAAACGAGACATATAGCCTCCCAGAGAGTCTGTACAGCAGGGTCGGCTACATAGCTCCACACCCGTTTGTGCTTCTTCGTGAATTTATATTCCACCAGTGAGCTATCTTGATATACTCTATTGAGACACTATTTATAATTACCACAGTTTAACTCCAGTACCATATCGGCATTTCATCTATCGCTAGGTACCACGATCCAAGCTATATATATTACTTACGGATTTTACCGTTTTAGCGCGAGTTGGTTTATTTAATTTTCATCTTTTGTACGGAGCAGTCTGTACTTATGTTTCGTTTCTCTTATATATTGGTCCACATATCGGATGTCCCTATAGTCTTACATGGTCCTCTTTAGAGGCCTTACTCATATTTATTTTAGCGGACTTTACACGTATGTGCACATACAATATATATATATATATATATATATATATATATATATAACTTTCGTTGAGATTAAGGAACATATCCCCAGGTTTTTAATTCCTCACCTTTATGTGATTTTCACTAACACAACTTTCTATGGTGTTTCTATCCAGGGTAAGCTTTATACCTATTATATATATTTTCTTTGCTTAATTTTAGTTTAATAAAATTATTACCATTTTCTTTGTTACGTTTACTTTAGGAGGTAATCTTCTAGAGTGAGATTGAATCCCATTCACTTTTGAGTGAGTGTTTTTTTTCTATCCCACTCTTTCAGTTGGTAGTTATTTACTTGTTGTGGGGTTAAGCCGCCGTGTTACCTCTTGTAACCTACTTTGGGGTTCTGACGTTGGCTAGTCCAACATCACCACTCCTATCTCATATTTACAATAATAATCTTTAAGTGTTACAAAGTACAAAAAAAAAATAGAAAAAGAATAACAAACACGCAAAGTGCTGCATAATTAACTTTTATTGGTTTAAACATTAAGCCAAACGCTCTTTAGTTTAATACCACTTAAAACACGCTATATAACAATGTCTCCATTTGTGACGCTAATATAAATTGTTTTTGTAAGGTAAAGTGTGTCAAATGAAGAGAGAATATATCGAGTGGATCACAATGAGATACTGCCCCCTATAGGTTTGGTAACACATGTATGAACATTCCAAAGAACAGGGTAGGAGATTGCAATTAACCCTGAATGTTCAACAAAATCATAAAACGGTTCAAACAAAACATGTAAATAGAGTTCCAAAGGATGTTTTGCTAATATATAAAGTTGTGTCAAATTAACCACAAATGTTTATGATGCCAAGATAGAAATTACAACAACAAAAACTGCCCATTGCCGGGTAAGGAGTGATGACTTTGTTTCTGTAGTTAAAAAAATGTCCCTGCCTGATCAATACTGAGAAGGGAACTGTGAGAAACGGGCCAGACGGGGAGTCTGACTCTAATGTAATATGCTCCAGATAAATAGGGGATATAGGTCACGGCTCACCATTATTAATACAGCTTTGGATAACCGCTGAGGTTTTACATTTGGCTGGTGAGCCAGTCAGATTTGCAAACACACTTTTTTAATTCATAGAAGAAATGACTAATATCCCCTGAAATATTCTCAACAGAGGTGGTCAGTGTGAGTGGTACCCACACAGTCTGGGCATGAACCCTCGAAACATAACATAGTACCCTCGTGGGCACTAATAATTAGATCGGCTGATGAAATGAATAATTGTTCACTTCCTCGTTATGTGTTATATGTGTCAGCCTATCTTCTGTTTTTAATTCATGGTAGATGGCTTGAGGTTCACCTCTAGACTCTTCTGTGTGGTTAAGCATTTCTAAGCAATCCTACTCATCGGATAAGATGAAACTGATGCCTAAAGGTTCCAAGCTTCATAACCACTGCAGCCCATTGTAGTAAATATAATGCCAGGGCTACCCTGTCTCTGTCCACCTGTAAAGCTGCAAACTGTGTTCCAACAGTTTGCCTCTAACCTGGCTCCCCGGGTACCAAGCCTTCCTCTATTATAGCTGAATCTACAGAGCTGTGGAAGCCATATGCCGATCCTGCCAATCATTAATTGGTCGAAAGCTTCTTGTGAGCACTCTCAGCAAATGTATGAGCGTCTCCGCACACAATTATGGAAAAAAAACTGCCTGGAACTCTCATTGCGAACTTGATAAGGATGCAATTGGTGGTGAAGTTACACCTCCAGCTGCAATATAAAATATCTCTGTATGTTCAGCATTCCAAACCGAAAGGCTGTACATCGTTCCAAGTCCCATGACCACTTCAAAACACCCAACACCTTTGGTGCTAAGAGTAACCCTTTAAACTGATATCACTTGGGCTAAGACTGGTTTTGTGATTGCTTACCAAACCCTGGAGATTCACAGAAAATCCAGAATTTAAAAGAAGTGCATATCAATTATTCCAGAGTACGTTTTAATTGAAATCTTTTATTTTCCTGTTAAAGTTTTGCACATTTTTTGGATGCATTATAAAGTGAGGATCACCTCCATTCTGGAATATCCCTGCAAATCTTGCTGTCTTTTCCCCTACTGTTAGAAGCCACTGATCAGTCACTTTGCATAACTCAATAAAGCATTATAGCGTCTTGTGTTGAGCACTCTCTATATTGTGTTGAGAGACATGGGCTTGCTCTGTTTAATGTATGCCTTTAAGAATGAAACCTACTGCTCTATTATTCCACAAGGTGGCATTGTTGCATTATATCTAGTTAAGGGGAATTTGTACACTCTTTGTATTATAAAATAAGTAAATATATATTATCATACATCATTTTATATATTTCTTGCAATATCTGAAGCAGTTGTGTATTTGTAGCTAACATTATATTTGTGATTATATGGTTTTATAAATATCTTTGTGTTGGAGGTTCAACAGCAGATAATCTAACAGAAAACATGAAGTTTGTTACCTTTAAATAAATATGTACACAAGTATAATGCCAATATTATTGCAAGTTATATTGGTATTTCGTAAACGTTATATGATGCCAATCATAGCCTTTTAAAATACCTTCTTCTGTTCTAAATCTTATTAATGGATATTATATGAATTTTAATCTCACACAGTCAAAAGTATAGTGCAAGGAAACACTGCATAATTTGCACCTATTTTTGTCTAAACCGAGCATGGAAAGTAAAAAGTATTTTTTTTTTTTAAAACATTTTTTTAAATCACTTTGACCAGAAAAAAAAGACTGAAAACTAAGTAATAAGGGTTCCCAAAGGATGTGTAACGATCTGTTTAGCAGCAGCAACGAGCATTCTTGTTCCGAGAAGCCCATCACATAAGCCTGGGTTAATTAGGTTAACTAAGCCTCTGGGCTGGACATTCTACGGATAAGTAATGATTTTGTTATCCTTCACAATTGCAACTCTCACAATTGGACACAAGATGATGCTAGTATTTTCTGCTTGAAGTTCCTTGACAGTCATATCTCTGTTCTATTATTTTCAGCCTAACCATCTACATTTATTGACCCTGTGATAGATAGGAGTTATATACCTGCTAATCTAAGAAGTTTGTATATACGCATGCAGCACAAAACTCAGCCCCTCTCCCCCCCCAAATTTCTCTTACTGACAGACACACGCCCTCACTGCACTGACATACACTCACTTACAGTTACAGTCATTGTCACACACACACTGTTTAATCAACACACTCTTTCACTGAAACATACTCATTCACAGACATACTCCCTCACAGTCACTGACAGACACGCATTCACCCACAGACACATACACACTCACTGACAAGACACACATGCACACTCACTGACAGAGATGCATACACACTCACCGACAGACGCACACTCACTCAGTGTCAGACACACACACTGGGACACACATGTACTCACTGACAGATACACACTGACAAACACACATATACAACAGTCACTAACAGACATATATACACTCAGTATATTAACAAAGCGCAGGTGGGCACACCCGTTAAAATAGTTGTCACAATTAGATAAGGAAAATTAATGAAAGTCAAGGTGCTCACTACAAAAGTCCCATTTCCAAGAGGCTATACATATAATACTAGAAGGAGGAGCACAACTGAGTAAAAGCTTTATTACACGAAAAACACATGTATAACAGGTATCAACAGTATTGCTGATAAAATCAAAATAGGAAAAAAAACAGTATTGATCAAAAAGTGATCCAATTAAAGTGGTATAGCCACTAATTTAGAGCACCAGTATATTAGATACCTGTACATACCGATAAACAAAAATATACATACCAAGAACAACAGGAAATATGAGAGGAGGGTACAGACATCAAATACAAAAAATAGCCCCCAACGTTGTGGCGAATCCGCCTTTATCAAGGGAGCCTTGATGTCAGTCACAGTGGTACAAAAGGCTAAAGGAGAGATAATCGGAGTAAAATGGTAGCCTTCATTCTCAGATTGATTCTTCCCTGCAACACACTTTCTTAGATTGATCTTTTGCTTAGAACGACTCTGTAACGTACTGTAGAATGTTTCTACGGATGACAATCACTTGGCACATTGGGCAGGACTTTCTGTTTACGGTCTATAGAAATGGCATCTGTACCAGTGATACCACATTTAGGCATTAATGCGACTTCTACAACAAGTCGTAGCACATGTTCATATTTTATGCAACTTTTCTATTTGATGATCTGCCAGTGTGTAATTATTTAACACGGATTGAACAGAGATCTTGCAAATTAATTTAATTCTTGGCTAAACTATATTGGAAATGGGTTAAAGGAATGAATGAGTTGGCATAAACTAAATGACATTCTGCTGACTAGATATTTAAGGAAAACAGATGAAGACTTATTATTTCTTTATTTATATATATATTTTTAATATGTTTTAAAGAGGATTTTGCATCAGTAAGCAAGTGCATTTTCCCTGCAGACGTTTCAGTGTAAACACTGCCTTTTCCGCAAAAAGGCAGAGTTTACATTGCTGCTTAGTAACACCTCTAGTGACAGTCACTCAGATGGCCACTAGAGAGTCCTGGGTCACTGCTGGTTCAGTGTCTCCAAGCTCTATGAGGAGATGCAGATTGGTACATTTGCTGCACAAAATCCTCCCAGTGCTTCCTAAGGGAAAGCATTGCCTTAGCTGAGATCACAAAGATTGATCATCTCAGCCATGGCAACTGGCACGGCTTGGGAAATGGGAAGAAAGGTGAGTAAAAACATGTGCGATCGGAGGGGGCAGGTACCTAAACGCGCACACACTGACAGGCTCTCACACACACACACACACACACACACACTCTGACAGGCTCACACACACACACTCTGACAGGCTCACACACACAAACTCTTGACAGACGCTCACAAACCCACACACACACACACACACATACAGACACTCTGACAGGCTCACAAACACACACTGACAGGCTCGCTTACACACACACACTGACAGGTTCACACACACACTGACAGGCTCTCACACACACACTGAGCAGTACTCAGCCTGTAGCTCCTCTCTGCTCCCTCGCGCTCTGTAATGTTGCCAGGGCCGGAATGACGTCATATCCCGGCTCCCGACATCATTACATAGCGCGAGGAAGCAGAGAGGAGCTGCAAACAGAGTACTGCTCCCTCGCGCGCCGCCCATAATGCGGCCGCCTGCAATATTCCCCATGGCGGCTGCCATCAGAGCTGGAGTGCTGGCAAATCCCAGACGCCAGGGCGAAATTTCTAGTCACTGTGGCGATCTGGCGCCTGGGATTTGTCGAGCCCTGCACTATAGGGTCAGGAATACAAATGTGTATTCCTGATCCTATGGTATTAAAAACACTATTTTAGTCCCCAACTCCCACTTACCCCGCTTAAATAAGGTACCCCGCTTAAATTCCAGCGCTGTGCAGGTCCGCTTGTGCTTGCTTTGCCCCTGCCCTGCCCCTGCCTCGCCTCCTATGTTAAGATCATCAGAATTGACAATCTCAGACAATCCAATTATTTCCTATGGGAAAACATAGGATTGGCTGAGATTGTCAATTCTGATTGGGCACGATCTTTGGTTAGTGGATGGAATCCACAATCTGTATGTCAAAAGAATCCGACAGAAGGGCAAACTGCAGACATCATCAGCAGAGGAGAACAAAATAGCTGAATATTGAGCTCTTACAAAAGGGGGAAAAGGTTAGACTTGCTTTTGTTTCAGCTAAATTCACAGAAAAAAATTGTTATTGTATCCTAAAATTTGTCCACATGGCGGTTTGGCTTGGCCAATTTTTGTCCATGCAAAAGATGTGCAAAATTGATTCAGACAAACAAAAAGGGTGTGAAAATAGGCCAATGAGTGTACTGCAAAATATACATAAAATTGCAGTACACCGATAGGCGTATTCTTGCGCTATTTGGTTCGCAGACCACACACCACTTTTTGCCCTCTATTGGTCTCTTCTCAGTTGATCTGTGAATAAAATCATCATTTAATAATTGTCTCTTCGGACATTTCAGAAACACCAGACAAACAAACATGCTCTTCCATTGTCATGTTTGTTAGTGATACGTCAATGTGGTGCTTCAGGGTTACAGAATTCAGACGATCTGCCGAGTGCCCACAATTTGAAACTGAAAAGATAATAAAGATAAATAAAGGCAGGTGGCAAAATAACAAATCCTTGTTTTACGATACATTGTACGTTTTTTTAAACTTAAAATTTTTTTTTTAAATATAAAAACGCAACTGCCTACATTATGTTTTATCATGTAAAATGCAAAGATTGTATAACGGCTGCAGAGGAACAGGTCTCAAACCGAGTATAGAGAGGGGGGAAAGAAAATTAAGACAAACTGAGGTTCATGGAAGGGTAAAGAAAATGAATGGAAACAGAGAATCGGAGACTAGTTCTACCTGGGGAAGTGAAGTGAACACCATAAAGTATAAGTATATGAATGTATACCATTGGACCCTATCAGTTCTTGTGTGTAAAGAATCTCCTCTCCCTTCTTTCTATGTGCGTACAGGAATGGTTTGATTGTAATAAAAACACATTATTTAGAAGAGACAGTCCCTATATTGGGCCCAAATAAATCTTTTCTATCTTAATGTTCCTCTTTTCTACGAGCTCCATATTGTTGGTGTGTCTGAATGTGTAACAGAGCTCCAAAGCAATAATACTCCCAGTAATGTCTGAGTGTATAACAAAGCTCCACAGCAATAATACTCCCAGTAATGTGTCTGAGTGTATAACAGAGCTCCACAGCAATAATACTCCCAGTAATGTGTCTGAGTGTATAACAGAGCTCCACAGCAATAATACTCCAAGTAATGTGTCTGAGTGCATAACAGAGCTCCACAGCAATAATACTCCCAGTAATGTGTCTGAGTGTATAACAGAGCTCCATAGCAATAATACTCCCAGTAATGTGTCTGAATGTATAACAGAGCTCCACAGCAATAATACTCCCAGTAATGTGTCTGAGTGTATAACTGAGCTCCACAGCAATAATACTCCCAGTAATGTGTCTGAGTGTATAACAGAGCTCCACAGCAATAGTACTCCCAGTAATGTGTCTGAATGTATAACAGAGCTCCACAGCAATAATACTCCCAGTAATGTGTCTGAGTGTATAACAGAGCTCCACAGCAATAATACTCCCAGTAATGTGTCTGAGTGTATAACAGAGCTCCACAGCAATAATGCTCCCAGTAATGTGTCTGAGTGTATAACAGAACTCCACAGCAATAATACTCCCAGTAATGTGTCTGAGTGTATAACAGAGCTCCACAGTAATAATACTCCCAGTAATGTGTCTGAGTGTATAACAGAGCTCCACAGCAATAATACTCTCAGTAATGTGCCTGAGTGTATAACAGAGCTCCACAGCAATAATACTCCCAGTAATGTTTCTTTACATCACAATGTGTTTAGAAATCTGTGTAAATAACATACTTTATTCTTGTTCCAAAATGTATCTCGGTTTCAAAAATTATTAGTAAGTCACCTAAAATTTCTGAGAACAGCCCTGCCCCTGGTCACACCCTCACTCACACCCCTAAAATCCAAGTGTCCGTCTATGTGTGTGTGAAATGCTGCGAGGTGTGCAGAGCAGTGACTCTAACACCGGCTCTCTCTTCTGTAAGTTTTATAAAACTATTCCTGTAATACTTTTAATCTCTTGGCTCTGCATTGATGAGCGTTGCAGATCTCTACTTATAAATCAGAATGATGCAGGTCAAACCGGCGCCACCATAAATTTGTTTACTCTAATAATTTACTGTATGCATTCATGCCCGCCTTCACATTTTCTATGTTTTATGGATTCTTTATGTGGAAGTTTACCACTCGAATTAATTACCTTGTCCCTTGGCTCAGCAGGACTGTATGTGGGGAAAAAAATATGTTGTTGTAAAGAAATTACAAGAGTTGTTTTGGAGCAAAAGTTAGGAGCACGGTCATCAGCTAATGCTTGTACAGTTTGTGATGACGGGGGGATTTTGTATCTATTAAAGTCCAGTTTGGCTGCATTTGCAATTTATTCTGTGCCCGATCATAGTGCTCTTTACTTATTTGTTAATTCTGTAATGAAGTCATTGTCGCGGCCAAAGTGTTCTGGGAATGCAGGTTAGTAACGCAATTTACCATGCTCCACTGTGCGCTTTGATTACAATCTACGCCAGCTTATTTAGCTGATCTGAAAACTGATACTATCACAGTATTGGGTAAGGCACATTGTAAGAGATATTCAGTTATTAGCTGGAATAAAAAAAAATTAAAAAACAAAAAAGTGCTACCTGCTGTCCCAGGACCAGGGCCACAGTCCATCCAACCATCCCAGATTTATTTTAGCTGTTATAAAGCTTCTGACTCTTTACTGCAGTGTATTCTTTCCTATAATTCTTCAGCAGCTCTCTGCATATGTACCCCTCGATGTCTTCACGCCTTTATGGATACCATGTGTCGTGGCGCACACTGCAGTACTAGCTTCACCCCCCTATCCTTATTGTATACATCCCAGCACTGGCTGAAATCAAATGCAAAGCACAGCAATTCCAAAATATTCCATGATTCCCTGTATGTAGTCCATTACATTTTATGTTTGATCCTGGATTATTGGGAAAACCATGCTTAATGTGCATTTACAAGTAGGGAATCTCATGGTGGCTCCAATTGTCTGGAAGTGCAAATGTAACATTGTTTAAAGAGAAATGATTGTGCTAGGAATACAAAGTTGTATTCCTAGAACTATAGCCCCCCCTCTCCCTCGCATCCCCCCATAGTTAAAATACTCATACTGTACTTACCTGATTCCATCGCTCCCCCCAACCCCTCTGGCGTCACCCGACAGGGGAGGGAGTGGGGCTGTAATGTGCATGCGCGGAGAATGCTGTTAGCACAGTAGGCACTCCCCATCGGAAACAATTCCCCATGGGGAATTGACTGATGCTGATTGTCATAGAAGTTAAGGGATAAGATAATAGGATCACTGCACCCAGACCACTTCAATGAGCTGAAATGGTCTGGATGCCAATAGTGTCCCTTTAAGCTGAATCCTCTGCAGCTTATCACACCCAAGTAATTGCTGCAGTGGTTAAATGAAAGGGACCAATTTAATTTTTACTTAATTAGTTTTTTAGTTGGAAGCACATTGTAGATCTCCATGCACCCACATACTCTGCGTACGAGTTTTAGAATAGTTTATAGTTACCATATGTAAATGTACCATATCTTAGGTGAGACGGCTTACTTCCAGGACATGTCACTTTTCCAGGTCTGTTAGCTTGAATGATATTCGAACCTTTGTATCAGATCTCCTCAAGTGTCCTGGTTTAGAAAGAACAGTCCCTATTTTGGCCCAATTCCTTCTGTCCCTCTTTACTATCCCAATGTCCTTCTTTCCTAGCAGCACCATGTTGTTGGTGTGTCTGAGTGTCAAACAGGCCTCCCGGCAATCTATATCCTGCATTCCGGGAGAATACATAAATACCTCCATGAACTTAAATATGCTGAGCCCCTTCCATCCTCTAGACCAGGGGTTCCCAATTAATTTTTCCCGTGGAACCCTTTGACATAGTGTACCAACATCGTGAAACCCCCCCGAAAATTTTTTTTGCGCCCCAGCACAAACCTTTTAATTAACAGAGCGTAAGGGTTTCGTTTTTTCGCAAATTTCTATAAATCGTAAACAGATTGTAGTACTTAGAAGCAGGTGTGCTTATTTGTGGTATTTGTATTTAAAAATTAAAAATTTTGCATTTTAATACAGGGGTGTGTTTGGATATTATGCTTGCATTGACGTGCAATGGTGTGTTTGGATGTAGTGTTGGATTTTAATTGCGGATGTACATTTGTGTGTATTGGTGTTTAAGTGATGGGTATTTGTATGTCATGTTGCAGGGGCATGTTGTGTAGGTGTTTGATTGCTGGGATGTCTGCACATACACATTTACACAGATATACATGCATACTAACAAACAGAAACACACTCGGATACACTGACACAGATAAACACACTGGCACAAAGATACACACTGACCGATACACTGACACAGATACACACTGGCACATACATGCAGATACACACACTGGCACATAGGCACAAATATACACACACTGACAGATACACGGACACACAGATAAATACACTGGCACATAGATATAAAAACACTAGCACATACACACACAGAGATACGCACTGGCACACAGACACACTGGTACGTACACACACACTGACAGATACACCGCACAAAGATACACACACACACACACACACAGAGATAAACACAATGGCACAAAGATACACACTCTGTCAGAATGATATACACACACTGGCACATACACTCACACAGATGCAAACACTGACACACACAAACAGACTGATACTGACACACAGATACACACTGCCACATACACACACTGGCACATAGGCACAAAGATACACACACTGGCACATACAAACACTGACATAAAGACTGACACACACACACACACACACACAATGACACATAGATACACACACACACACACACACTGGCACATAGGCACAAAGATACACACTGGCACATACACACACACTCAGATACACACACACATACAGATAAACACACTGGCACAAAGATATACACATACTGGCACATGCACACACTGACACACAAACATACTGGCACATACAAACACTGACAGATACACTAATAAATACACACACACACACACACACACACACATTGTCACACAGATACATACAGTGACACATAGTACACATACACATACACAGACACACACTGGTATTTGCAGTCACCCTCCTGTTCGATTACCTTTTTTCCTGCAGGAGGGTGACTTGCTTGGAGTGCTGCAGGCTGCTGGCTGAGGCTGGTGTACTGCTCACTCCTCACTGCTGCTCAGCGCACTCAGTCTGGCAGTAACTGTCAGTTACTCCCAGTATTCCATGCTGCAGGGGTCCGGTCGAGTTTTTAAATGGCCGTGTCGCCTGACCCGACCCCTGTGTAGCGGTACCCATCGGGTAGATGCTTGGGCCACCTGATCGGCAACACCAATTGGGAAACGCAGCTCTAGACATAGACCTTCGAGCATATTAACAACCCAATGCATGCGAGCGCCTGAGAGCTTTTCCTCATCTAACAGTCCCCTTATCTTGCAACCCCTCTCAGATACACCCCAAATGTTGAATTGTATTTTATAATGTAAAAAAGGTGCCATGTTATAGCAATGTCAATGTACAATCCTTTTACCTGCAGTTTGCACAATTGTTCTATACCAACTATGTCTTTGCAATGCACCACTAAAATAAAGAATTGTAAAAAAAAAAATGTCCTTTTAAAATGTCCATGGTTAGGTATGATATTGAATACAGTTGTTGTTTTCCTAATCTACAGTTTTGTAACTCTGCCACAATTCACTGTTAAGTGACTAATCCCCATGTATTTTCACAGGTTATTAAAATGTCTTTGCTGCATTGTTTTGGGGCCGGGCTGTAGTGAGAATTAAAATTATTTGCTTGTAGAGTAAGACGCATTTCCTGTAATATTGACTATTTATGGGTGTTTTTTAGTGTAAAAAGATTTAATCAGGTAAGATTTCTGCTCATGCTGCTAAGGGGGGGCCTGGATGCCTGGATATCCATAGACAGGATAATATTAACATGTACATTATTCAATAAAAAGTGCAAGCTCTGCAGGTTTCTATTTTATGTAACCCGTAAAGCGCCATCAATATATAAATAAAATATATAGAAACTGAATATCTACTGCACTTTCTGTGCCTACCTCTACTATAATATAACCTGTAAAAAGTACAACAGTTAGTATTGTATAAATAAAATATACCGTATCTCATTAACGTGAGTACACCCCTCACATTTCTGTAAATATTTTATTATATCTTTTCATGTGACAACACTGAAGAAATGACACTCTGCTACAATGTAAAGTAGTAAGTGTACAGCCTATATAACAGGGTAAATGTGCTGTCCCCTCAAAATAACTCAACACACAGCCATTAATGTCTAAACCGTTGGCAACAAAAGTTTGTACACTCCTAAGTGGAAATGTCCAAATTGGGGCCAAAGTGTCAATATTCTGTGTGGCCACCATTATTTTCCAGCACTGCCATAACCCTCATGGGCATGGAGTTCACCAAAGCTCCTTAATGATGGCCACACAAAAGATTGACACTTTAGGCCCAATTTGGACATTCCACTTAGGGGTGTACTCCCTTTTGTTGCCAACCGCTTAGACATTAATGGCTGTGTGTTGAGTTATTTTGAAGGCACAGCAAATTTACCCTGTTATATAGGCTGTACACTTACTACTTTACATTGTAGCAGAGTGTCATTTCTTCAGTGTTGTCACATGAAAAGATATAATAAAATATTTACAAAAATGTGAGGGGTGTACTCACTTTTGTGAGATACGGTATATACACTGTATATCTACGGCTCTTACTTTGCGACCCCTTCTGTAATGTAACCTGTTTCGTAGAAACCAATGCAATATCTCTGCTGATTGTTCAATGTTGCATATCTTGGGACTTTAGTATCATTAATTTCCTTAAAGGGAACCTAAAGTCATGAAAATAACAACTGTAATTTCGGGACTACAGGTTCTACTGTCCAACCGTATTTAAATTTAAAAAAGAAAATTAAGTAGTGATTACTCATCTTATTTCCAGCTCCATGAATCCTCCACTGAAGTCTCCAGCTCCGCCTCTGGTGATGTCCAATCATTCTCCACTAGCATGCTGCCTCCTGGGTGATGCCAAGGTGGTCAGGTGACTAGCTCTTGGCGTTCCCCCTGCCTGTGGTGTGCATAACCCCTGTTGTGCACATGCCACTGGTTGAGAGACTAGGACCTACACAGTCTCCCTACACATTTATTGTAGACATATCTAGTATTAACATTATCTATATTAAATTAGAATGTTTTATCTCCTGCTGTGTTAATAGCCTGCTAGAACATTCAGCAACCTCCTATGTGTGATTAACGTTCAACTAACCGAGCAGGAGAGAAAAACTTCTAAAGTAAACACACTGCGCTGTAAGATCTGATTGAAAATATAAACACATTTTTCATGTAGGCTGTATGAGTTACAACCAGGGGAGGTGTGGCTAAAGTAAATGTGAGGGGTGTACTCACAATGTAAATTGCCATAATACAGACATTGACTCGAGTATAAGTCGAGTTGGGGTTTTTCAGCACAAAAAATGTGCTGAAAAACTCTACTTATACTCGAGTATATACGGTATTATTTGTCAAAAGTTGCTGTAATGTTTAAATGGTGGCATATATAGTCGTCACTGGTGTCTCCACATGCTCAGTATGGCCTTGATTTAATATTTTTGAGTACGCTTCAAAATCATTTAATCAAAGATAACACCAAGACAGCGAGCTTGCAAGGACGGGCTGATGCGGGTACCATCAACTTGCAGGGAGAGTGACAGAGAAGGCTAACAATAAACATAAAGATATATATCTCCAACAAAAAGAGGATTTAAAAAAATAATACATTATCATCTTGAATTAAAATAAAATATATAGAATCTATGTTTTCATTTCCATCTTCCTTAGCAGCAAACACACAAACAAAAAATATAAAGAGCACTTTTTCTATCTCATAATAACATTAAATAGTGTTTTTTTTTTAGTTTTGCCTCCAACTGATTTGTTTCAACTCAAAAGATTCTAAAAACACTTCAATGTACGAAAGAATACATGTTTCCTGGCAACCAACACACATTCTTTATGACCCAGCACTATCATATATTCATGAAATGTGATCCATAAGCCTCCTACAAAGGGATTTATGTTACAATATTCACAAGCTATTAGCAAATGAGTTCCCTGACACTGTGAAAGTACATTCCTAATATAGGCCACTATAATGTCGAATAAATTACCATGTGTTCCATGACATCGGGGAGATTTATCATTCGAATGAAACTGACTGCAAATTGAAGCAGAGTTTCATCATACATTTGAGGCCTAACTGGATTTCAGAGGGGCTAGATATCAATATAGTGCGACGTAACGGCTCGGTTTCAAATTGGTGTCAATTACAAAATATATGAAAGGCTGCAAGGAACCAAAAAATCTTATTCTTTTTACTTCTATTCCTGGACTGATTTTTCACTTCTCGACTGTCCTGTGTGTTGGAAACGGCTCTGATAAATAATTAAAGTCTCAATTAACGGGGCTGAGTTTCAATAGATGCAATAGAAAATGGTAGATATAAAACAAAAATAAAAGACACGTATTTCATTTTGATACTGCTAAGAATTACTTTTGTTTTCTGTAATGTTATTACAAACTAGATTGCTTGGGTCAGATTAACTAATGGGACACTCTAAGTACCAAAACTACTTCATCTTAATATAGTGGTTTTGGTACTTAGACCCAATCCATCTTCTCTTATAATGTAAAACTTTCTAAGAAACAGCAATTGTAAATTTGGGTCACAATACTTAATGGGACACTGTAGACATCCAGACCACTTCAGCTCATTAAAGTGGTCTGGGTGCAACGTCCCATGTCCCTTATCCCTACAATGGTAATTATTGCAGTTTCTGAGAACTAGAGGGACTTCCGGAATCCAAACGGTTCTTTGGTTCGTTACCTGACGCTTTGCAGCATCAGATTTTTTTCCCGTAGGGGGAAATCCTAATGCGTGCGCGGCCAGGAGCATTAGGTCTTCCCCGCAGGAGCGTGGGCAGAGCCTGACCAGCTCCAAGGGACATCGGCGCTCGATTCAGGTAAGTGACTGAATGGGTTTTAATCCCTTTAGCCACGCAGAAGATGGGGTGTGAGGGAGGGGGGCACTGTAGAATTATACAGTGCCAGGAAAATGGCTTTGTTTTCCTGGCACTATAGAATCCCTTTATATTGGTTTCAATGGATTGGCATAGGGCAGCAGTTTATTTGAATGTGCCATAGGTCTACAAAGTATCTGCATTAGAATCACTAGAATGGATCAGAGGCAGACTGTGCAGCAGAGAGACTGCCTCAGCGCTGGATTACAGGTAAATTTAAAGGAATACTGTAAGCATCAAAACAACTTTTGTTTAATGAAGCTGTTTTGGTGTACAGATAATGCCCCTGCAGTCTCACTGCTCAATTCTCTGCCATTTAGGAGTTAAAGAGACTCTCCACTGCCAAAATACAAAATACATTCAAAAAATCACTGTTTAGTACATATAACCAAAATGAAAACTTGCATGCATTTAATTTAATTTCCAAGCTCTCCACTTCTAACCCCACACAGACTTTCTTTGGCTGTCCAATCACAGACTTCCGATTGCAGCTTGATGAGAAGTCTTTGTTTTAAATATTTTTATTGTTTCATAACATAAGCATAAATTTCGAACTGGGTCATAGTAAGGCAAGTGGTTGCCCTCGCAGGGGCCTATGCAATAACTTTCAATAAAACGATTTGCTGCCTACGCAGAGGCTTAATTATCAGTAGAAAAGAAGAAATGCGTTGTATCGCCTTCGCAGAGGCGGGTTCGGTGAAAACATATGATCGTATTCAAACGAATTTTGCAGGGTTAAACTTACAAGCATTGCGGCGTGAATTGCCCAGTGTATGTTGGCACTATTACAAATGTCTTACGCATTTTCTAGTGATTAAGCAATAGTTGTCTGTCATATAACAGCATGTAAACAGATACAGTGCAGGTACGTGTTACCAGAAAACATGAACGTGGTATTTAAGATTCAGCACCCATATACATTTTAATGTAGGAGCATGTCAGAGGTACCCTCGAGTTGCAGTACGTGGGTCTGTTTGTGTGGGTTTGTTATGCTAGTTGGTTTAGGTGATCTCATCGGAGTGGCTGGTGTGCGCATTGCTTTGCGCGTGTGTTGGTATGTGCAAGTGCTTTGCGTGATCCGGTTTGTATTGGTCATGTGATTGTTCTGTTTCGAATATGTCTATTGTGTTCACCGCGATGATACGTAAATCTGGCCGCTGAGTATGACACTAAGGCATGGGATTGCCTACGTGTGGGCGTGTACTGCGGTTGAGAGCCGTGTACGCATATGATTGCCTGCGCAGAGGGCTATGCGGCGTGGCTGTTTTGTTCACAGTTCGTTATTTTGTTTCTTTTACTCCGAGCTGTTGTGTACGGGTAATGGATTCCCTATATTTTACATTGCTAACGTAGTGGTTGCAAAGCGGGTCAGCGCCTGCGCAGAGGTCTGGTTATAGTCGCTTGAACGAGTCTATAAGTTGTGGCCTGCGCAGGGGTTCTATGTTCCTGTCTAGTATTGTGTAGCGTTTGGTCTTGTAGCTATCCCAGGCGAACGTCTTCTAGGCACCAGTAAACCCCCAAGAAGTTCGCTGGCGGATTAGGTCGAAGGATCTATGCGTCTGTACTAACAATCAGTGCTGTGTGCTAGCTCCGTCGCTAATATTGTCTGCGTCTTCGTCATTGTCGTCTTGGCTCTCTTTTCGGGTCGACCACCTGTCTTCGTACTCCGTCTTCGTTGTGTATGTCCTGGGGTAGGGTTCTGTACCGTGTTGGGTCAAGGGTATGGTCCAGTGCGGTGTGTTGGCAGTCTGCTGTTCGCTTGAGGGCCATCAATCCAGTTATCCCCATGCGCAGTCGTGGACTGGCCTGAGGTCATGTGTATGTTGTGGGTACGTCGCCCTGTCCGTGGGTGTCATGGTCTGCGCAGTTGGTTGTGGTAAGTGCTGTAGCGGGTGGGTGTCTGTGTGTGGGATATAGTCAGGTGGGTCGGGTGTTTTGTGGTTCGCCCCCTGTCCCCTGCCCGAGCTTCTGCGTCCTGCCGGCCTCCTTTCGCCTTTCGTGTTGCTCTTGGCCTCCTCCACCTGCCTCTGGTTACGGAATGTTTAGGTGGTGCCTGAAGGAGTCCGATGTAGTCAGCCTCGTCCAGTGGAACCAGCGTTTGATATGACGGTCCCTGAGGTTCGGGGTTTCTGCTTTCATGTCCTCGAATGACCTTGTGGCTTCCACCTCCTCTAACCATCTTGTTATGAGGGGGGTAGTTGTCTGTCTCCAGAAGATAGGTATGGTCGCCTTGGCTGCGTTCAGGAGTCGAGGGATAACCGATCTCTTGTACGTTTGTGTCGCCATGGTAGTGTGGTGCAGGAGGAAGGCAGCCGGGGACTGTGGCAGGAGCTCCTCTGTGACATCGTGTATTATTGTCCGGATCCTGTCCCAGACCGGTCTGATGCGGGTGCATGTCCACCATAGATGTATAAACTTTCCTGCTTCCTCCCCGCAGTGCCAGCATGTGTCTTGAAGTTCAGGGTTCCTTGCGTGTAGCGTCGTCGGTGTCAGGTACCATCTGGTAAGGATCTTGTAGGAGTTTTCTTGGGAGCGTGCCGAGCTTGGTGTCTTTTGTGTCAAGGTAATGCTTTTGTCCCAGTCCGCGTCTGTCATTGTTTCCTCAAGGTCTTCCTCCCATTGTCTGATGCATGGTGGTGCCAGCAAGTATCTACTCGTGACTAGGGTAGTGTAGATTTGTGAGACAGCACGAGGTGGTTCCCTGTCCTGCGTGCAGAGAAGTTCAAATTGCGTTAAGCCCCTCAGGAGGGATGTTTTTTGCGGGATGGATCTAGCGTATTGAGCAATTCGCGCTTTTGCTAGGGCGTGAGCGAATGTGTGCGGTCTACCCGGGTATAGTTCTCCCAGTGGACGAATGTCAAATGGTTGGTGGAGTACGTCTCTTATGCGGGGCACCGCATTGTGTCTTGCCAGGCCTATAGTTGGGCCGTATTCTCCAGCCGGGAAGTCTGGGTTTCCCTTCAGGGGCAGGAGTGGGCCTGGGTCTGTAGTCAGGTATTGTTTCGTGCCCTGCCCGTGCCACACCTGCATGGTCGCCGCCACAAATGGGTTTGTGATGCGTTTACTCCTATATGCTGTCTTAGTGATCCATGGCAGGGACCTGAGGTCGCAGCTGATTATGTCCGCTTCTAGTTGTGTCCATTGTTTGGTGCCGCTAGCTATCGACCAGCTGAGGACTCTGTTGATGTGTGTCGCGTGGTAGTACTTTTCGAAGTCTGGGAGTGCAAGGCCCCCCTTGAGCTTGGGCAGGATCAGTTGGGAGTGTGCTATGCGTGGGGATTTGCCCCTCCAGATAAAGGTGCAGACCTCCTTCTTGAGCGCCAAGAAGAAAGTCCGTGGGACTTTGATCGGTACCGTTTGAAATATGAAGAGTAGTTGCGGCAGTAATGTCATTTTCACCGCGTTCACTCTACCCAGCCAGGATATATAGTAGGATCCCCATCTTTGCAGTTCCTCTGTCGCCTTTCTCAGCATTGGAAGGTAGTTGTGGGTGTAGAGATCCGCCAAGTTAGGCGTTAGCCATATCCCTAGATATTTCATGCGGTGGTCACACCAGCGATACGCGTGTTGTGCTTGGATCATGCGTTTGAGAGTTTGGTTAGCGGTTATGTTCAGTATCTCCGATTTCGTGTAGTTAATGCGGAGATTCGAGATGTTGCCATATACGTCGAATTCTGTCTGAATAGCTCGTAGGGAGGTCTCCGGGTCCGTGACCACGAACAGCATGTCATCCGCGTAGGCCAGAGTTTTGTAATGTACTTCTCCGACCGTCAGTCCCCAGATTTCCGTGTTGCGTCTGATCCTGTTGAGGAAGGGTTCCAGCGTCAGGGCAAAAAGTATGGGCGAGAGCGGGCACCCCTGCCTGGTGCCGTTGTGAATCTGAAACGGGTCCGTCAGTGCGCCATTGATCCGGATGCGTGCCGTTGGGTTTGTGTACAGCGTCTGCACCCAGGTCATGTACTTGGGCCCTATGCCAAGGGAGCGGAGCGTTTCGAACATCAGGTCCCAGTCCACCCGATCGAACGCTTTCTCTGCGTCCGTAGACAGGAGTAGGGTTGGGGCCTTCTGTGCTTTCGCGTGGACTATGAGGTTTAGGGCTCTGATAGTGTTGTCCCGCACCTCTCTGCCTGGTATAAAGCCCGTTTGATCCGGGTGGATTACGGTAGGCAGCAGCGGTGCCAGGCGTGCCACCATCACGCTCGCTAGCAGTTTGAGGTCCGTATTCAGAACGGAGATCGGGCGGTAGCTGGGGCATAGTGTCCGGTCTTTGTCTTCCTTCGGAAGAAGGGTGATGTTCGCTGAGGTGAATTGGGCCGTTGGTATGGCCCCGTCTTGGACTGAATTCAGTGCAGCCAGGAGTTTCGGTAGCAAGGCTCCAGCAAAGGTTTTGTAGTATTGGAGGGGTAGGCCATCCGGTCCCGGTGCTCTGCCCGTTTTTGCTTTCTTGATGGCTTGCGCTAATTCCTCTGGGGTTATGGGAGCTTCTAGTGCTTCCTGGTCTACTTCCCCTATTCCTGGTATGTCTGCCGCGTCCAGGTATCTGCGGATGTCTTCCAATTTTTGAGGCCTCGGCAGCTCCGGATCTGTATGTCGGAGACTGTATAAGTTTTGGTAGTATGCGTGGAACGCTGTCGAAATCTGTTCCGGTAGGTGTCTGAGGTGTTGTTGTGCGTCTTTGATTTTCGGGATATATAGCTGGTTCCTGCGTTGCTTCAGGAGATTCGCTAACAGTCTCCCGCATTTGTCCCCGTGTTCATGGATCATATGCTTGTAGTGTTGGTATGAGCGTTGAATTGCGCGGTTCAGGTGTGTGGTGAGTTGGGTCCGCTTGGTCCGGAGTTCTTCATATGTCGTCGCGTCTAGGGTGCGTTTGTGTCTGGCCTCTAAGATCTCAATTTCCGTGCTGAGTTCATGTATTGTCTGTATCGCCCTCTTCTTGCGGGTCGCACATATCGCGATGAGCCGGCCCCGGATAACGGTTTTGTGTGCTTCCCAGCACGTCAGTGGGGTGACTTCATCTGTTTCGTTGTCTTCAAAGTATTCCTGGATGTGTCGATGTATCTGGTCTACAACCGTGGTGTCTGAGAGCAGTGATTCGTTCAATCGCCATGACATTTGTCTGGGTCTGTGTAGCGGTGACTTTATCCGTATGCGGATTGGGCTGTGGTCCGACCATGTCATCGGTAGGATTTCTGCGGTACTGAGCAGGACTAGGTTGCGGTGAGGCATCAGGAAGTAATCCAGTCTCGTGTAGGTCGAGTGGGTCGTTGAATAAAACGTGTAATCCCTGGTGGAGGGGTGTAGCGCCCGCCAGCAGTCCGCCAGCTGGTGGAGGTGTAGTGTGTTGGCATGCCTGTTGTATGGCGTGTTCCCATGCGAGGCTGTCGAGTCCTGGTCCGGATGGACTGCCAGGTTAAGATCTCCGCCCATGATCAAGGTGCCCTCCGCGAACTTCACCAAGGTGTTCAATGCGTCTCGTAGGAAGTGGTATTGTTTCGTGTTCGGGGCGTACACATTAGCAAACGTGTACGTTTGGTCTAGGATTGTCTCCTTGGTGGCTATGTAGTTGGAGCGGCCGCTCCGTCCTTTCTGTATAGAGCGTACATGGGTCCGTGTGTGCGTGTCGTGCAGATTGCAGCGTGTCTTGTCTCTCTGTTTATGTAGCTTTCTGTTTTACTGTGATGTCGCTCGGTCTGTATGTGATGTCCCGGGCGTGACCTCGGTTTGTGAGTTCCTATTTGGGTGCATGTGTGTCGTAGCTGTGCTTCTGGCGGGGCTGGGTGATCAGCAGGCGGTTGTAAGCATATGGGGTTTCGGGGTGAGTATATATTAGTGTTCAGGCTAGTGGCGATGTCTAGTATGTTCGGGAGTTAGGCCCTATACGGCCCATCACTCCGGTATGTCGGCGTGGTTGCCTCTACCCTGGGCTGTCTGGTTCCCTGTTGCTATATTTGCGACAGTGAGATGGCCCTATTGGCAAGCCATTCTTTGGGCTGTCGCTTGGTCTTCCTTGGTGCGAGTAATTTTTTTTTCTTTTTTTTTCTTTTTTTTCTCTTCCCCCCCCTCCTTCCCCCCCTTACCCCCTCTCCCCCTCCCCCCCTGTTCTTCCCTCCCTCCCATTTCCTGTCCCCCTCCCTCCCACCCTCCCTGACGTCTGTGCGTGTTGCCTCGAGGCGTCAATCTCATGTCCTCCCTTACTCCCCCCTGACCCCTTTCCCCGTCCAGCTCTCACTATCTGGCGTTCGGCCACGTGTCTCCTATCTTCCCCCCCCTCCGTTACCCACTCTCGTGTTCAACCCTCCCGGGCGTCCCACCCCCTCCCCTGAGCGGGCGCAGCTCGTCCCCCCCCCCCACGTCCCGCTCCATTTCCAGTGAGGGACCAGGGGCCCCCAAGAGGGGTGGGGGACAGGCCACCCAGCGCAGGCGGCATGTAGAAGTGTACTGAAGGGGGTAGTGCGTTGTTGTCTTTGGAGTTACCTGCGGAATTAAGTACAGATAAATCTTGACAATGCAGAACCAACTAAATTAAGTTAATATGAAGTGCCCAGATTGTAAAAGTGGGCAGATAGTCGGGGGCGGGTGTGTAGGCAGGCAACCGACGGGAAAGTCTCTGTATGCCTTAGTAGTATCGCTTCCGGTCTACGACCTTACTCGGTGGGCAAGTCTATCCGTCTTCAGCTCTGGTTTGCCCGGGGTGCCTGTCTAACCCCTCTCACCGTGGGCATGTCGGTTGTTGTGGCCTGGGCGAGGTGTCGTGTGTGGCCCCCAGTTCAGTAGCTCTTATCAAATTAACAGCCGTTCAGAGTACTTGTATGCCTGCCCGGCCTTAGCAATGCCAGTGTAGATGCTGGTCCCCGTTCCCCTCCCCAAGTGTCCTGAGTAACCCTCCCCAATGACTCTGCAGGTGCGGAATAGTGCCCTAGAGTCGGAATCCCCATGCTGCGTGGTGCGTTGTGGACTCTTGTTCCCGCATCCCCGTTCCCCACCCCAATTTTCAGTCTATGTGGCCAGTTTGTGACTGTGTGTCTCTCCAAGTAGTACTCACGGTTTGCAAGTTCTTTGCTGCTAGCAGGTCCCCAACCTAGGGTTTCCGCTTCTCCGGCTGGCGTTCAGCTAGTTCTCCTGTTCGCGCCTTGCCGGGCCCGGGCTCCGGTCCCTGCGGCGTTGTTGCTGGGGTCTTTGAGGGCCTTGGTCCGGCCTGCGCAGTTGTTGCGGTCCTGGCTGGAGTTGGAAAAACGATCTTGCCAGCCAATCTGGAACTTGAAGTGGCGGGAGGCCCATGGTGCGGAGGAAACCCGGGAGGTCTTCTGGCCTTCTTACCACCAGTTGGTCTGGGCCGTGCCTGGCCGAGAGGGAAAATGGGTAGCCCCAGCGGTACGGTATTCCTGCCTGTTGCAGCGCGGATGTCACTGGGCGTAAGGCTCTCCTAGCCTGCAGGGTGTACCTGGATAAGTCTTGATATATTGATATGTTCTGGTTTTCAAAGCGGATGGTAACCATGCGGCGAGCCGTGCGCAGTATGTCCTCCTTCAGCTGGTAATTGTCGAGGCAGCACACAATGTCTCTAGGTGGTTCCCCTGGCCCTGGCGAGGGTCGCAGCGCCCTATGCGCTCTGACTATGCCAAGTCTGGGCATTTGTGGGCCCCCCAGTATCTGGGCGAACAGGCGCTGCAGCGTGTCTGGTATGTGTTCTGCAGGGCCACCCTCCCTCATCCCGCGGATCCTAAGGTTCAGCCTGCGGCCGCGGTTGTCTAAATCATCTATCCACGTGGCGAGGTTGGCTGTGTCCGCTTCCTGGCTAGCAACAGCCGAATTAGTGTGTTCCAGATCCGTGCGTAGAGACCTGGCCTCAGACTCCGCCACTGACATCCGGGCTTCCACATTAGTCAGGTCAGCGCGGAGTTGAGCTACCTCCTCCCTCACCACGCGGCCCAGGCGCTCAGATAGGGCCTCAAAGTCTGCTTTGGTGAGCAGATTAGGGAGTATGGCCTTCCACTCACCCTCCTGTGGGGGATGTGCCTCTGATGCGGTGGATGGTACCGGCGACATCCTAGCCGGCGTGGAGGGGAAGGAATCTATGTCCTGGCTTGTGGCCTCCTCCTCCCGCTGTGGTGATCGGGCGCGGGTTGCAGCTTGGAGGTAGGAGCGGATAGAATGCTCCCCTTCGCGCCCCGAGGGTCTCGGGGTGCCGTTCGGGTTGGATTGTTTCCTAGTGCGACCCATGGCTGTGTGTGGACGGACTTGGTGCCGGTATTATAGCGTGTATTAAGCGGGCGCCACGAGGAGCTCCGGAGTTAGGCGTCCATCTTCCTCGGCTGCCGGACACGCCCCCCCGATGAGAAGTCTTTGCAAAGCAGGTGCTCTGGGCAATTTCTGCCTTTTGAGTTTAGTTTCACTGATCTAACGAGACCAGGAAGTAACAAGGACTATTGTCTGCTTGAAACCCAAGGGGGTGTGACCAGGTTAATTTATAAAAGTGTCAATTTCTATTGAAATCTGCATGTTTTTACAAAATGAAAAAAACAGGATACACTCTTCACACATAAAGCTTTTCAGCAAGCTAAAGTGATTTAGGCATCTGGAGTGTCCCTTTAAATTACTTTAGCCATTTACATTGCCATAATACAGACGGGGGCTGTGGGGGCTGCAGAGAGCATTTACTTACCTCTCCTGCAGCTCCTGTCAGCTCCCTCCTCCTCCTCCTCCTCCACGGCGGTCCGTTCAGCACCTCTGTCAGCTCCCACTGTAAGTCTCGCGAGAGCCGCGGGGTCATAGTGCGGCTCTCGCAAGACTTACACTGGGAGCTGACAGAGGGAGCTGCACGGACTGGCGCGGAGGAGGAGGGAGCTGACAGGAGCTGCAGAGGTAAGTAAATGCTCTGCCAGCCCCCTCCTACAAAGTGCACACCACTGGACCACCAGGGAGTGAGAGCCCCCTCCTTGCCATGTATCATGCAGGGAGGGGGGACGAAAATAAAATAATAAAAATATATAAATAATAAAATATTACTAATAAAAAAAATAATAAAATTAAAAAAAATATTAATATAACAAAAAAAAATTATTGAAATTATAATAATAATTAAAAAAAAATGCCCACCCCCCACCAAGGCTCTGCATCACATTTTGCATCACACACACACTGCATTCATACACACACTGCATTCATACACACACACACACACTGCATTCATACACACACACACACACACTGCACTCATACACACACACTGCATTCATACACACACTGCATTCATACACACACTGCATTCATACACGCACACTGCACTCATACACACACTGCATTCATTATATACACACAAGCCATGAGAAGAAGTATTTAGAAATTCTCAAATATGGCATGAGGACACAAGCTCCAGATCGATTCTTCTGAAATATATATAAAAAAAAAGAGACAAATTGATGTGAGGGAACTCTTGGGTATTACTAGACTGAAGCAGGACCAAGACAGGCTGTGGCCACGCAACTCAAAACAATGGCTGGGCACGAAACCAATGGTCTGCTGCCCATTTGGAGAAGATGTGGTGCTAGACCTGCATCCAAGTACACACATGACTACGATACGCACAGTGCATCACTCCTCAAAGTGAATGCCTCCTTGATGTATGCATCCTGCTAAACACAAGCTATTATATAATAATCAGAAGCCCCAATCTATATATATTTTTTAACAATAGGAGTATCAAATATAGGAAGAAACTCTCGTTATAATAACTCTTCCCCAATCTGCAAAACATCCCTAATAATTATTACCCCCCTTCCCATTGTAGCCTCTGCTCTATCAAACGTGTGATTGCACCCACTGGGCAAACTCTTACCTTCAAAATGTCTTCAAGGCTGCCCCATTCTTCATCCCTCCCTGTCTCTATTGCTTTAAGAAATCCTTTAAAAATAAACTTTAAGGACATTTAACAAATAAACTTGTATCCCATCTTCTGCCTTCCCTTCTTCACTGTCTTTCATTTGTCTCTCTTCCAGGCCTGTCATATGAAGTTATAAATCTTACAGGACACCGTGCAATAAATTTCCACTCATTCCTGTACCTTTGACGGAATTAAAGGGATACTGTAGGTATCAAATCAACTTTACCTTAATGAAGTAGTTTTACTTGACGTGCCCAACAGTTTACTTGGCGCTATATACACTCCTAGTTCACTGTCCCTTTAAATCAAGCTTGAACTGCTACCATACAGTGTATCACATAAAAACACCGTTACCTCGATTATCCTGTATGCGTTTCGAACAGGAAACAAGTGACCCTGTCCTTGAATCTCTTGTCATTTTGATTGAACATATTTAAGCAGTCGGCGAGCAGACGGAGCAGCTGGGTCCTGCTGTTTTGCTCATTTTGATGTATAGCATTCAGTTGGTATTCTGGCTTAGACTTTGCACGGTTAGTTTCTTGGAAGCTTACTGGTCACAGATAATTTAGATAGCCAATTCTCTGCTTCCCTCGTAATAGATTGGGTTTTCACATATTAAAAACACAAACCGTAAAATCCCACTCACCTTATGCTACGATGCTGTTGTTTTAGTTGGTTCACTGGTTTTTTTTTCAGGAATAGCTGATTTAATACTATCATACCTTAACTGTGGGTCATTACAACCTTCTCATGTCATATTCACCTTGTGGCAGAAATGATTTATTCTCTATCAACTATTTTGACTCTACTTATCTTTTCCGTTACTGGGAAATATACGCATCCTATTTATTGTAAATGATTTAAGACTGTTTAAAGGAGCACTAGAGTGTTAGAAATAAAAAAAAAAAAATCTATAGTTCTAACACTATAGTGTCCCTCTGCTACTGTGCTGCCCCTCCCCTCACTGCAATGAAAGTGTTAAATAATCCTTTAAACGCTAACCGGGTTCCTTACTCCGCCTCCTCCAACGTCATTGCGAGGGGACCGCCACTAGAGACAGTCTTAACCCCGCGATGAAAACATTGCAGTTTCTGTAAAATTGGAATGTTTTACATTGCAGAGCTAAGGGGACAGGGACACTGCACCCACGCCACTTTAATAAGATGAAGTGCTCTGGGTGCCTATAGTGACCCTTTTAAGCATCTTTATAACATCTCCTCCCCCTCCCCCCCCCCCCAATTATTTTTTTTTTAAATTGAGTATTTTATCAAAATACAAAAATCTTTAGGAAATTCTTAGATTTCACCGAAATTCTAACATTTTTTTTTTTTTAGTTTTAATATATTTTTTATTTCTTAATAAGTTATACACACATATATTTTACAAACATATAGTTCATCTTAATAGACCTCAACCATCAAAATTTGCATCAAAATTAATCCTATCACATAAAAAAGGTCTAATATATCAAGAGAATATAAATACCTATATCACAAACATAATACATAATGCATAATACAAACACAACACTGACGTTAACGACAAAACATTGCACCAGTCATCTTAGAATTTATCCTTAGACTAAAAGGGAGAAAGAGGGAAACCATAGCTTTCACGATTGGAGGAAGCTCATTCAATACCATCATTGGGTGAGCCCCTCTGTCAGTATCAAGTTACTCAAGGTAAATCAATTTGCCTATCCATTCGGCAATCCAACTACTATTTTGCTTAGTCTTTTTATTAATCCACTAAAGGCCCTGTTCCATTTTGCACTGGAATACAATTAGTTTTTTTAACATCGGCCAATTAACCGAAACCGCCGATTTCCAATTTTTGGGCAGTAATAATTTAGTGGCCGAAAAAAAATGAGTTACCATTAAGGCTTGTCTAGGATGTAAAACCGGCCAATCCAAATGTAATATTGCGATTTCAATTCTTTTGTCTATTTTAAATTTTCCTAAGGCCTGAAGTTTTTCATAAGTTATATTCCATAATTTAGCTGCTACTTCACATTTCCACCACATATGAATATAGTCTGCCTCATCTTTGAGACATCTCCAGCAATTGGCATTTTTATTACTGGAGAACTTGGAAAATTTTTTTGGATCCAGATACCAAAAATGCATCACTTTATATTGGTTTTCCATTATATTCAAGCAATGTATATCTCGGCTAAATCTCTTTATTGCCACCAGCCAATCTTTCTCATTTATCTGAGTTTGTAATAATTCAGACCATTTGGTCATATACTTATTTTTATTTTCCACCCCCGCTGTTAGGCATGATATTAAAGCATATGATTTGGCCATTACCTTGGGAGTTATTTGTTCACAAAATATTTTATTAAGAGTGATCGTTATTTGATCGTCCCCTTTCATAACAGAGTTTTGTAGGAAACCTTTTATCCTAAGATAAGAAAACATCTCTTTACCGGGGAGATCATATTCTGACTTCAAATTTGGAAAAGTTTTAATCCTCCCATCTTTATATAAAAAATTCTAACATTGTCAAAATATATCATAGGACAAGGCCAGGACTAATTTGACTTAGGTATTTTTTACTTGAAAAATCTTGACAGCAGGTGGAGCTACCGTCGTCACGTTTTGTCAAAACACCCAGCCATCACTAATAACAGCTATAAAGAAAAAGGCATTGGAGCCTGGCATAACCACAGAGCTGCATGAGCTAGAAGCTATGGCAATAGCCATCCTGGAACTCTTGTTCTGGGTTGGCTGATGACAAAACAATGACTCTGCCGGAGGTGGAGGTAAATTATTTATACATCGTTTCGTAGTAATACACTGCACATACAGCATACAGGCACCATGAGCACTTAAAATCGCTGAAGTGGTCATGCTGCTTGAAGTAACCCTTCAAAATAAACGTTGTAAAAATGCTTGCAAGTAAAAGAAACAACACAAAAATAAACAACCCCTCTAAGAAATCGTTTCCATGAATCCAAATGATAGAAAAATAAATAAATAAATATTGTTGGCCTCTGTGTTTCTAGAGAAGATTTAATGGTCTTCAGGACTGTAATCGCATTATTTCCATTATAACATGCATCGCCACTATGTGTCTTTTTATATTAAATCATTTTTTAGGGCTAAGGTTAGTTTTTAATTTTAGTGATAGAGAAAGAAAATAAATCCTTTAATCTTAGAGCAGTACCTACATACATGTCCCAGTTTAATTGATGTGAGTTTCTCCCTTGGCCATTGCCACTAATAATCTAGTCCTCTCCAAATAGTGATATACTGGCAGAAGTGCTGGGGAGAAAGAATTGCACTATTCCTGTCTCCCCAGCTCTTCCCAGGACATTTCATCTGGAGAGTGTGAGTAACGCATGAATGATGTCACCGACTGTGCAGTATGTATTTGAAAAATCTTCTTTAGATTGCAAGCTCACTGGC